>NC_053392.1:304996324-305303824 GCF_905171765.1 Bufo bufo
CAGGCTACTGACGTGAGTGTGTACTAACGCTGTAACTTTTAACACACCTTGGGGAAGGTTGTCATGACAACATAAGACAAACTAATGCCCTTCTGGTGTCCAATAAAGCAAAAGACATAACATCTACTATAAAAACAAGTATACAACAATGGATACATATACAAGAACACACTCAAATCATTACGATCATTAAACCCTAATTTACCCAGGGCATCTGTACGTAGAATCCACCTAGCTTCTCGTTGTAAAAGTAATTTATGCCTATCTCCCCCTGCAGACAGAATAGAAACTAGTTCAATACCGGCAAATTCAAGAGCTTTACAATTGCTATCATGTGCCTCCCTCATATGTTTAATGAATCTTGGGCAGCCCTTACCTGGTTGTATGAAGTTTATGTGCTCCCTAATCCTTTCATAAAGGCATCTAATGGTCTTGCCTACATAAACGTGACTACAGATACATGAAAGCAAGTAAACCACAAAGGTACTCCTACATGTGAGAAAAATCTGTGACTCTATGGTGCATGCCTCCAATATTTAATGTTTTCTTTTGGGAGTTATACCTGCAAAAAGAACAATTGCCGCACTTTTAGTTACCTTTGGGTATTCTATCACGTAACCAGTTATGACTAGTGTCATGGGTGAAGCGACTCCTTACCAGCTTGTCCCTAATAGTGTGACTCCTCCTGAAGGTCAACAAGGGTCTCTCTACATATTCTGTGAGTACAGCATCTCTTTTTAAGATCTCCCAATGTCTATATATGGATTTCCTTATATGTTCAGACATCGGGCTGAACTTAAAGGAGAAGACAAACTTCTTCTTGTAGCCCTCATTGTCGATCCTATGCTGTCTACTCTCACTCTGAGATTTTTTCTTATGGGTAAGTAGATCATTTTGGGAGAATTTCCTTGCCTTATTCAAAGCTATGTCCAACATTTCCATAGGGTAACTCCCTTTCCTTAACCGTTCTTTTAACTCTACAGCTTGCTTCACAAAACCTTCCTTAGTACTATTGATGCGTCTGAGTCTGATAAACTATTCCATAAGGGACATATTTTTTCACAGTATCCGGATGGAAACTGTCATGGTGGAGTAAGGAGTTGGTCGCTGCGGGCTTACAATGCCAACTAGTGACCAACCCGTCATCCACCACCCCGACAGCCACATCCAGAAACTCAAGTTATAATCCTCCAAAATTAAGGGTGAAAAACATACCAATATCATTACTGTCATTGAGGAATGTACCAAACTCAGTGCATTGATCTTTAATGCCAGACCAGATCATAAAAATGTCATCGACATATCTCAAAAAAAGTTTGATATAGCATAAGTAGGGGTTGCTGGTAGAAAATACACACCTGTCCTCTAATCTCGACAAATAAATGTTGGCAAATGTGCATGAAACGGGAGTGCCCATCGCCGTGCCTAACTTCTGTCTGTACCAGTTATTTCCAAAAGTAAACACATTGTTGGTAAGTATAAACAAAAGAGTTTCCCTCACAAAATCACAATATAAAGTGCTCTTACCTACATTATTTAGGACGTCCGAAACAGCCTCCAACACCCAAATCATGAGGGATTCGGGTGTAGAGGCTTTCGGGGTCCAGGGACACCAACTGATAACCCCCCTGCCTCTGAAAATCATCTGTGTCGGTGTTCAGTGTATGGATTTTTATAGAGTGTTCAGCTGTGCCGCCTACTTTTGTTTACTACGTGTGTTTTCTACTTGTATAAGCGTTTAATAGAACAGGTTTTGTTGACAACTATGTGGAATCAGCTGACGACGGTGTAAAAGGAGTGAGCTTCTTCTTGGCACTAACATCAACCTGTAAGGCTGAGTTCATACTTGAGTTATTTGGTCAGTTTTGGCCCCGTGAGGTGGGTGAGGTGTGCAGTGATTCTATGAGCGACGCCTGTCATCTGCATGTCATACTGACAGTATAATTTCACTACCACAGCAGACTCCCTATGCGTGTTATTGCAAATCACAGTGTTTTAAACCACTATAAAGGCTCTCTGCAGCCAGGAAATAGCAGTTTTTCAACGCAATTCGGCGTGAATAAATTTGGATCAAAGCCAATAAAAAAAATAAAGAATGGCGAATCGGCGAATTTAATTTTTTTTAAATGTGCTCATCTCTAGTTGCTAACAGTGCATTTAATGTGTAAAAACACCTATTCCTTAGAATATGTATCTTACTGCAAGTTTCTGATCCTGTAGTATGACTGTTATTCTATTTCATCCAGTTTACTGACGTAGCAGCACCCTCTACCTCCGTATGATTCCAGATTTTGCTTCTCCTATGACTTGTTTTTAGAAATGATTCAGCTTTATTTTAGTGGAAAATTAAAAAAAGAACTCCTACAGTATTATCCAAGTAGAGCTTTAAGGATGTTTTTGGCAGACATGGTTTGTGAGTAATCTGAATGAGTAGTTTTCCATTTTATAGTTGGAGAATAAACAGGACATTATGATCTATTAAATATGCATATATTTTTTTCTATATTCCTTCCTTTGTATTTTCATTGCAAAAGTCAAGTGTAGATCACAACACACACACACACACACACACATATATATATATATATATTTGGTAGATAGGGTAAGTGGGCGCAGTACAGAGGCAAAATACAAGTTCTTAACTCAAAACGTCAGTGTTTATTCACACTTGAGGCAATTGCACAAAACAGTACGTAACTTTGCAATTGTTAATTCACACACAATGGAAAGTTCATATAACACAAGTCACCTTGCTTGCAGTTCTGCCTCCAGTAGTCCACAGCAGGCTTTAAGGGGCCTGTTTCCCCAGCGTGCGGCTCTGAGCCCTCCAGTACGGGACAAAGCCTCAGATTCCAAAAACAGAGAGATCTCTGCTGAGCCCAGCTTTCTATTTAAGGACAGCCAGGTGCTGCCAAAACCCAGACTGGCACTTAAACTCTGGTCCGGTATTTGACCTCAATACCAGCCCAGCCGCACATGCTTGGAGGAAAATACCTGCCTTGCCAGACACAACCCCTCACTGTGTCACATACCCCACCCTTTGTTCAACCCTGAGGGGGTGGACACAAGCCAGAAAATGCACCTGGGAAAGGGCTTCCCCTTTTTCCTGCAACCGGCCTCCTCTGTGTTCTGCAGAGACAAAAATCATCTGGTGACCCGGGCATTCCTGTCTTTGGCCTGGCTCATCCACTTGAGAGGGGAGTGGTCAGTCACCAGGCAGAACTTTCTCCCCATAAAATAGTAGCGGAGAGACTTGAGTGCCCACTTGATAGCCAGGCACTCTCTCTCAACTATACTGTACCTGGTTTCGGCCTCTTCCGCCCGATCATCCCAGCGAACCATCACTGATTTTCATCCCTTCAAGAGCCCTGTCAAGGGTGCGGCTAGAGTAGCAAAGTGGGGAACAAACCTTGAAAGACTTTATTTGCCTAGTGGTGACAGGTCGGGGCCAATTCCGTATCGCCTCTATTTTGTTCACTTGGGGTTTGATGACTCCGCTCCCAATGACATACCCCAGGTACTTAGTCTCTTCTAACCCTATCACATATTTTTTGGGGTTAGCGGTTAGGCCAGCTTTCTGAAGGGAGTCCACTACAGCCTGCACTTTGGGTAGGTGAGTTTCCCAGTCGGTACTGTGGATGACAATATCGTCCAGGTAAGCCAAAGCAGACCGACGATGTGGACGAAGCACAATGTTCATTAGTCGCTAAAAAAAGTGGCGGGGGCTCCATGCAGACCAAAGAGTAAAACCTTATATTGCTACAGCCCCTCAGGTGTGATGAAGGCAGTTTTCTCTTGGGTAGCCTCCATTAAGGGCACCTGCTAGTACCCTTTTGTGAGGTCCAAAACAGAAAAATACCGGGCTTGTCCTAACCTCTCGATGAGCTCATCCACACGGGGCATGGGATACGCATAGAATTTGGAAACCTCGCTAAGTTCTTGAAAGTTGTTACAAAACCGCAACGTCCCGTCCTGCTTGGGTATCAATACTATAGGATTGGCCCACTCACTTTTTGACTCCTTACTGATGTCTAGCTGCAACATTAGCTGCACCTCCTCTGATATGGTTTGTTGCCGAGCCTTGGGTACCCGATATGGTTTTAATCAGACTTTTGCCTGAGGCTCAGTGACAATGTCATTCTGGATTATGGAAGTGCGTCCAGGGAGGTCCGAGAACACATCGGTGTTCTGACTCCCTGGCCTCCTGAGTCTGTTTAGAGGAGAGGCTGTCAGGAATTTTTATTGTGGCAGCCGCCTCTCTTGCATCAGACAGATGGGCCAGTACCTCTTCTCCCAGAAAACCCGGCTGCGGGCTGTCTTCTGTACAGGTTTCCCTATCTTTCCACGGTTTGAGTAAATTCACATGGTAAACCTGCTCCTGCTTTCGGCTTTTCTCTAGTACCTCGTAAGGCCCTTGCCACCTAGCCAAGAACTTACTGTCCATGGTCAGCACCAGAACCAAAACCGGATCACCCGGGTTAAAGATCCGAACCTGAGCTTGCCAATTATAGACCCGACTCTGGGCTCGCTGCCTCCATATGCTCCCTAACAAGAGGCAACACTGTCTCTATCCGATCTTGCATCTGAGTAACGTACTCAATGACACTTTTATGTGGAGTGGGTTGTTGTTCCCACGCCTCTTTGGCCACGTCCAAGAGACAGCAAGGGTGTCTGCCATAGCAGTTCGAAGGGTGAGAATCCAGTAGAGGCCTGGGGTACCTCTCGAACTGCGAACATGAGATAGGGCAGAAGGAGGTCCCAGTCCTTCCCATATTTAGACACTACCTTTTTCAACATATTTCAACATATTTCAACATATTTTTTACAACATATTTTTTAATGTTTGGTTAAACCATTCTACCAGACCGTCTGTTTGCGTATGGTAAACGGATGTGCATAGTTGTTTTATGTGCAGCAACTTACAGAGTTCTCTCATCACCTTGGACATAAAAGGGGTCCCTTGGTTGGTCAGAACCTCTTTAGGTAGTCCTACTCGGAAAAAAATCTTCATTAACTCCTTAGCTATGACTTTGGCCGAGGTATGTCGCAGTGGCAGCGCTTCCGGGTACCAAGTGGCATAGTCTAGAATTACTAAGATGTGTTGATGCCCTCTGGCTGGCTTCGGTACTGGGCCTATTAGGTCCATAGCTATTCAATCAAACGGTACTTCAATAATCGGGAGAGGTACTAGTGGACTACGGAAATGTGGCTGGGGGCTAGTTATCTGGTAGGTCGGGCAAGACTTACAAAACTCTTCCACTTCTTTGAATATGCTGGGCCAGTAAAACTGCTGTAGAATACAATACTGAGTTTTATGCAGCCCCAGGTGACCCCCGAGAACTTGCTGGTAGGCTAGATATAACATAAGCTTGCGATAAGCCTTGGGGACCGCCAACTGTTCAATAGGCTCACCCCCTAGTTGGTTTACCCGATACAACATATCCTGATGAACCAGTAAATGGGGAAACACTGACCCTGCCCCAGATTGTTGTGGTTCACGATCTACTATTAACACATTTTCCCAGGCGCGGGATAGGGTTAGGTTCCAACGTTGGGCGGTACCAAAATTATCCCCGGAGACATTGAGGTCTGCCAATTCAGGACCCGGCGGAAAGTCCTCCAAGTCTCCCACATCACACTTAGCGGGCTTGTCTCCCCCTCTTCCACCAAAGTGGCAGTCAACCCTACTGCTGGCCCTTCGGTCTCAGGTTCCCATGGTTCTGTTCACCCCGTAAACCTGGCTACTCTGCTAGGGTTACCCCTGTCATATGGGTATCAGTCACTCTCATAGCATGCCACAGTGTCGGGAAACACGGGAAATCTCTCCCTATTATAAGTTCGTAGTGTAAATTTGGGGCAACTGCCACTTCGTGAGTCCATCTGCCAGCCCCTGTGGTTAGAGACACCAGGGCGGTGGAATAGTCTTTTAAGTCTCCATGGATGCACATGACCCTGACTTTCTGGCCAGTATACTCCGCTGACCGTACCAGGGGAGCCCTTACTAGGGACACCAGACTCCCTGAGTCCAGCAGAGCCTCTACTGAGTGTCTCCTGCCTCCACCTGGCACAGATGGTTTAGAGTTTTTGGGGTACCTGCTGCACACAGCTTCCTGGCATATAGCGACTGACGGTAGCCATAGTTAGTATTCATGGGTTCCACCTCATGGGGACAGTCAGCTTTTACATGGTCCGGCTCCTGACACCGCCAGCAGACTATCAGAGCCAGGTCCATAGAGGGTGGGTTTGGTTGGTACAAGTCGCCGGGTCTGGGATGAAAATTTACGGGGTTTGACTGCCCCCCTCCCAAAAGAACCCCCTGTAACAGTCTTAGTAGCCTTGTAGTGCTCCACCAGGTCCACCATTTCTAGGGCGTTGCCAGGAGACACCTGGCCGATCCAGTGCTGGAGAGAGAGTGGCAAAGCCCTCCAGAACATATCAGTCAATAGTCTATCCATCATAGCTGTGGGACTCACCACATCAGGCTGTAGCCACTTTTGCAAGAGTTGGAGTAAGTCATAACACTGGGTCCTCGCAGGTTCAGCCGGCTTAAAGCCCCACTGATGTACCTGCTGGGCCTGGACCAACACATTCACCCCCAGTCTTGCCAAAATCTCACCCTTTACTTTTTGGTAGTCGGCCACTCGATCGTCCGGCAAGTCGAAATACACCGGCTGGGAATCGGATGACAGGAATGGAGCGACGACCTCAGCCAACTGGTCACAGGGTGGCTTTTCCCTGATGGCCACTCTTTCGTACATCGCCAAGTAGGTTTCGATGTAGTCTGCGGGGGTCATCTTAGGAATCGCCGCACAGACTGCTTTCCGGGCATCGTGGATGCTAGGGGTTGCTCCTGCTGTCTGCAAAGTCATCACTGTGTCACAATATATAAATATATATATATATATATATATACAGTACAGACCAAAAGTTTGGACACACCTTCTCATTCAAAGAGTTTTCTTTATTTTCATGACTATGAAAATTGTAGATTCACACTGAAGGCATCAAAACTATAAATTAACACATGTGGAATTATATACATAACAAACAAGTGTGAAACAACTGAAAATATGTCATATTCTAGGTTCTTCAAAGTAGCCACCTTTTGCTTTGATTACTGCTTTGCACACTCTTGGCATTCTCTTGATGAGCTTCAAGAGGTAGTCCCCTGAAATGGTTTTCACTTCACAGGTGTGCCCTGTCAGGTTTAATAAGTGGGATTCTTGCCTTATAAATGGGGTTGGGACCATCAGTTGCGTTGAGGAGAAGTCAGGTACACAGCTAATAGTCCTACTGCATAGACTGTTAGAATTTGTATTATGGCAAGAAAAAAGCAGCTAAGTAAAGAAAAACGAATGGCCATCATTACTTTAAGAAATGAAGGTCAGTCAGTCAGCCGAAAAATTGGGAAAACTTTGAAACTAAGGGCTATTTGACCATGAAGGAGAGTGATGGGGTGCTGCGCCAGATGACCTGGCCTCCACAGTCACCGGACCTGAACCCAATCGAGATGGTTTGGGGTGAGCTGGACCACAGAGTGAAGGCAAAAGGGCCAACAAGTGCTAAGCATCTCTGGGAACTCCTTCAAGACTGTTGGAAGACCATTTCAGGGGACTACCTCTTGAAGCTCATCAAGAGAATGCCAAGAGTGTGCAAAGCAGTAATCAAAGCAAAAGGTGGCTACTTTGAAGAACCTAGAATATGACATATTTTCTGTTGTTTTACACTTGTTTGTTATGTATATAATTCCACATGTGTTAATTCATAGTTTTGATGCCTTCATAGTCATGAAAATAAAGAAAACTCTTTGAATGAGAAGGTGTGTCCAAACTTTTGGTCTGTACTGTATATATATATAGCTATATAAATTTGATAGATTGGATATTATGGAAAGTTATGTTGTAATGACCTGTGTTTTAGAGTCAATGCCAACCTTGCCGTCAGAATACATTATCTGGTTATTTCCTTGTTTATCACCATCTGATTTTTAGATAAACGGTTAAATAAAGCTGTAAATAATAGAAAATGCTACATTTGAGTAACTGACATTTGGTAACACTCCCTATAAAATGTTAGCTGCTCTGTCTGGATTATACATTGTCTTGTAGATCAGCCTATAAATCTACTGAAGAAGGTACAAGTCTGCCGGCTTCATGACAGTAATTCAGTATAACAGTTTGTCACTTCATCAAGTGCTTCCAAGGATTTTATGTGCTTAGAACAATATCCGTTTACAATTCAGCATCTCACTCATTTTAGAGTCTGAAAAATAGAATTTTACAAAAGTAATAAACTAACTGTACAATATGTTCACCAAATAAAATGTATCATAAAGAGTAGTAACCAAGGAAGATGAAACACACACGTGATATGTAAACTAGGTTAGACTGGATGTATGCAATAAATATAAGGCCAGTCCAGTGAAATACCAATGTTTACAGCAAGTAAGGGCAAGGAAATTCCTCATTCTCAGATAGTAGACCGGTAAACTGAATTATCCAACCTGCACAACAGAAGTTAAACTCGTGGCTAATGCAGTAACTTATTTCCTGTAAAATTAAAGGCACAATACTACAGTTATAGTAGTAAAGCAGTGTTTTACTTGATTTCGGACTTAGAAACACCTTACTAGAGATGGGTTTATTGATTCTAAATTAATCTAATTCATTACAAAGTTTCCTAAAAATTCTACTTCGATATGAAGCCAAATCTTTGGCAATTTGGGAGAACCGTGCAACACGTTGTCTGCCATTTTACTTGTGAAAATACACTAGAGAGGGAAACGGGGCAGGCAGTGTCGGACTGGGGTACCTAGGGCCCACCAGTAAAATTTATTTTGGGGGCCCACCATACGGATACATTCGAATATAATAAATAATTGAACAAGTTTTTTATATGAACATAGGCTGGTTGAGGTGCTGTACATTGAATATATGTATGTAGTGCAGTAAGTCTACTGTGTTATGTGCCACTTGTGCAGGGGGTGGGAGACTAGGTGCCCACCTTGCTCAGGGGCCCACCGGGGGATTCACCTGTACCCCTGTGAGCCAGTCCGAGCCTGGGGGCAGGGAAGATGTAGATGAAGTACCATATGATGTTGAGTGAGACACTGGCTGGCAGGCTTTCCCATAATGCCTTGTAGTTTGCCTGACAGCCAAGAGAGACAATATTTATTTGTCTGTTAGGAACTACTAAGGTCTTAAGCAGAGACGCCATTTTGAGCTCAGCCACTGATGTTATAGGATGTCTGTCATGGTTTTCCCAGGCCACTATATGGTGACGCTCCATATGTTGACGCAGTGCTGTGGTGCCAACCTTAGCACCCTGGTCGCACTTCATCTTCTGCCCATAGATCCTGCATACCGCCACATTAATGTCCTCCAGCGACTTGAAAAAATAATCTCACACTAGCGAATATGGCATTTTCTCTCCACCACTCTGTAATGATTGCTTGCGGCTGCCTCTATAAAGTCGTGCACTGCTAGTTGTTTCCTGACAGGTAGTCTTCTGAGTAGCAGATGGCCTGCCCAAGCACAATTGGCTCCAGATCTCACACTGCTGCCACTCTGCTATTTCAAGGCCCTGCTTGCATGCTGCTGGCTCAGTGGCACGCTGCCACTCTGCCGCTGTCTCATGGGCAAGCTGCCACCCTCACCCCCTGATCATGATGATGAACCCCCCTCTTCACCTGGCTCCCATGTGCTATCAGCAACATCACCATCCACTACTGTCTGGTTGTCACTTATGTCACCCTCATCAGTTTTATGGCCACATCTCTGACCACTCATCCCTACTTGCACGCCTACAGAAGGATGCAGCGTTCCTCTCCTCCAAATCTGGGCTGGCCTGTAGCTGCTGATGGCCCTCAATAAGCTTGTCCTGGCTGAAATGCAGAGCCTGGCAGAAGGATCAGCAAAAGAAAGAGGCAGGTTCCGGACAGGTGAGAACACAGAGCTTGTTTCTGGGCCATGCCAACAAAGTGTATTGTTAGAGGAACCCACTGACTCCTGGCTGTATGCGTCTGATGTCAGTTGAGATGACATTGAAGACAGAGCCAACCATTCCAGGACAGCAGAATTGATTGTCAAAAAATAACCACTGGATGACAGTGGCACCTCTGGCCTGTTGCTGCGGCGGCAGTTACCACCTATCCATCCTCCTCCTTCCTCTGCTACTGGTGCCGGCTACAGCAACATTTTTGCCAGTGCTCATTACTTTGGAGGGCCCGGGCAACTGTCTGTTCGGCATACTGCACAGTAACACTAACTGTATATGTACAATAAGTTATTCAAAGTCAATGGGGACACTCCAATAACAGTAGAACAAGACAGGTTATTCAGCACAATTTAAGAATCAAGGCCAAATAGAATTATCTATTAAACAAGGTGGACACCCCAATAACAATAGAACAGGACAGGTTATTAACTGCAATTTCAGAATTGTTTATCTATTAAACAAGGTTGACACCCCAATAATAGTAGAACATGACAGGTTATTCACCCCAATTTTAGAATCAAGGACTAATAGAATTGTTTGCCTATTAAACAAGGTGGACACCCCAATTACAGTTGAAGGAGACAAGTTATTCACCCAAATTTGAGAATAAAGGCATAATACTGTAGAATTGTTTATCTTTTAAATAAGGTCAGCACTCGAATAATAGTAGAACAAGACAGGTAACGCACCCCAATTTGAAAATCAAGGTGTGATAGAATTGTTTATCTATTAAACAAGGTCGACACCTCAATACCAGTAGAACGAGACAGGTTATTCACCCTAATTTGGAAATCAGGACCCAATAGAACTGTTTTTTAAACAAGGTGGACACCCCAGTAACGGTAGAATTAGGCAGGTTATTCACCCTAATTTGAGAATAAAGACCTAATAGAATTGTTTATCTACTAAACAAGGTGGACACCCCAATAACAGTAGTATTAGACAGGTAAAAGTTTAATGCACACACATAAATGAGTTTTCGTGTTTATTGCATAGTCAGCAGTGTACAATTGTGCATTCAGATGAATAAAGTGACAATGTTTTGGTCGAGATGACCTTTGTCAAGTCTCATCTGCACCAATTTGAAGAGGGAAATAAGCTCCATTGATTTGGTTTAAGAACCCTTCTGGTTGTACCACGGCTCTATTTTGATGTGCTATTTCAATGTACCTACAGTAAAATTAGACAGGTTCTTTATCCCAATTTAAGAATCAAGGCCTAATGGAATTGGTTATCTATTAAACAAGATGGACACTGCAATGACAGTAGTATGAGATGGGTTATTAACCCCAATTTGAGAATTAAGGCCTAATAAAATAGTTTTTCTATTTAAAATGTGAACACCCCTATAACAGTTGAAGGAGACAGCTTATTCACCTAAATTTGAGAGTTAGGCATAATGGAAGTGTTTATCTATTAAACAAAGTGGACACTGCAATGACTGTAGTATTAGATGGGTTATTAACCCCAATTTAAGGATCAAGGCCTAAAAAAATTGCTTTTCTACAACAAAATGTGAACACCCCTATAAAAGTTGAAGGAGACAGCTTATTCACCCAAATTTGAGAGTCAAGGCATAATAGAATTGTTTGTCAATTAACCACCTCCGGACCGCCTAACGCAGGATTGCGTTCCGGAGGTGGCAGCGCTGCGCAGAGTCACGCATATACGCGTCATCTCGCGAGACGCGAGATTTCGCTCCAAGCCGGCCCGCGCATGCGCATCGCGGGCCGGCAAAATTCAAAGAACAAGTTCGTCACCAGCCTGCCAGCAACGATCATTGGCTGGCAGGCTGGCGATTTTCAAAAAATCCAATCCAAAGTCATATAACAGATCATATTAGTAAATATGATCTGTTATATGGCTTGTCTGCTCCTGTGCTGGTCCTTTTCGTCGGTTGGATCCAGCACAGGAGCAGACTGAACTGTGAGTACACCAACACTACACCTTAGCCCCAGATCACCCACCTGCACCCCAATTAACCCTTTGATCACCCCTTTGATCGCCCCTGTCAATCACTAGTGAAAGGAAAAAAAGTGATCAGTGTAAACTGTCACTTTTTTTTTTTCACTGGTATTGGCTGTTAGGTTTTAGGGATAGTTTAGGCCCCTTGGTTAGGTAGTTAGCGTCAGTTAGCGCCCACCCCACCGCACCGCAGTCACTTTTATTCGCTGTTTAGCGTATCGCTAATCAGCATTTGTACTTTTATAGTATCTGTAAGTGATCAAAACTGATCACGGTCAGATCTATAATAGTATTAGTGTCACCTTAGCTCGCCCTCCACCCAAAACGCAGTGTTTGCCCGATCAGGCCTGATCGGTCGCCCACACGTGCGTTCACCCACGCCCGCCCCACCGCAGTGACAAAAAATTATTATTTTTTGATCACTGCACATTCATTTTACACGCACTGCGGCGATAAAAAAATCAGTTTTGATATTTTTTATCAACCGCAGCAGCCTCCGGTACTTCGCTAGCCTCCCCTTTGTAAGACAGGTTTGCTTTTTTTCTTGGGTAGTCTCAGGGAATACCCCTAAATTTAGTAGTCCAAAATGTCAAACAGGGGGTATTCTTCTGAAGAGGCCTACAGGATTCTGACCCAGTCGGATGAGGAGTGGGAACCCTCATCTGACGAATCTAGCGGGTCAGAATATGAACCTGTGGAAAGCAGTGGCTCTCTGACCCAAAGTTCGGACGAGGAGGTGGAGGTCCCTGGCAGCACCAGGCGTACCCGGCCCCATGTCGCTAGACCACAGGTTACGCAGGATCCGCTTCAAGAGCAGCAGAGTGGGGCTGTCGCTGCCGGATCACGTGGTGAGGCATACACCAGCAGCGCAGCCCTTCCTGGACCTAGTACCAGCACTGCCGTACAACCTGGTGAAGTAGCGAGCACCAGAAGGGCAGTTGAAGCTGGTACGGTGGCACGTGCAATAGTTACCCCGTCGCAGCCACCGCAAAGACGGGCCCGTAGAGCCCCTAGAGTCCCTGAGGTGCTGGCAAATCCTGATTGGCAGTCACCAACTTCAGCCGCACCAGTAGTTCCCCCTTTCACCGCCCAGTCTGGAGTTCGGGTTGAGACGGCTCAAATCGGTTCGGCCCTGGGATTTTTTGAGCTGTTCTTGACTGCGGAGCTCTTGGACTTAGTCGTGGCAGAGACCAACCAGTATGCCACACAATTTATAACCGCTAACCCGGGAAGCTATTATGCCCAGCCTTTCCGGTGGAAACCAGTCCAAGTTTCCGAGCTTAAAATTTTTTTGGGCCTTCTCCTCAACATGGGCCTGACAAAAAAGCATGAATTGCGGTCATATTGGTCAACGCACCCAATTCATCACATGCCCATGTTCTCTGCTGCTATGTCCAGGACACGATTTGAGACCATCCTACGTTTTCTGCATTTTAGCGACAATACCACCTCCCGTCCCAGAGGCCACCCTGCTTTTGACCGGCTCCACAAAATTCGGCCCCTCATAGACCATTTCAACCTGAAATTTGCAGATTTGTATACCCCTGAGCAAAACATCTGCGTAGACGAGTCCCTAATACATTTTACCGGGCGCCTTGGCTTCAAACAATACATCCCAAGCAAGCGTGCCCGGTATGGGGTCAAATTGTATAAGCTCTGTGAAAGGGCCACAGGCTATACCCACAAATTTCGGATCTATGAGGGAAAAGATCAGACCCTGGAGCCGGTCGGTTGCCCTGACTACCTGGGGAGCAGTGGGAAGACAGTCTGGGACTTGGTGTCACCCTTATTCGGCAAGGGGTACCATCTTTATGTGGACAATTTCTACACAAGTGTGGCCCTCTTTAGGCATTTGTTTCTAGAACGGATTTGCGCCTGTGGCACCATGCGAACTAGTCGCGTGGGCTTCCCCCAACGGCTTGTAACCACCCGTCTTGCAAGGGGGCAGAGGGCTGCCTTGTGTAACGAAGAACTGCTCGCGGTGAAATGGAGAGACAAGCGTGACGTTTACATGCTCTCCTCCATTCACGCAGACACGACAATCCAAATTGAGCGAGCAACCCGTGTCATTGAAAAGCCCCTCTGTGTCCACGACTATAATGCGCTCATGGGAGGGGTGGACTTCAATGACCAGATGTTGTCTCCGTATTTAGTTTCCCGCAGAACCAGACGCTGGTATAAGAAGGTGTCTGTATATTTAATTCAATTGGCGCTCTACAATAGTTTTGTTCTCTACAGTAAGGCTGGGAGAACAGGATCCTTCCTCAAATTCCAGGAAGAGATCATCGAGAACCTCCTTTACCCAGGAGGTTCCGTGGCCCCATCCACCAGTGTAGTTAGCCGTCTACACGAGCGACATTTCCCCAGTGTCGTTCCTGGTACCTCAACCCAACCGTCACCCCGAAAAAGATGTCGTGTCTGTAGCAGGAGTGGAATAAGGCGTGACACCCGCTATTTCTGTCCTGACTGTGCTGACCACCCTGCCCTATGCTATGGAGAGTGTTTCCGGAAGTACCACACACAGGTACACCTAGCATAGGGATCACATCTTACCAGGACAGGCACACAGGGCTATTAGAGCCCATTCACTCACAGCTGCTGCAAACCTCTCCTTTCACCTGGGATAAAGTGCATAATGTACTTCGCCGCATCTTTGGGCGATTTGCGCTTTGCACATTGTCCCATGGGGAAGGAGAGGTTTGTTCTATAAAAGGTAAAAAAAACTAAACAAAAAAAAAAATACCGGTAAGTAAAAAAGTTAAATGTTCAGTTAAAAAAGTTTAAAAAAAGTTTCTATGTTCTGTTCAACAGTTAATAAAGTTATTGCTTTGCGGCCTGGTTTTTTCTTTTTTGTTTTGTTTTTTTTACCTTTCAGGTGGACCAACCGATCGACTAGCTGCAGCACTGATGTGCATTCGGACAGAAGCATTGCGCTGCTGTCAGATTACACGCAAGTCGGTGTATGCGGCGCTGCAAGACGAGATTTCTCCTCTGCAGTAAAAGATACGTTTGCCGAGGCATATGAGCTGAGGAGGTGGCGGTGTTCATATACTTTGGCAAACACTTTGTATATATAAAAAAAAAAATCCCGGCAATGATTTATTCATCCACATCGATTGATGTGAATGGAGAAATCTGGTTTGCCAGGGCATACGAGCTGAAGTGGGTATGGATGTTGGGCGGAGCTCCTATGTCCTGGCAGACGCCTTTCCCCTCCTTTTTCTTTTTTTGGCAGAGATTTTTTCATCCACATTGATCGATGCGAATGAAGAAATCTGTGCCGTTCATTTTTTTCTTTCAGCCCAGAGGCTGAACGGAAAAAAAAAATCTCATTACCCGTATGCTCAATATAAGGAGAATAGCAGAAACTCCTAATGCTGGGCATACATGTAATGATTGCGGAGACCCTCAAATGCCAGGGCAGTACAAACACCCCACAAATAACACCATTTTGGAAAGAAGACACCCCAAGGTATTCGCTGAGGGGCATATTGAGTCCATGAAAGATTGAAATTTTTGTCCCAAGTTAGCGGAAAGGGAGACTTTGTGAGAACAAAATCAAAAAAATCAATTTCCGCTAACTTGTGCCAAATTTTTTTTTTTTCAATGAACTCGCCATGCCCCTCATTGAATACCTTGGGGTGTCTTCTTTCCAAAATGGGGTCACATGTGGGGTATTTATACTGCCCTGGCATTTTAGGGGCCCCAAAGCGTGAGAAGAAGTCTGGTATCCAAATGTCTAAAAATGCCCTCCTAAAAGGAATTTGGGCACCTTTGCCCACCTAGGCTGCAAAAAAGTGTCACACATGTGGTATCTCCGTATTCAGCAGAAGTTGGGGAATATGTTTTGGGGTGTCATTTTACATATACCCATGCTGGGTGAGATAAATATCTTGGTCAAATGCCAACTTTGTATAAAAAAAATGGGAAAAGTTGTCTTTTGCCAAGATATTTCTCTCACCCAGCATGGGTATATGTAAAAAGACACCCCAAAACACATTCCCCACCTTCTCCTGAGTACGGAGATACCAGATGTGTGACACTTTTTTGCAGCCTAGGTGGGCAAAGGGGCCCACATTCCAAAGAGCACCTTTCGGATTTCACAGGTCATTTACCTACTTACCAGACATTAGGGCCCCTGGAAAATGCCAGGGCAGTATAACTACCCCACAAGTGACCCCATTTTGGAAAGAAGACACCCCAAGGTATTCCGTGAGGGGCATGGCAAGTTCCTAGAATTTTTTATTTTTTGTCACAAGTTAGTGGAAAATTATGATTTTTTTTTTTTTTTTTTTTTCATACAAAGTCTCATATTCCACTAACTTGTGACAAAAAATAAAAATTTCCATGAACTCACTATGCCTATCAGCGAATACCTTGGGGTCTCTTCTTTCCAAAATGGGGTCACTTGTGGGGTAGTTATACTGCCCTGGCATTCTAGGGGCCCAAATGTGTGGTAAGGAGTTTGAAATCAAATTCAGTAAAAAATGACCTATGAAATCCAAAAGGTGCTCTTTGGAATGTGGGCCCCTTTGCCCACCTAGGCTGCAAAAAAGTGTCACACATCTGGTATCCCCGTACTCAGGAGAAGTTGAGGAATGTGTTTTGGGGTGTCTTTTTACATATACCCATGCTGGGTGAGATAAATATCTTGGTCAAATGCCAACTTTGTATAAAAAAATGGGAAAAGTTGTCTTTTGCCAAGATATTTCTCTCACCCAGCATGGGTATATGTAAAATGACACCCCAAAACACATTCCCCACCTTCTCCTGAGTACGGAGATACCAGATGTGTGACACTTTTTTGCAGCCTAGGTGGGCAAAGGGGCCCATATTCCAAAGAGCACCTTTCGGATTTGACAGGTCATTTTTTTCAGAATTTGATTTCAAACTCCTTACCACACATTTGGGCCCCTAGAATGCCAGGGCAGTATAACTACCCCACAAGTGACCCCATTTTGGAAAGAAGACACCCCAAGGTATTCCGTGAGGGGCATGGCAAGTTCCTAGAATTTTTTATTTTTTGTCACAAGTTAGTGGAAAATGATGATTTTTTTTTTTTTTTTTTTTTTCATACAAAGTCTCATATTCCACTAACTTGTGACAAAAAATAAAAATTTCCATGAACTCACTATGCCCATCAGCGAATACCTTGGGGTGTCTTCTTTCCAAAATGGGGTCACTTGTGGGGTAGTTATACTGCCCTGGCATTCTAGGGGCCCAAATGTGTGGTAAGGAGTTTGAAATCAAATTCTGAAAAAAATGACCTGTCAAATCCGAAAGGTGCTCTTTGGAATATGGGCCCCTTTGCCCACCTAGGCTGCAAAAAAGTGTCACACATCTGGTATCTCCGTACTCAGGAGAAGGTGGGGAATGTGTTTTGGGGTGTCATTTTACATATACCCATGCTGGGTGAGAGAAATATCTTGGCAAAAGACAACTTTTCCCATTTTTTTATACAAAGTTGGCATTTGACCAAGATATTTATCTCACCCAGCATGGGTATATGTAAAAAGACACCCCAAAACACATTCCTCAACTTCTCCTGAGTACGGGGATACCAGATGTGTGACACTTTTTTGCAGCCTAGGTGGGCAAAGGGGCCCACATTCCAAAGAGCACCTTTTGGATTTCATAGGTCATTTTTTACTGAATTTGATTTCAAACTCCTTACCACACATTTGGGCCCCTAGAATGCCAGGGCAGTATAACTACCCCACAAGTGACCCCATTTTGGAAAGAAGAGACCCCAAGGTATTCGCTGATGGGCATAGTGAGTTCATGGAAGTTTTTATTTTTTGTCACAAGTTAGTGGAATATGAGACTTTGTATGAAAAAAAAAAAAAAAAAAAAAAAACATAATTTTCCACTAACTTGTGACAAAAAAGAAAAAATTCTAGGAACTCGCCATGCCCCTCACGGAATACCTTGGGGTGTCTTCTTTCCAAAATGGGGTCACTTGTGGGGTAGTTATACTGCCCTGTCATTCTAGGGGCCCAAATGTGTGGTAAGGAGTTTGAAATCAAATTCTGAAAAAAATGACCTGTCAAATCCGAAAGGTGCTCTTTGGAATATGGGCCCCTTTGCCCACCTAGGCTGCAAAAAAGTGTCACACATCTGGTATCTCCGTACTCAGGAGAAGGTGGGGAATGTGTTTTGGGGTGTCATTTTATATATACCCATGCTGGGTGAGATAAATATCTTGGTCAAATGCCAACTTTGTATAAAAAAATGGGAAAAGTTGTCTTTTGCCAAGATATTTCTCTCACCCAGCATGGGTATATATAAAATGACACCCCAAAACACATTCCCCACCTTCTCCTGAGTACGGAGATACCAGATGTGTGACACTTTTTTGCAGCCTAGGTGGGCAAAGGGGCCCATATTCCAAAGAGCACCTTTCGGATTTGACAGGTCATTTTTTTCAGAATTTGATTTCAAACTCCTTACCACACATTTGGGCCCCTAGAATGCCAGGGCAGTATAACTACCCCACAAGTGACCCCATTTTGGAAAGAAGAGACCCCAAGGTATTTCGTTATGGGCATAGTGAGTTCATAGAAGTTTTTATTTTTTGTCACAAGTTAGTGGAATATGAGACTTTGTAAGAAAAAAAAAAAAAAAAAAAAAAAATCATCATTTTCCGCTAACTTGTGACAAAAAATAAAAAGTTCTATGAACTCACTATGCCCATCAGCGAATACCTTAGGGTGTGTACTTTCCGAAATGGGGTCATTTGTGGGGTGTTTGTACTGTCTGGCCATTGTAGATCCTCAGGAAACATGACAGGTGCTCAGAAAGTCAGAGCTGCTTCAAAAAGCGGAAATTCACATTTTTGTACCATAGTTTGTAAACGCTATAACTTTTACCCAAACCATTTTTTTTTTACCCAAACATTTTTTTTTTATCAAAGACATGTAGAACTATAAATTTAGAGCAAAATTTCTATATGGATCTCGTTTTTTTTGCAAAATTTTACAACTGAAAGTGAAAAATGTCATTTTTTTGCAAAAAAATCGTTAAATTTCGATTAATAACAAAAAAAGTAAAAATGTCAGCAGCAATGAAATACCACCAAATGAAAGCTCTATTAGTGAGAAGAAAAGGAGGTAAAATTCATTTGGGTGGTAAGTTGCATGACCGAGCAATAAACGGTGAAAGTAGTGTAGGTCAGAAGTGTAAAAAGTGGCCTGGTCTTTCAGGGTGTTTAAGCACTGGGGGCTGAGGTGGTTAAACAAGGGGACATCCTAATAACAGTAGAATGAGACAGGTTATTCAGCTTACTTTGGAAATCAGGACCCAATAGAATTTTTTATCTATTAAATAGGGTGGACACCCCAATAATATTTATTGTGAATATCAGCACTTTGAGAATCCGCGAAGATATAGAATATAGTGCTATATCTTCGTAATCGCAAATATTATTCTTTTTTTTTTTCATCAGTTCCCTTACTGCTTTGCTTGTGGGCCAATGAGAAGGCTGCAATATCTTTGTCTGAGCTTAGCAACATCCCTAGCAATCAATATGAAAGTTGCCTACCCCTTACTATATAAGGAACTTCTTAGCAGCCATTTTCTGCAGTTTTTTGCAGTTCTGAGAGAGAGATAGAGAGAGAGACAGAGAGAGCAGCATCATTGCATTGCTCAGTGCTTTGCTGAGTCATCTGGATCCTTATTCAATTACATCAGATAGTTAGCTCATATATATAATACAGATAGTTAGTGGGAGATAGTCAGTGTAGGTTAGATAGTGATATAGTGTAGCTGATAGGGTTCAAGTGCAGGGTGTTAGGTAGTGTGATAGGAATTACTGTACTGTTCATTTTCTCCAGTCTCAGGAAACTTTTAGCAGCTTAAAAAATGTAGCAAAAGTGAGCCACGCCTGTATTGCAAGCGCAATAAGCGCATATTACATACATTTCAATCAAGAAAATAACAACTGAAGATCACAAATTCTAGAATTTGAAAATTTATGGAAAATATTAGGCCACAAATTTGCGAAATATTGTGAAAACAAATATTGCCCATGCTGCTCATCACTACCCAATAACAGCTGAAGGAGACAAGCTATTGACCTAAATTTGAGAATCAAGGCCTAATAGAATTGTTTATCTGTATCACTAATATATCACCCGTGGGTGATATAAGAAACCGGTGCTGGTAGACGAGCTAAACAGCTATTCCCAATGGGGCTTGCTTACTCTATTAGATATGCCCCCTTAAATTATGATGGAATCTGTAGAAAGGAGGGCGATATGCTAGAGTCAGCCTTTCAATGTCCTATTGTGTAGAGGAATGTATATACAGTCAGGTCCATAAATATTGGGACATCGACACAATTGTAACATTTTTGGCTCTATACACCACCACAATGGATTTGAAATGAAACGAACAAGATGTGCTTTAACTGCAGACTGGCAGCTTTAATTTGAGGCTATTTACATCCAAATCAGGTGAACGGTGTAGGAATTACAACAGTTTGCATATGTGTCTCCCACTTGTTAAGGAACCAAAAGTAATGGGATAATTGGCTTCTCAGCTGTTCCATGGCCAGGTGTGTGTTATTCCCTCATTATCCCAAATACAATGAGCAGATAAAAGGTTCAGAGTTAATTTAAAGTGTGCTATTTGCATTTGGAATCTGTTGCTGTCAACTCTCAAGATGAGATCCAAAGAGCTGTCACTATCAGTGAAGCAAGCCATCATTAGGCTGAAAAACAAAGCAAACCCATCAGAGAGATAGCAAAAAACATTAGGCGTGGCCAAAACAACAGTTTGGAACATTCTTAAAAAGAAGGAACTCACTGGTGAGCTCATCAACACCAAAAGAACTGGAAGACCATGGAAAACAACTGTGGTGGATGAATGAAGAATTATTTCCCTGGTGAAGAAAACACCTTTCACAACAGTTGGCCAGATCAAAAACACTCTCCAGGAGGTAGGTGTATGTGTGTCAAAGTCAACAATCAAGAAAAGACTTCACCAGAGTGAATACAGAGGGTTCACCACAAGATGTAAAACATTGGTGAGCCTTAAAAACAGGAAGGCCAGATTAGAGTTTGCCAAACGACATCTAAAAAAGCCTTCACAGTTCTGGAACAACATCCTATGGACAGATGAGACCAATATCAACTTGTACCAGAGTGATGGGAAGAGAAGAGTATGGAGAAGGAAAGGAACTACTCATGATCCTAAGCATACCACCTCATCAGTAAAGCATGGTGGTGGTAGTGTCATGGCGTGGGCATGTATGGCTGCCAATCGAACTGGTTCTCTTGTATTTATTGATGATGTAACTGCTGGCAAAAGCAGCAGGATGAATTCTGAAGTGTTTCGGGCAATATTATCTTCTCATATTCAGCTAAATGCTTCAGAACTCATTGGACGGCGCTTCACAGTGCAGATAGACAATGACCCAAAGCATACTGCAAAAGCAACCAAAGAGTTTTTTAAGGGAAAGAAGTGAAATGTTATGCAATGTCAATCACCTGACCTGAATCCGATTGAGCATGCATTTCACTTGCTGAAGACAAAACTGAAGGGAAAATGCCCCAAGAACAAGCAGGAACTGAAGACAGTTGCAGTAGAGGCCTGGCAGAGCATCACCAAGGATGAAACCCAGCGTCTGGTGATGTCTATGCGTTCCAGACTTCAGGCTGTAATTGACTGCAAAGGATTTGCAACCAAGTATTAAAAAGTGAAAGTTTGATTTATGATTATTATTCTGTCCCATTACTTTTGGTCCCTTAACAAGTGGGAGGCACATATGCAAATTGTTGTAATTCCTACACTGTTCACCTGATTTGGATGTAAATACCCTCAAATTAAAGCTGACAGTCTACAGTTAAATCACATCTTGTTAATTTCATTTCAAATACATTGTGGTGGTGTATAGAGCCAAAAATGTTAGAATTGTGTCGATGTCCCAATATTTATGGATCTGACTGTATATAACTGTATATAACTGCTATGTTGGGATATACATTCTTCTACACAATAGGACATTGATAGGCTGACTCTAGCATATCGACCTCCTTTCTACAGATTCCATCATAGTTTAAGGGGGCAGATCTAATAGAGTAAGCAAGCCCCATTGGGAATAGCTGTTTAGCTTGTCTACCAGCGCCTGTTTCTTATATCACCCACGGGTGATATATTAGTGATACATATAACTTCCCAATTAAGGAGAACAACAGCTCCTTAACAGATTACCGAGCAGCGGAACCTCCCTCTATAGGTAGGCCGAGGATTCTAAACAACGGTAGCGCAGGGGGGTCCCTTTTAATTTGTTTTAGAATTGTTTATCTATTAAAAAAGGTGGACACCCCAATTATAGTAGAACATAAAAGGATATTCACCTCAATTTGAGAATCAAGGCCTAATAGAATTATTTATCTATTAAACAAAGTAGACATCACAATAACAGTAGAAATAGGCCTCTTTCACACAAACGTGTATCCCCCGTGGCCGTGCTGTGAACCGCAAATTGAATGTGTTATGCAATCCTTCCGTTCCGCAAAAAGATAGAACAAGAACGGAATGGAACCCCACAGAAGCACTCCGTAGTGCTTCCGTTCCGTGGTTCCGTTCACACCGCATCTCTGGATTTGATTGCAGCCACCAAATACTTACTAGAAGTGCACAAACAGTCCCACAACATGTCTGTGAAGGTTCTCATTTATCCAGATCATGGTATATCTGTAAAGAATAAATCAAGGCAACTGGACTTACTGTAGATTTCTTGAAAACGTTTCACTCGTTCTTCCAACAAGCTTTCTCAATTCTGAGTGACTGTACAAGAATTCTCTGGGAATAAATATGAACTGAATCAACATCTGGTAATTATACCTAGCATGGGGTCAGAGGTCATTATACCCAGCATGGGGTCAAAGGTGTTGATTCCATTATCCTAATTGGAGTCAGTAGGTGATAATGACCTCCCAGAAAAAGGTGTCAAGACAGCATTGTATGTGGCAGACAATAGACGTCTAACCGCCCCTGTCTGCTTTAAACCCAGCAACACACTGAGGCAACAACTTATTCACCCAAAAGACCCAATGCCTAAACACAAGATGGACATGTCCAACGAACTCGTGTAGTTCTCCTCGGCGTTCCCTTATCTGTAATGCGCAGTCGCGTCTCAACCCATCTAAAACCCGGAAGTATCATACGTCGCCATGGCGCCCGGAGGCGCACGTGTCTCTAGCCAATGAGCTGCCAGAGGGCCTCACTGACGTCACAGACTGCGCGTCAACCTCGTAACACTCACCCAAGAGCGCACATCCGTGCGTCGATGGCGTGGGTCACATGAGGTACGCAGCCAGTAACAACATCGCGCAGATACCGGCGCCATGACAACGAAGACGCCACGATCCACGCTGCTTACTGTGGAGTAAATATGTGCTATCCGTATCCAAAATGAACTGGTTTGTGCAACATATAGACAACACAGATAATAGCCCGATTACAGAGGGACATCAAGCCGGACTGTACATATTCATGATCATAACAGGTATAGGGCAAAAACATATCATAGCAAGTACAGATAGCAATACAAACAGTGTATCCCATGTATACTTCACATATGGATCATCATCATAGCACTTTGACATATAAATTTGGGGACCAATCCCCCGGTGGATGCGCTACATATAGGTTAAAATCATAATGTCCCTATACTAAGAGGACAAAACAATGACACACATCAATCGATGGATGAGACATTGAACTCTAGATTCAAACCAAAGGGTTGAAGGGACCTAAGGGTATGGATCCATTTAAGTTCCTTTTTCCTCAGGATTCCCTTCCTGTCCCCACCCCTTCTCAAATATCCCACGCTATCAATAGCCCGAAATCTCAATTGATTGATAGAATGTTTGCAATCAATGAAGTGTTTGGCAACCGGTTTGTCGAGTGCACCTGTTCTTATTGTACTTTTATGTTTATTAATTCTTTCCCTCAATTCCATCGTAGTCTCCCCCACATAGATCAAGCTACATGGGCACTGTATCATGTAAACCACATCTGTGGACTTACATGTATAGTGACCCTTGATTTTGAACCGTTTACCACTATAGGGATGTGTAAAACCGTCGCCTTTCATGATGCCACCACAGTTGCAACAGGAAAGGCAAGGGAAATTACCATTCCTCATTGGTGCTAGTCTTTTCTGTCTTTCGATGTCCTTACCCCCTATATCCGCTTTCACCAATCTATCCCGTAGGTTGGGGCTCCGTTTGTATGCCATCATTGGGGGAACTGAAAATTCAGTGACTGTAGGCAATCCTTTCTGCAGGATCTGCCATTCCTGACGTAGGATGGTGGCTATATTGCCGCTATCACTCCCAAAGATGGATACAAATGGAATTCGGGGGGTCTCATGTTTCTGTGGTTTCTTTACCAAAGTGGAACAACGTTCCATAGATGTAATCCTATGCTTGGTACGGTTAATCAATTTGGTGGGATAACCTCTCTTACTAAACTTATCGCACATCTCATCAACTCTGAATTCAAAGAGGGTGTCATCTGATACGATGCGACGTACTCTAAGTAATTGACTCCACGGAAGGGAGCTTACCATATTCTGAGGGTGACTACTGTCATACATTAACAAGGTGTTCTTGTCTGTAGGTTTTTGGAAGAGATCAGTACAGATCCTTCCATTGAGCACCTGAACTCGGACGTCAAGGAACTGCAGCTCACGGGCAGAATGCATCACGGTGAACTGCAGGTCCCGGACCCCAGAGTTCAGGTGCGCATGGAACTCATCCAACTCGGGCACAGTCCCCGTCCAAATCAAGAAAATGTCGTCGATGTAGCGCCACCAGCACAGGACTCTCTCAAAAAATGTGGAGTGATACACCAGCCGATCCTCCACCTCCGCCATGAAGATGTTTGCGTAGGTGGGGGCCACATTGGACCCCATCGCCACACCCCGCTTTTGCTGGTAGAAGGTGTCCCCGAAGAGAAAATAATTCCTCCTCAGGACCACCTCCAGGAGGGCGAGGATCAGCCGGCGCGCCCCAGGAGAGAGCCCTGTGCCGGCCAGGGCCACATCGACGACATTTAGACCATAAGAGTGATCAATGGATGTATACAGGGATACAACATCAAAACTCACAAGCAAAAACTCCGCCGGCAAATCAAGTGAATTCAGCTTTGTCAAGAAATGGCCAGTATCACTGATATAGGAGGGAGCCGTGGTCGCGTGGATCCGCAACACTTTGTCCAAAAAGATGGATACAGGATTAAAGATGGAACCCCTGCCCGACACTATAGGTCGGCCAGGGGGATCCACAAGACTCTTGTGGATCTTTGGTAATACATATATCACAGGGGTGATCGGATGGCTCACCCGCAGAAAGCTGTTTAGTTCATCGTCAATGACTCCTTGACTAAGAGCCTCATCCAATAACACCCCTATGATATCTGCTATGTCCCACCTCGGATCCGAGGTGGGACATAGCAGATATCATAGGGGTGTTATTGGATGAGGCTCTTAGTCAAGGAGTCATTGACGATGAACTAAACAGCTTTCTGCGGGTGAGCCATCCGATCACCCCTGTGATATATGTATTACCAAAGATCCACAAGAGTCTTGTGGATCCCCCTGGCCGACCTATAGTGTCGGGCAGGGGTTCCATCTTTAATCCTGTATCCATCTTTTTGGACAAAGTGTTGCGGATCCACGCGACCACGGCTCCCTCCTATATCAGTGATACTGGCCATTTCTTGACAAAGCTGAATTCACTTGATTTGCCGGCGGAGTTTTTGCTTGTGAGTTTTGATGTTGTATCCCTGTATACATCCATTGATCACTCTTATGGTCTAAATATCGTCGATGTGGCCCTGGCCGGCACAGGGCTCTCTCCTGGGGCGCGCCGGCTGATCCTCGCCCTCCTGGAGGTGGTCCTGAGGAGGAATTATTTTCTCTTCGGGGACACCTTCTACCAGCAAAAGCGGGGTGTGGCGATGGGGTCCAATGTGGCCCCCACCTACGCAAACATCTTCATGGCGGAGGTGGAGGATCGGCTGGTGTATCACTCCACATTTTTTGAGAGAGTCCTGTGCTGGTGGCGCTACATCGACGACATTTTCTTGATTTGGACGGGGACTGTGCCCGAGTTGGATGAGTTCCATGCGCACCTGAACTCTGGGGTCCGGGACCTGCAGTTCACCGTGATGCATTCTGCCCGTGAGCTGCAGTTCCTTGACGTCCGAGTTCAGGTGCTCAATGGAAGGATCTGTACTGATCTCTTCCAAAAACCTACAGACAAGAACACCTTGTTAATGTATGACAGTAGTCACCCTCAGAATATGGTAAGCTCCCTTCCGTGGAGTCAATTACTTAGAGTACGTCGCATCGTATCAGATGACACCCTCTTTGAATTCAGAGTTGATGAGATGTGCGATAAGTTTAGTAAGAGAGGTTATCCCACCAAATTGATTAACCGTACCAAGCATAGGATTACATCTATGGAACGTTGTTCCACTTTGGTAAAGAAACCACAGAAACATGAGACCCCCCGAATTCCATTTGTATCCATCTTTGGGAGTGATAGCGGCAATATAGCCACCATCCTACGTCAGGAATGGCAGATCCTGCAGAAAGGATTGCCTACAGTCACTGAATTTTCAGTTCCCCCAATGATGGCATACAAACGGAGCCCCAACCTACGGGATAGATTGGTGAAAGCGGATATAGGGGGTAAGGACATCGAAAGACAGAAAAGACTAGCACCAATGAGGAATGGTAATTTCCCTTGCCTTTCCTGTTGCAACTGTGGTGGCATCATGAAAGGCGACGGTTTTACACATCCCTATAGTGGTAAACGGTTCAAAATCAAGGGTCACTATACATGTAAGTCCACAGATGTGGTTTACATGATACAGTGCCCATGTAGCTTGATCTATGTGGGGGAGACTACGATGGAATTGAGGGAAAGAATTAATAAACATAAAAGTACAATAAGAACAGGTGCACTCGACAAACCGGTTGCCAAACACTTCATTGATTGCAAACATTCTATCAATCAATTGAGATTTCGGGCTATTGATAGCGTGGGATATTTGAGAAGGGGTGGGGACAGGAAGGGAATCCTGAGGAAAAAGGAACTTAAATGGATCCATACCCTTAGGTCCCTTCAACCCTTTGGTTTGAATCTAGAGTTCAATGTCTCATCCATCGATTGATGTGTGTCATTGTTTTGTCCTCTTAGTATAGGGACATTATGATTTTAACCTATATGTAGCGCATCCACCGGGGGATTGGTCCCCAAATTTATATGTCAAAGTGCTATGATGATGATCCATATGTGAAGTATACATGGGATACACTGTTTGTATTGCTATCTGTACTTGCTATGATATGTTTTTGCCCTATACCTGTTATGATCATGAATATGTACAGTCCGGCTTGATGTCCCTCTGTAATCGGGCTATTATCTGTGTTGTCTATATGTTGCACAAACCAGTTCATTTTGGATACGGATAGCACATATTTACTCCACAGTAAGCAGCGTGGATCGTGGCGTCTTCGTTGTCATGGCGCCGGTATCTGCGCGATGTTGTTACTGGCTGCGTACCTCATGTGACCCACGCCATCGACGCACGGATGTGCGCTCTTGGGTGAGTGTTACGAGGTTGACGCGCAGTCTGTGACGTCAGTGAGGCCCTCTGGCAGCTCATTGGCTAGAGACACGTGCGCCTCCGGGCGCCATGGCGACGTATGATACTTCCGGGTTTTAGATGGGTTGAGACGCGACTGCGCATTACAGATAAGGGAACGCCGAGGAGAACTACACGAGTTCGTTGGACATGTCGTTAGCTGTGAGTTAAAGTATGAACATGTGTATCCTATTGTGTAGTGATCTGCACTAATGATGTAACGGGGTGTGTATTTTATATGAGGGGGGTATATATATGCCTATCAGATTTTGTGTCATTAGGCTTGACAAAGACTGTTACACAGTCGAAACGTTCGTTGCCATCTGTGTCTGGAGGTACGATTAAAGTATTTTTGATATTGCGGAATGCTGCCGAAGCCATCTTCTTTTCTACACGTATACGATTTGGCCTGACACATTGTGTACGCAGTCCAGTGCAATGAGGAATGCTCAGAACTGTATATCGGCAATGTAACGGATCTCCTGCACCCCGACCGGGCACCTCCGTTGATGGATGCTCCTAGTGCTTCCCGAGGACTCCAAGCACTCCACTTGACACCGTAAGCACTGCAGGCCCCACGAACCGCCGAAGCTTGGTTGAGGTCTCACCATCTCCTACCCACCCTGGACCTACGACAAGGCTCCAGGCTCCAGTGGGTGAACCTCTCCTAAATCCAGAGAGCAGGAACAGCTCATACAAGAGCTAGGAGTTATAGCCAGGGAAGTATACAGCGTATAGCAATCCCCATACACATGAGACGAGGCTCTATGTTGAATGTAAAACAGGAACTCTTTATTGAACACACAAGCAAGGACTTATATACACATTTTCCAACATGGGTACCACCCCTGTGGACCTGGTTGGGAACTGAGGACATGACATAGCAGCCAATCCTTTACAGTTTAAACACAAAACTAACCCTATTCAACAAACACAATGGCATTGTCTGTGACGCTATTAACAAACACAACATGCAAACAGACCTCTTCACCCCCTCTATAATGAATGAATAGGGACAGTGGAGACACATGTGATGGGATTATCTCCTGAGTGTATCATATGGTGATCTACTCATCTAGGAGTCGGCTGCTATTATAATCAACTATCTTAATCCCATCACTAACACAATCAGTGGGAGTCTTAGTGCAGAGTTAACCCTTTTTGTGTTGCTGAATCCACACCATGCCTTTTTAATGGGCAATAAGAAATATGTGGCATATAAATTACACACATAAATCAGTGTTCATAGTTCCTTGTAACCCCAAAAGGTCTTAGGGGGTCTCCATAGTTCTCGGTCCATAGTCTGTAGGAAGGAGGCTGGCACTCAGGCTTCTCCAGCAGCCCCAGTGACGGATCAGTCCGTCACAGGCGAAACAAAACAACAACTACAATATAGAAGAAAATCTAAATCGCACATCCTCATTCCTATGCTTTTGATATAACAACTTTCTATAAATACAGCATGATATGGCGGTGAAGCACTATTATCAATGTGTTGCTGTGCACTATTAGGAGGCATTAGTATACAGTTTGATCAAAGAGCATAGGCCCACTTACCACGACAAGGTCGCCTCATTCAAGTGTGAACAGGTGAGCTCTTAGCACCTGTTCACATTGTGCGGTGCTGGACGGTGGCCATCGCTGCTTTTGTGCTGTGCTGGTGGAGTGATGGGGCCCAGGGCCTAGGTGGCTTTGCTGCACAGTGAGGGCGCTGTGTGGCTGCTGGCTCCCATTGCCTGCTGGAGCGGCGTGGAGGCGCGATGGTCACCGCACGGTACCGCGCCAAAGTTAGAGTAGGTCCCCACTTGAATGAGGCGACCTTGTCGTGGTAAGTGGGCCTATGCTCTTTGATCAAACTGTATACTAATGCCTCCTAATAGTGCACAGCAACACATTGATAATAGTGCTTCACCGCCATATCATGCTGTATTTTTAAACAGTCGTTATATCAAAAGCATAGGAATGAGGATGTGCGATTTAGATTTTCTTCTATATTGAAAACAACAACTACATCAGCGTATGACTCAGCATAGAAGAGCCAAAACCTCTGGTCAAGATTCAGCCGTGTACTTACATCTAAAAGAAACAGGTCACATCTTTGAAGACAGTCAAGTACGTGTTTTGGATAAGGAGGCCGATTGGTACAAACGAGGTGTGAAGGAGGCCATCTACGTAAAAATGGAGAAGCCAAGCTTGAATAGAGGCGGGGGGGTTAGACATCTATTGTCTGCCACATACAATGCTGTCTTGACACCTTTTTCTGGGAGGTCATTATCACCTACTGACTCCAATTAGGATAATGGCATCAACACCTTTGCTGGGTATAATGACCTCTGACCCCATGCTGGGTATAATTACCAGATGTTGATTCATGGTTAAAACCTTGTCGCACTCTGTTGTAGCTTGGAGTAGGGTTCCCGCCCCAATTAAGCATAAATAGACAAACTCCAGCGTGATTTGAAAGCTTGTTTTACTTTTTATTGAGTAGATATTGCGGCTTCACTGTAACGTTTCGGCCTATTGGCCTTCTTCAGACTGCCGTAAACATAAGATACATTGTTTCAGTATACATTATATATCATTGGAGAACATTTGCATCATAGTTGGATATATAAGAGTATATATGTATAATAGAATTTCATCTATATATTTCACATATTGGTCTAAATTCAATTCATCTCAAACCAATCAAAGGGAAATCTCCAAAACAAGAGACCTCATACCATATTCAACAGTAGTCGTCATGTTAAAGGTTAGCAAATATCGTAGATCAGTCCTTGCAAAGTGAATTAAATACTCCTGGTAATGCAATATATTCGACTGGTTATCACCACATCACATCCATCACCCTAGGTAAAATATGTAGTTAAAGGAAAATCATGTGGATATAACATATCTAGCGTAGGCAAATTATTACTATCTTGTGCAGGCAAAGTATTACTATAGTAGGCTATCCTGAGGTCTGTGAGACCTACCGGCGTCCGGAACACGCTTACCTAATGCCGCTGGTGATGGAGAGACGAAGAGTAGGCTGGCGCTCTGTAAGAGTATGTTGCGGAAGTACCGCTAGTGAAGTTGGCGCTGGCTGGAGGAGAAATAATCAGGTTTTTAAGGCAGCCCGCGTCTCTGCCCTGTGAACCTCACTTCCGGTATCGGCCGTGGAACCGGAAGTGAGGTAGTAATGGAACGCATGTGGAACGCAAGAAACTTCCGGTATCGGCCAGCGAGACCGGAAGTGAACTAGGTGAAGTAGCGTGATCACATGGCTTATGGAGCGCAACCGGATCTAACTGTGATTCCAATGGAGACTAGAATAAACGAAGAACAGTACATATTCTATTCAAATCAGACTATAATACTATAAGGGGGCTAAGGAGGGATATGGAACGAAGGAAACTAAGAAATGAGAATAGTAAAGGCAAAATGTAATATTAGGAGAATAGGGAGACCAAATATGACTAATAGTAACAATTATAGGTACAAGGTAATAAGAGAGAAAAGAGGATCAAAAACCGAGAGAAAGAAAAGAAGAAGAAGAAGAAGCGAGAAAAAAAATGATGAAGCGAGACAAAAAAGTGGGTGGGAACAGTGGGGAAAAAGAAGGAAAAAGAAGAAAGAGAGAGAGGAATAAAAAGAGAAGAATAGAAAGAGAAGAAAAAAGGGGAGCTATCTAAACCAGTGTCAAAGGATACTATGCGGCATTAGGAGGGGTCCCGGATCATCAATAAGCCTGTGAAGGGAAAAGAAAAAGGGGTTATTATTATGAATACGGCTTAATGTAACAAAATGACTTATAGCAGACTCTGGATTTCGTATTCTCTGTTCAAACTTTTGGGTTCAAGGCTTTCCAGTCTGTGGATCCAAAATGCTTCTCTTAATTTTAGACGTTTTACTCTATCCCCCCCACGTTTGGATGCAGGAACATGTTCAATGACTTGGAATTTTAGTTGGGAAATGTTGTGTTTTGCCTGATGGAAATGCCAAGGGACTGGGAGTAAGAGGTTCTGTTTTCTGATATGTTATTTATGTTGGCAAATTCTGTTTCTGATGGTTTGTGTGGTTTCTCCCACATACACGAGGCCACACGGGCATTTTAGGAGATAGACAACGAAGTCTGAGTCGCAACTCAAAAAATCGTGAATGGGGAGTGATTTGCCTGATTGTGGATGATGGATATTAGACCCCTTCAGTACGTGGGAGCATTGTGTGCAATGTAGGCACGGGAAGATGCCTTTCTTTTGAGTACGGAAGAGCAGCTGTCTCGGAATACGTGTTGTGGAACCTATGTCTGCCCTTACCAGTATGTCTCTGAGGTTTCTCGGACGTCTGTTACACATTAGAATAGGATTGTTAAATTCTTCTATCTTGGGATATGCCTTTTTGAGGAGATGCCAATGGCCTTGTGTAATATGTTGAACTTTGCGGGCACATGGATGGAATGTGTGGACGAACGGAATTCTTTTGGAGGGAGCAGGTGTAGGACGACTGTCACGAGTGCTGGGTTGGAGAAGTTTCGGTGTGTAACCTCTTTCTAGGAAGCGGTCTCGCATTTCATCTATCCTTCTTGTCACCAAGGGATTAGTTTGTACTATCCTTTCAATCCTGTGGAATTGAGAGGTGGGAAGAGATTTTTTTGTACTAGTGGGATGAAAACTGGAAAAATGTAGAAGATTGTTTCTGTCTGTAGGTTTTCTGTACAAATCGGTTAAAATCGGTTTTCTGTACAAATCGGTTAAAATCGTCCCTTCCTCTTTTTTCTGCACTATTGTGTCTAAGAAATTTATGGATGTTGGGTCATAATTGATTGTAAATTGAAGTTCCGGGGTAATTGAATTAATGTAATTATGAAAATCAAGAAGGGTATCTGTCGTGCCCTTCCAGATGCAAAAAATGTCACGGGCTGCCTTTAAAAACCAGATTATTTCTCCTCCAGGCAGCGCCAACTTCACTAGCGGTACTTCCGCAACATACTCTTACAGAGCGCCAGCCTACTCTTCCTCTCTCCATCACCAGCGGCATTAGGTAAGCGTGTTCCGGACGCCGGTAGGTCTCACAGACCTCAGGATAGCCTACTATAGTAATACTTTGCCTGCACAAGATAGTAATAGTTTGCCTACGCTAGATATGTTATATCCACATGATTTTCCTTTAACTACATATTTTACCTAGGGTGATGGATGTGATGTGGTGATAACCAGTCGAATATATTGCATTACCAGGAGTATTTAATTCACTTTGCAAGGACTGATCTACGATATTTGCTAACCTTTAACATGATGACTACTGTTGAATATGGTATGAGGTCTCTTGTTTTGGAGATTTCCCTTTGATTGGTTTGAGATGAATTGAATTTTGACCAATATGTGAAATATATAGATGAAATTCTATTATACATACAGTATATACTCTTATATATCAAACTATGATGCACATGTTCTCCAATGATATATAATGTATACTGAAACAATGTATCTTATGTTTACGGCAGTCTGAAGAAGGCCAATAGGCCGAAACGTTACAGTGAAGCCACAATATCTACTCAATAAAAAGTAAAACAAGCTTTCAAATCACGCTGGAGTTTGTCTACAGATGTTGATTCAGTTACATATTTATTCCCAGAGAATTTTTGTACAGTCACTCAGAATTAAAAAAGCTCGTTGGAAGAACAAGTGAAATGTTTTCAAGAAATATACAGTAAGTCCAGTTGCCTTGATTTATTCTTTACAGAAGTCCCACAACATGGACAGTGACATACCAGAGGGGGATCAATGGCAAAAATTCCCACAAAAAATATGTACTTTAATCAGCGGCCATTTTTATGCGAGGGAAACTCTCAAAAATGTGCCCTGCTGGAGCCTAGAAAAATTTTGTTTTAGGCCACGGGAGTACAGTCCCCAAAAATTAGGAATTCACTTGACAGAAAAGAACAAGTGATTATGTTGCTGGAGGTAAATTAGGCGGTCACTGAATAACACTTTTACTGTAGGCCAGTGGAGTATAGGCCCCAAAAATTAGGCATTCACCTGACAGAAAAGAACAAGTGATTATGTGGCTGGAGGTATATTAGGCGGTCACTGAATAACACTTTTACTGTAGGCCAGTGGAGTACAGGCCCCAAAAATTAGGCATTCATCTGAAAGAAAAGAACAAGTTATTATGTGGCTGAAGGTATATTAGACAGTCACTGGATAAAAATTTTACTGTAGGCCACTGGAGTAAAGGCCCAAAAATTAGGCATTCCCCGACAGAAAAGGCCGTTTATGCCACTGTATATACATAAGACAAGGACCATTCTTTGTTCTGGGTGGTGGCGGATATGTGTGGGCTAGCATGAGGAAATTCAATTACACGTGGTCATCACAGGTGTTGAATTCCTCCAAGATCCATGCCTCATTTATTTTTAGAAGTGTGAGGTAGTCCACACTGTCGTGAGGTAGGCCAGTGCGCTTACTGGTCACGATCCCCCCTGCTGTGCTGAACATCCTTTCGGACAGGACACTCGACGAGGGGCAAGTCAAAAGTTCCATGGCAAATTGTACCAGCTATGGCCACAGGTCAAGCCTGCACACCCAGTAGTCCAAGGGTTCCTCGCTTCTCAGAGCATCCACATCGGCCGTTAACCCGATGTAGTCGGACACCTGTCGGGTCAGGCGTTCCCTGAGGCTGGATCAGGAGGGTGGCTGTTGATGGGTTGGATGCAAGGATGATCTCATATCCGAAGTGACCAACGCATCTTCAAACTGCCCTCTTCTTGCAGGCGCGGTAGGATTGACACACACACCTGTTTCACTGTGGGTGGAAACTGCTCTGCCAGTGCGTGCAACAGCAGAATGCAGCTTCTCTCGCAGCAAGGCCTGGAATGCTGCATTCTGTCAGCCCTCTGTGATGCTGGTAACATGTCCGCCATTTTGTGTTTGTACCGGGGGTCTAAGTACATTGCCCCCCAGCACTGATCCTTGCCTTTTATGCATTTTATATGGGGGTCCCTCTTCAAACACTGGCGCATGAAGGCCCCTATTTGCACTAAATTGGAAGCAGAGGAGCACCCTGGCTCCTGCTCATCGCCCAGGAGAATGTCATCCTCGGTCTCCTCCCCCCAGCCACAGACAACACCAGGGATCCCCGAAAAGTTTAAAGTCCCCCTCAAAGCCTGCTCTTCTTGCTCCTCCTCCTCCCCCAAACCACCATCTTCCTCTGAATCCTCTTCAGACTCCTGCTGAATTGTCTCAGATGGAGTAGCCCCCCAGGAATTCATTCAGCATTACGATTTCCTCATCTTCCAACTCCTGCTCCTCGACGGCTTCATCAATGACACAACGCAATGCACGCTCCAAAAAGAAGGCGAAAGGTATGATGTCACTGATGGTGCCCTGGCTGCGACTGACCAGTTTGGTGATCTCATCAAATGGCCGCAGAAATCTGCATGCATCGAGCATGACCAGCCACTGGCGCGGTGAAAAGAAACCTCCAGAACCTGTCCTGCTGCAGAGTTCATACAGGTAGTCTTTAACGGCACATTGCTGCTGGAGCAGCCTATCAAGCATATACAAGGTGGAGTTCCAGCGCGTCGGGCTGTCACCAAATCAGATGTCTCACGGGCAGGAGGTGTAGCCATAGAATGTCAGCAAGGTGAGCCATGGCCGTGTAAGATCTTCTAAAATGGGCAAAGATTTTCCTGGCCTGCCGCAAAACGTCCTGGATCCCGGGGTATTTGGCAACGAATCGCTGCACGACTAAGTTCAGGACATGTACCATGCATGGCACGTGTATCATTTTGCCCTGTTTCAGCAAGCTCAGCAGATTGGCACCGTTGTCGCACACCACTTTACCAACTGTCAAATTGAGCGGGGTTAGCCACTGATCGGCCTGTGACCGCAGACCTGAAAGTAGTGCAGGACCGATGTGCCTCTTGGCTTCCAGGCACAACAGCCGCAGCACAGCATGGCAACATCTCACCTGGCACGTTGAATAGGTTCTGGGGAGCTGGGGAGGGTGCAGCGGAAGAGGCGATAGCAGTGGAAAGGAAGGAGTAAGCCGAGGAGGAGACGGAGGATGGAGTAGGAGGAGGAAAAGAAGAGGCAGGCCTGCATGCAATCCGTGGCAGTAACACCAAATCCACACGGGTGCCACAGATTACATGCTTGACGGCCGTCAGAAGGTTCAGCCAGTGGGCAGTAAAAGCTATGTACCTTCCCTGCCCGTGTTTGCTAGACCATGTGTCTGAGCTCAGATGTATCTTGGCACCGACACTGTGCCAGAGATTAATTCAATTGCCGCTGAACGTGGCCATATAGCTCTGGGATGCCCATCCGGGAGAAATATTTCCTTCCGGGGACCTTCTATTGCCAATGGCCACACATTTTCAAAAGGCCTCTGAGTCCACCAGTTTATATGGCAGTAGTTGGTGGGCTAGCAGTTCCGACAAGCCGGCGGTCAGCCGTTGGGCAAGAGGGTTATCCAGCGTCATACATTTTTTACGCTCGAACATTTGGGCCTGTCTTCTGCCAGATGAACGCGACAACGGCATGGTGGAAGGTGGAATGGAGGACAAATGGAAGGAGAGAGGAGAAGAGGCAAAATATGGAGCACCAGGAGTGTGGCTTTTGAGTTCTGACGGCGTTGCCCCCACTGGTCTCGGTGATGGGAGGCTAGGTGCCTTCTTAAGGCGGTCGTCCCTAGGTGAGTGTTGGGCTTACCGCGACTTATGCGTTGACAGCACAGGCTGCAGATGGCAACACTATTGTCAGTAGCTGACACGTTAAAAAAAGCCCACACTGCGGAGCCATGTGCCGGCATCCTGGGAGCGCAAGATGTGACCGTGCATGGTAGATGGCTCGCTCCAGATACATTTGCAATCTGCTTTTTGCCTCCTGTGCACTGCAAGTTGTGCCTGCTTCTCCCTTCTCCTCCCTATCTGCTGCTTCGTCTCTCCCTCTGAACTCCCCTCCTCTTCCTCTCTTGTGGACACCCACATGATGTCCATTGACAAGTCATCATCACCTTCACCACCACTGACATTAGAGATCTCGGAGTAGGCGGCAACAGCGGGGACCACCCTCCTTGGACTGATCTGGGTATTGTCATCAGACCGCTGGGTGGTGGCCATTGCTACCTCCTCTTCCTCATCTGATGCCAAGAAGGGCTGCGCATCAGTAAGGCCTGGGAATGGATGGGAAAATAATTCCTCTGACTCGAGTGGAGGAGCTATGGTGGTGGTGGTGGTGTCTTTGGGGGTGCACACAGCAGAGAGTGAGGAGGGTGCAGATACAGAGGATGAGGAGTGTGCAGAAGCGGAAGGCTGAGTAATCCACTCAACCAACTCTGTTGCGTCCTTTGATGCAATCGCATGCATCTTCTCTAACTTCCCACTTAGGCTCCCACCTGGTGCACCTGGCCGACCCCTAACACTCCTGCAGAACGGCCTGCCTCTTCTTCTGCCTGTCATTTTCAAAATGAACCTGTGCCAAAGTCCCTAGAGAAGAGCAGTATTTGTGGAAGCAGGTATATCGCAGGCCTCAATCAATATTTGGTGGAAGCTGGTATATATTTCATCAGTATTTTGTGGAAGCAGGTATATAGAATCCCTTAATCAGTATTTTGTAGAAGCAGGTATATAGAACCCCTGAATCAATATTTGGTGGAAACAGGTATATCTCACCCCTTAATCAGTATTTTGTAGAAGCAGGTATATCGCACCCCTCAATCAGTATTTTGTGGAAGCTGATGTATCGCAGGCCTCAATCAATATTTGGTGGAAGTAGGTATATAGAACCCCTTAATCAGTATTTTGTTGACGCAGGTATATCGCACCCCTCAATCAGTATTTTGTGGAAACAGGTATATAGAACACCTGAATCAATATTTTTTGGAAGTAGGTATATCGCACCTCTCAATCAGTATTTTGTTAAAGCAGGTATATCAAACCCCTTAATCAATATTTTGTGGAAGCAGGTATATCCCACCCCTCAGTTTTATTTGGGGGACACAGGTATATCTCACCCATTGCAAATAGTTGTTCCAATAGCACTTGCCTCTCTAAATACCTGCGGTATCGCAGCAGAACCACATACAACTGCTGCACAATACAAAAGCACCTAAATCAATATTTTTTGGAAGCAGGTATATCGCACCCCTCAATCAGTTTTTTTGGGGGTAACAGGTATATCACACCAGTTGCAATTAGTTATTCCAATAGCGTTTGTCCCTCTATATGCAGTAGCTGCGGTATCGCAGCAGTATCACACACAACTGCTGCACAATACAAATGCACTATAATATACTTTCTATGTTAGAAAGTATATTATAAGTATATCACACCCCTCAGTATATCACACCTATCGATAGCACACCTATACCAGTCCTTAAGGACTTTTGTGGCCCTATTAGCTAGCGTTTGGTGTCCCTAACAGTCTGTCCCTGCTCCACAAAGCAACCTCTCCCTACAGATCAGGTTCTGTGTATGGGTGGGGGTGTGTCCATGTGCTGAAAAGTCTCAATTGACTGTCCTGCCCCACCTGATGTATGTGTCATGGGTCAAACTTCGACACAATGCAAAATAATATGGCGCATGCGAACATCGCCATATGTTCGCATGTTTGGTGAATCGCAAACAGGCAAAGTTCGCCGCTAAACGACCGCCGGGCGAACCGCAAGGGCATCTCTAATTACTAATGCTGTCTTTTCGAAGAGCTTGAGAAGGGATAGAGAAAGGAGAAACAATTGTAGATTTTTTTAAAATAGCGATAGACAGGACAGAAAAAATGTGAGTCATAGGGGACCTAAGAACATCATACATACATTTTCAGGCCAACTGGAGCACTTCTGACTGATTTGTTTAGACTGAAAATGAAAATTTCCTCTCTATTCCTTCCTAAAAAAAAATTCAACATATTTCTGCATCTAGGATGAGTTTAGATTATATTACTATATGATCACTACATGATCACATTGCAATCAGTAGGTGAGATTCAGAAGTGATTATACAAAGTTATAATAAATGATATGTCCTTAAATGTAGTCTTCTTAAATTAGAATTGATTTTCCTTTAAGAAAGATTCACTTCTGAGTACAATCAGGTACTTTATAGCGAATATTTGACATTTTATTCTCAACTGATGACTTATCTTGTAGAGCTACTATTTGAAATCATAATGTATCCTCCTGCAATCAGTCATATACTAATGCTTTAGTCAAAATGTGCATGTGTTACATAGACAAAATATAGAACTCAGAAATATTAAATTACATAGCTAATGATTTTCAGTTCAACCCTTTCTCCATATAAAGTAACCAATTAGTGCAAACTAACACAGTAACAAGTTTAAAGAGCTTCTTCAGACCAAAAGCAGTGAAATACTTAGAGTACCATAAAAACAAATCTATGTGAAGACTTTTTAGTCTTCATTATACACTGCGTGCAGAATTATTAGGCAAATTAGTATTTTGACCACATCATCCTCTTTATGCATGTTGTCTTACTCCAAGCTGTATAGGCTCGAAAGCCTACTACCAATTAAGCATATTAGGTGATGTGCATCTCTGTAATGAGAAGGGGTGTGGTCTAATGATATCAACACCCTATATTAGGTGTGCATAATTATTAGGCAACTTCCTTTCCTTTGGCAAAATGGGTCAAAAGAAGGACTTGACAGGCTCAGAAAAGTCAAAAATAGTGAGATATCTTGCAGAGGGATGCAGCACTATTAAAATTGCAAAGCTTCTGAAGCGTGATCATCGAACAATCAAGCGTTTCATTCAAAATAGTCAACAGGGTCGCAAGAAGTGTGTGGAAAAACCAAGGCGCAAAATAACTGCCCATGAACTGAGAAAAGTCAAGCGTGCAGCTGCCAAGATGCCACTTGCCACCAGTTTGGCCATATTTCAGAGCTGCAACATCACTGGAGTGCCCAAAAGCACAAGGTGTGCAATACTCAGAGACATGGCCAAGGTAAAAAAGGCTGAAAGACGACCACCACTGAACAAGACACACAAGCTGAAACATCAAGACTGGGCCAAGAAATATCTCAAGACTGATTTCTCTAAGGTTTTATGGACTGATGAAATGAGAGTGAGTCTTGATGGGCCAGATGGATGGGCCCGTGGCTGGATTGGTAAAGGGCAGAGAGCTCCAGTCCGACTCAGACGCCAGCAAGGTGGAGGTGGAGTACTGGTTTGGGCTGGTATCATCAAAGATGAGCTTGTGGGGCCTTTTCGGGTTGAGGATGGAGTCAAGCTCAACTCCCAGTCCTACTGCCAGTTTCTGGAAGACACCTTCTTCAAGCAGTGGTACAGGAAGAAGTCTGCATCCTTCAAGAAAAACATGATTTTCATGCAGGACAATGCTCCATCACACGCGTCCAAGTACTCCACAGCATGGCTGACAAGAAAGGGTATAAAAGAAGAAAATCTAATGACATGGCCTCCTTGTTCACCTGATCTGAACCTCATTGAGAACCTGTGGTCCATCATCAAATGTGAGATTTACAAGGAGGGAAAACAGTACACCTTTCTGAACAGTGTCTGGGAGGCTGTGGTTGCTGCTGCACGCAATGTTGATGGTGAACAGATCAAAACACTGACAGAATCCATGGATGGCAGGCTTTTGAGTGTCCTTGCAAAGAAAGGTGGCTATATTGGTCACTGATTTGTTTTTGTTTTGTTTTTGAATGTCAGAAATGTATATTTGTGAATGTTGAGATGTTATATTGGTTTCACTGGTAAAAATAAATAATTGAAATGGGTATATATTTGTTTTTTGTTAAGTTGCCTAATAATTATGCACAGTAATAGTCACCTGCACACACAGATATCCCCCTAAAATAGCTAAAACTAAAAACAAACTAAAAACTACTTCCAAAAATATTCAGCTTTGATATTAATGAGTTTTTTGGGTTCATTGAGAACATGGTTGTTGTTCAATAATAAAATTAATCCTCAAAAATACAACTTGCCTAATAATTCTGCACTCCCTGTACTGTAGAAGAAAATAGTATAAAATGTAAAAAAAATGTGTAACTGAAATGCTAAATATGCATGATGTAACTGTCCAAGTCTTCACAGGCTTTTTTCTTTTTTTATCGGGGGTTATTCTTTAAATGCTATTTTAATAAAATTTAGCATACAAATTTATTTTTCTAATTTACTTTATGTAAGGCTACTTTCACACTAGTGTTTTAGTTTTCCGGTATTGGGATCCGTCATGGGGGCTCAATACCGGAAAAAAAACACTTCAGTTTTGTGGACAAAACTGAACTGAGCAGAATGGAATGCTCCAAAATACATTCCGTTGCGTTTAGTTGCGTTCCCATACCATAGAGCAAACCGCAACATGTTGTAGTTTGCTTTCCATCCTGGGATGTGGAGAAAGACGGATCCGGCATTACCCCCAATGCAAGTCAATGGGGACGGATCTGTTTTCTCTGCCACAATCTGCCACAATCGAAAACTGATCGGTCCTCCATTGACTTTCAGTTGAGTTCATAATGGATCTGTCTTGGCAATGTTACAGATAATACAACCGGATCCGTTCATAATGGATGCAGATGGTTGTATTATCAGTAACAAAGCGTTTTTGCTGAACCCTGCCGGATCTAGTAAAAATGCTAGTGTGAAAGTAGCCTTACACAAAGGCTTCAGTTGTTAGATATTCTTTTTTTCACTTCATTATAATGGTGCGTCTAGTTTTTAATCTGTATAGTAATGTGCACATCCTCCTACTGAGATCATTGCACATGCTCAGTTCTCAGTGCTCCATCCTTCATCCTGCCACCAGTCATATCTACTATTAGAAGCTGGGAGAGTTGCAAGGGGTGAGCTGCAGCAGAAAGGACATGCCACCTGAGCTGTTATACGACAAGAACTAAAGTGGAAAGGACACATGGCTGAACTGTTGCAGAAGTGACATGCCCCCTAAAAAGGACACACGCCCTGCTGTCAGCCTAAAGAAAATCTAGCAGTACAATTGGAGCAATTAGAGGTGAGCGAAGTTTACAAAACTTTGATTCGCTTCAGGACAAATTACTTTGTCACATAGTGCATTTCTTTGAAAGTAGCCGTCCCCCCATCATTGAACCCCTCAGATGCCACATTCATCGCTGATCACGGCATCTGAGATTTAAAATTAGGTCTTTCAGGGGATAATCGGTTAAAAAAAATATAATGCTCACCTTATCCATTTGAGCATGAAGAGGCCACTGCGGCCATATTGATTAAAGATCCCGCTCGAAATCTTCCAAGGTGCTGGCTGGCGTGGTGACGTCCTAAGTCACCGCACACGAGATCTCACACGGGATCTTCAATCAAGATGGCAGCGGCGGCCTCATCACACTCAAATGGATGAGGTGAGTATTATTTTATATTTATTTTTACAGCAGGGAAAATTGATTCATTACCATGAGGCACGAGGAAATTCGACTTCACTGCGAATCGAATTTTCCCTGAAATTCGGATCGAAGTCCACTTCGGATACTTCGATTCACTCAACATTAGGATCAATGGAAGGAGGAAGCTCTGGATCCATGTGAGATACATATATAACCTAGACATGCACATAAACATCACATGGACCCTTTCTCAAAGAACCAATACATAACATAAACACTGCTGAAAGATCTAATCTAATTAACTCCTCCAACCCCGGGCCTGTTCTCACCTTCCTGCCCAGGCCATTTTTTGCAAATCTGACATGTGTCACTTTATGTGGTAATAGCTTTGGAACACTTTTACTTATCCAAGCCATTCTGAGATTGTTTTCTCATGACACATTGTACTTCATGATAGTCATAAATTTGAGTCAATATATTTCACCTTTATTTGTGAAAAAAATCCCAAATTTACCAAATATTTTGAAAAATTCCAAAATTTTAATTTCTCTACTTTTATAATAGATAGTGACACCTCATATAATAGTTATTACTTTACATTTCCCATATGCCTACTTAATGTTTGGATCATTTTGAAAATTACATTTTATTTTTTGGGGACGTTAGAAGGCTTAGAAGTTTGGAAGCAAATCTTGAAATTTTTCGGTAAATTTACAAAACCCACTTTTTAAGGACCAGTTCAGGTCTGAAGTCACTTTGTGGGGCTTACATAACAGAAACCACACGAAAATGACCCCATTTTAGAAACTACACCCCTCAAGGTATACAAAACTGATTTTACAAACTTTGTTAACCCTTTAGGTGTTCCACAAGAATTAATGGAAAATGGAGATGACATTTCAGAATTTCACTTTTTTGGCAGATTTTACATTTTAATCAATTTTTTCCAGCACCAAAGCAAAGGTTAACAGCCAAACAAAACTCAATATTTATTACCCTGATTCTGCGGTTTACAGAAACACCCCACATGGGATCGTAAACTGCTGTACGGGCACAGGCAGAACACAGTAGGAAAGGAACGCCATATGGTTTTGGAACGCAGATTTAGCTGAACTGATTTTTAGATGCCATATCCCATTTGAAGCCCCCGTGATGCACCCCTACAGTAGAAACTCAAAAAAGTGACCACATTTTGGAAACTACAGGATAAGGTGCCAGTTTTGTTGGTACTATTTTGCTCTATATAGATCTATTGCGTTTTTTGTGAGGCAAGGTAACAAAAAAATTTATGTTTTGGCACCATTTTTATTTCTTATTTTTAACAACATTCATCTGACAGGTTAGATCATGCGCTATTTTTATAAAGCAGGTTGTTACAGATGCAATAATATCAAATATGTCTACTTTCTATGATGTTTTTGTTTCAGTTTTACATAATAAAGCATTTTTTTAAACAAACATTTGGTTTTTGTATCTCCATTTTCTGACCACCCTATTTATTTATTTTTTCTGCCAACCATTTTGTGCAGGTGCTCATTTTTTGCAGGAAGAGTTGAGGTTTTTATTGATACCATTTTTGGGTACATATGATTTTTTGATTATTCATTATTACACTTTATGGGGCAAGGCAACCAAAAAATTGGTTGTTTTGGAGCAGTTTTTATTTATTTATTTTTACAGCGTTTACCTTAGGGATTAGTTCATGTGACTTTTTTATAGAGAAGATCGTTGGGGACATGGCAATACCTAGTATGTCTACTTTTTCTTATTTATTTAAGTTTTACACAATAGTAGCATTTTTGAAAACAAAATAATGATATTTTAGTGTATCCATAGTCTGAGAGCCATAGCTTTTTTATTTTTTGACCAATTGTCTTAGGTAAGGACAGATTTTTTGCGTGATGAGGTGACGGTACTATTTTGGGGGGTATATGCCTTTTTGATCGCTTGGTGTTGCAATTTTTGTGGTGTAAGGTGACAAAAATGGCATTTTTTTTTACACCGTTTTTTTTTTTTAAGTTGTTCACCTGAGGGGTTAGGTCATGTGATATTTTTATAGAGCTAGTTGTTACAGATGTGGCGATACCTAATATGTATACTTTTTTTATTTATTTCACTTTAGCACAATAATAGCAGTTTTGAAGCAAAAAATTATCATATTTTAGTGTCTCCATTGTCTGAAAATGATAGCTTTTTTATTTTTTGAGTAGTAGGGTCTCATTTTTTGCGGAATGAGGTGACGGTTTGATTGGTATTATTTGGGGGCATACACCTTTTTGATCACCTGCTGTTGCAATTTTTGTGATGTAATTTGACAAAAATTGCTTTTTTTTTTACACAGTTTTTATTTTTTAACAGTTTTCACCTGAGGGGTTAGGTCATGTGATATTTTTATGGTTGTTACTGGTCGTGGTGATACCTGGTTGTTACGGACGTGGTGATACCTTATATGTATATATATTTTTTTATGTATTTAACGTTAGCACAATAATAGCAGTTTTGAAACAAAAAAATGATGTTTTACTGTCTCCATGTTCTGAGAGCTATATTTTTTTTTATTTTTGAGCAATTGTCTTAGGTAGGGGCTCATTTTTTGTGGGATGAGGTGACGGTTTTATGAATATCATTTTGTGGGACATAAAGTCAGGTCCATAAATATTGGGACATGGACACAATTCTAACATTTTTGGCTCTATAGACCACCACAATGGATTTGAAATGAAACAAACAAGATGTGCTTTAACTGCAGAATGTCAGCTTTAATTTGAGGGTATTTACATCCAAATCAGGTGAACGGTGTAGGAATTACAACAGTTTGCATATGTGCCTCCCACTTGTTAAGGAACCAAAAGTAATGGGACAGAATAATAATCATAAATTAAACTTACACTTTTTAATACTTGGTTGCAAATTCTTTGCAGTCAATTAGAGCCTGAAGTCTGGATTGCATGGACATCATTAGATGCTGGGTTTCATCCCTGGTGATGCTCTGCCAGGCCTCTACTGCAACTGTCTTCAGTTCCTGCTTGTTCTTGGGGCATTTTCCCTTCAGTTTTGTCTTTAGCAAGTGAAATGCATGCTCAATCGGATTCAGGTCCGGTGATTGACTTGGCCATTGCATAACATTCCACTTCTTTCCCTTAAAAAACTCTTTGGTTGCTTTTGCAGTATTTTTTGGGTCATTGTCCATCTGCACTGTGAAGTACCGTCCAATGAGTTCTGAAGCATTTGGCTGAATATGAGCCGATAATATTGCCCAAAACACTTCAGAATTCATCCTGCTGCTTTTGTCAGCAGTCACATCATCAATAAATACAAGAGAACCAGTTCCATTGGCAGCCATACATGCCCACGCCATGACACTACCACCACCATGCTTCACTGATGAGGTGGTATGCTTAGGATCATGAGCAGTTCCTTTCCTTCTCCATAATGTTCTCTTCCCATCACTCTGGTACAAGTTGATCTTGGTCTCATCTGTCCTTAGGATGTTGTTCCAGAACTGTGAAGGCTTTTTTAGATGTCATTTGGCAAACTCTAATCTGGCCTTCCTGTTTTTGAGGCTCACCAATGGTTTACATCTTGTGGTGAACCCTCTGTATTCACTCTGGTGAAGTCTTCTCTTGATTGTTGACTTTGACACACATACACCTACCTCCTGGAGAGTGTTCTTGATCTGGCCAACTGTTGTGAAGGGTGTTTTCTTCACCAGGGAAAGAATTGTTTGGTCATCCACCACAGTTGTTTTCCATGGTCTTCCGGGTCTTTTGGTGTTGCTGAGCTCACCGGTGCGTTCCTTCTTTATAAGAATGTTCCAAACAGTTGTTTTGGCCACGCCTAATGTTTTTGCTATCTCTCTGATGGGTTTGTTGTGTTTTTTTCAGCCTAATGATGGCTTGCTTCACTGATAGTGACAGCTCTTTGGATCTCATCTTGAGAGTTGACAGCAGGAGATTCAAAATGCAAATAGCAGACTGGAAATGAACTCTGGAACTTTTATCTGCTCATTATAATTGGGATAATGAGGGAATAACACACACCTGGTCATGGAACAACTGAGAAGCCAATTGTCCCATTACTTTTGGTCCCTTAACAAGTGGGAGGCACATATGCAAACTGTTGTAATTCCTACACCGTTCACCTGATTTGGATGTAAATACCCTCAAATTAAAGCTGACAATCTGCAGTTAAAGCACATCTTGTTCATTTCATTTCAAATCCATTGTGGTGGTGTATAGAGCCAAAAATGTTAGAATTGTGTCGATGTCCCAATCTTTATGGACCTGACTGTATGCCTTTTTGATTGCTTGGTGTTGCACTTTTTGTGATGTAAGGTGACAAAAATTGCTTATTTTTTTTACACCTTTTTTTCTATTTTTATGGCGTTTATCGGACAGGGTGGAGGCATGTCATCTCCATTTTCCATTAATTCTTGTGGGTGGCCCCAACTCTACACCTGGTCCCCCTGACACCGTCGAGGTGTCACCACGTGTTGCTGCTCACCGGAAGGGATGGTAAGGAGTGGAGCACCCCAATAGGAAATAAGTCCAGAGAGTCAGGGTCTGCAGTAAATCAGGGTGCTTCTTTATTGGAGGAATTCAGGTACAAAACAATACAGGCGAGACATTGGGCTGGCTTCTCCAGTCTCCTCCCTGGCAGAAGAAGGGTTTGATACTGAGGAGAGGCCTGAGCAAGCTTTCCCTCTCTGTCCCAGAAGGCAGGCATCCTGGTCAAGGGCCCACGGTCTGTGGCTTAGTAGTCACAGGGGTAGTGACCCATGGTCTATGGCTCAGCGTCCCCATCTCAGCATCTTCTTCTGGTCACTTATGTAGGCTGGCATGAGTCTCCAAGCACTGGTCCCTAACTACAGCCCACTAGGGGCTCTGACTACTCTCCTTATATACACTTTCTAGCTAGACTGAAACCTTTTAGTGGGAGGGATGGAGTGGAGAAACTCAGCACAAACAGATACTTTGTAACACTTTTCATCTGGTATAGACTTTACATTACAGCTTCAATGATAATCAATGGCAATGACAGAGCAGTTTTTCCAGACAAAAACAAGTTTCCAGACATAACAACATAGCTAAAACCAGACATTTAAAAGGTCAGACTGTCTGCTTTTGGTGGTAAACAAGTTTGGGTTTATCCCTCCAAAACAGGGCGGTAAACAAGTTTGGGTTTTTCCCTCCAAAACAGGGTGGTAAACAAGTCTGGGTTTTTTCCTCCGAAACATGGTCTTCTTTAAACTCTATGGCAGCTGTGGAAAATTACCAGCTTTTCAATCAAAGTCCTAAGAGTCTCTCAGTATTCATTAACCCTTTCCACAGAGCCATGTAAATACCATGATAATGAGCAGAATATGTCACAACATACACTCACCTAAAGAATTATTAGGAACACCATACCAATACAGTGTTGGACCCCCTTCAGAACTGCCTTAATTCTACGTGGCATTGATTCAACAAGGTGCTGATAGCATTCTTTAGAAATGTTGGCCCATATTGATAGGATAGCATCTTGCAGTTGATGGAGATTTGAGGGATGCACATCCAGGGCACGAAGCTCCCGTTCCACCACATCCCAAAGATGCTCTATTGGGTTGAGATCTGGTGACTGTGGGGGCCATTTTAGTACAGTGAACTCATTGTCATGTTCAAGAAACCAATTTGAAATGATCGGAGCTTTGTGACATGGTGCATTATCCTGCTGGAAGTAGCCATCAGAGGATGGATACATGTTCTCATTCTGTTTACAACAAATTCGGACTCTACCATTTGAATGTCTCAACAGAAATCGAGACTCATCAGACCAGGCAACATTTTTCCAGTCTTCAACAGTCCAATTTTGGTGAGCTCGTGCAAATTGTAGCCTCTTTTTCCTATTTGTAGTGGAGATGAGTGGTACCCGGTGGGGTCTTCTGCTGTTGTAGCCCATCCGCCTCAAGGTTGTGCTTGTTGTTGCTTCACAAATGCTTTGCTGCATACCTCGGTTGTAACGAGTGGTTATTTCAGTCAACGTTGCTCTTCTATCAGCTTGAATCAGTCGGCCCATTCTCCTCTGACCTCTAGCATCCACAAGGCATTTTTGCCCACAGGACTGCCGCATACTGGATGTTTTTCCCTTTTCACACCATTCTTTGTAAACCCTAGAAATGGTTGTGAGTGAAAATCCCAGTAACTGAGCAGATTGTGAAATACTCAGACCGGTCCGTCTGGCACCAACAACCATGCCACTCTCAAAATTGCTTAAATCACCTTTCTTTCCCATTCTGACATTCAGTTTGGAGTTCAGGAGATTGTCTTGACCAGGACCACCCCCCTAAATGCTTTGAAGCAACTGCCATGTGATTGGTTGACTAGATAATTGCATTAATGAGAAATAGAACAGGTGTTCCTAATAATTCTTTAGGTGAGTGTATATATAAAATGCAACACAGTAATAAACAGTATAAGTTAACCCTTTCAAGAGAAATAAAGTAAGAAGTTTTAACTTTGCATAGAGGATATAGGCAAATGTCCACAAATGTCCAAATGTCAAAGTACTCCCTGCTCCAGGGCACTACAGCTTTCCTAACTTTTTATCTTTATTTGGCGAGGGGGCACCATTTAATTTCTTGCCTCAGGCAGTAGAAAAGCTAGAACTGTTCCTTACTTCAAGCATGCTCAAAAGAAAGATATGAGCAATATGCCATATTAGGGGAGAGGGCAAGAAGAGAGGAAAGCAGCATTACTTGTTTGTACTTGATAAAAGGTAACAAAAAAGTATCTTTCATCAGCTTCAAGTATTGATATTAAGGCAGATTATTATAACAATAAAGATCACACCAAAGTCTATAGACAAGGCTAAATTCCTCTATAAGGATTTTAAATTTACTAGTTATAGAAATGAAAGCATGTTAAAGGTGTTCTATAATTGAAAATAACAAATGTCAGTATGAAGGTTTGCCCTTTATACCTAGAGCTGCTATATATTACTATGGTGAATAATATAGTTACAGTTGCTAAAGCAAATTTTCCAGGACATATGATACTCATATGAGATTATGCATCGGAAAGAAAGCTTTCAATGTGATTTCAGTTGTATAACGTGTTTATGTGTGCTGTAGAGTATCAAAAGCTAATATTGATAAGCCAGCTTTCTGTTTTTTTTTTTATACAAGCCTTGCAGTACAGGGAGTGCAGAATTATTAGGCAAGTTGTATTTTTGAGGATTAATTTTATTATTGAACAACAACCATGTTCTCAATGAACCCAAAAAACTCATTAATATCAAAGCTGAATATTTTTGGAAGTAGTTTTTAGTTTGTTTTTAGTTTTAGCTATTTTAGGGGGATATCTGTGTGTGCAGGTGACTATTACTGTGCATAATTATTAGGCAACTTAACAAAAAACTAATATATACCCATTTCAATTATTTATTTTTACCAGTGAAACCAATATAACATCTCAACATTCACAAATATACATTTCTGACATTAAAAAACAAAACAAAAACAAATCAGTGACCAATATAGCCACCTTTCTTTGCTAGGACACTCAAAAGACTGCCATCCATGGATTCTGTCAGTGTTTTGATCTGTTCACCATCAAAATTGCGTGCAGCAGCAACCACAGCCTCCCAGACACTGTTCAGAGAGGTGTACTGTTTTCCCTCCTTGTAAATCTCACATTTGATGATGGACCACAGGTTCTCAATGGGGTTCAGATCAGGTGAACAAGGAGGCCATGTCATTAGATTTTCTTCTTTTATACCCTTTCTTGCCAGCCACGCTGTGGAGTACTTGGACGCGTGTGATGGAGCATTGTCCTGCATGAAAATCATGTTTTTCTTGAAGGATGCAGACTTCTTCCTGTACCACTGCTTGAAGAAGGTGTCTTCCAGAAACTGGCAGTAGGACTGGGAGTTGAGCTTGACTCCATCCTCAACCCGAAAAGGCCCCACAAGCTCATCTTTGATGATACCAGCCCAAACCAGTACTCCACCTCCACCTTGCTGGCGTCTGAGTCGGACTGGAGCTCTCTGCCCTTTACCAATCCAGCCACGTGCCCATCCATCTGGCCCATCAAGACTCACTCTCATTTCATCAGCCCATAAAACCTTAGAAAAATCAGTCTTGAGATATTTCTTGGCCCAGTCTTGACGTTTCAGCTTGTGTGTCTTGTTCAGTGGTGGTCGTCTTTCAGCCTTTCTTACCTTGGCCATGTCTCTGAGTATTGCACACCTTGTGCTTTTGGGCACTCCAGTGATGTTGCAGCTCTGAAATATGGCCAAACTGGTGGCAAGTGGCATCTTGGCAGCTGCACGCATGACTTTTCTCAGTTCATGGGCAGTTATTTTGCGCCTTGGTTTTTCCACACGCTTCTTGCGACCCTGTTGACTATTTTGAATGAAACGCTTGATTGTTCGATGATCACGCTTCAGAAGCTTTTTAAGAGTGCTGCATCCCTCTGCAAGATATCTCACAATTTTTGACTTTTCTGAGCCTGTCAAGTCCTTCTTTTGACCCATTTTGCCAAAGGAAAGGAAGTTGCCTAATAATTATGCACACCTAATATAGGGTGTTGATGTCATTAGACCACACCCCTTCTCATTACAGAGATGCACATCACCTAATATGCTTAATTGGTAGTAGGCTTTCGAGCCTATACAGCTTGGAGTAAGACAACATGCATAAAGAGGATGATGTGGTCAAAATACTAATTTGCCTAATAATTCTGCAAGCAGTGTATGTGTCTATTTCAAATCTACTGATGTGCAACGTAAGTATTTTTACATGAATGCATAATATGATGTGTAGTTTTTCCATACTGTCTTCAGATGTAATTTATGTAATTTGTAAGGGCCCATTTATTAAGACCAATACGCAGGACAATCTTTGTAAGCAAACTGTTAGTTCCTGATCATTGATCAATCATTAAGCTGCATTTACATGCGTCAATCACCCACTCTGTATGAGAATGAGCAATCACCACTACTGTATGATCATTCATGCCCATATAGATACAATGTTTGACAGCTGCACAATCATTTTACACAGAGCAATGAGCTGCCAGCAAACGATGATTTTATGTGTAGCATAAATTACTAGCTCTCCTGAGTAGAGTTGAGTGGACACCTGGATGTTTGGGGTCAACGGGTTCGGCCAAAATTCACCAAAAAGTTCGAATTCGGTACCCGAACTTGACCCCGAATCCCATTGAAGTCGAACTTTGGAGCACTAAAATGGCTCTAAAAAAGTCATGGAAAGGGCTAGAGGGCTGCAAAAGGCAGCTAAATGTGGTTAAGAGCATGGCAAGTGCTCTGCAAACAAATGTGGATAGTGAAATGACTTAAAATAACATAAAATACATTAAAATAAAAAATAATAATCTTTACCTAGGAGGAGGAGGTCTATATGGAGTAGGAGGTTGAGGAGGTGGTGGATGTGGCGGTGTAGGTGGAAGCGGCGGTGGAGGAGGAGGAGGTAGCAAACACTGGTTATTGGTTTTGTTTTTTATTTTATTTATTTATTTATTTTTTGTTTAAATTTGGGTAAACACCAAAACATTGGGAAATATAAAAAATAAAACAAAGAGAACGTGTGCTGGAGTACAACAATGGCTGGGTGAGGCCGGTATACATGTCTATTCTGCACAAGTTACGGACAAGTCCTGTGGGATCTCGGCCTGGTTCATTTTAATGAACGTGAGCTTGTCGACATTGGCTGTGGACAGGCGGCTGCGCTTGTCTGTGATAACCCCCTCCTGCCGTGCTAAACAAACGTTCAGACAATTCACTGGCTGCAGGGCAGGCCAGCACCTCCAAGGCATAAAGGGCAAGTTCAGGCCATGTGCCCAATTTGAAGACCCAGAAGTTGAAGGGGGCAGACCCATCAGTTAGTACATGTAGCCGTGTGCACACATACTGCTCTACCATGTCGCACATCCCCGTGACGTCCACGATCCAATTGGATATCTTCCCTATCAACTTTCGATGTTCTTTTATGCACCTACCATGGTGATCACGGGTAGCGGGGAATTAGGGTTCCATGCCGGAGAGGGAGCATGAGAAAGGGATACCACATCCAAGGGATGTCAATGGCTGAAATGTGATCGAGCGGAAATGTGGGACAAGTTGTTAAAGTCGAAGCATCCAAATAAAGAGGGGGCACGGAGCAATTACCCAATCCCGACTCGGGAAGGTAGTGACGAAAAATAACAATACAGGACTCTTAAGATGCCCTGTTATTAGAATGATTAATAAAATAATTACAGGGAATGTCACTGGGGTATTTTGGATTAGGAAATGTTAGACAGGAGAGGCCCTGCTGCCGCTTTGTTGACTCTAGATAACTTCTGCCTGATCGCACGTCCCCGTGACGTCCACGATACAATTTTATATCTTCTCTATCAACTTTCGATGTTCTTTTATGCGCCTACCATGGTGGTAACGGGGAATCGGGATTCCATGCCGGCGAGGGATCGTGAGAAAGGGCCAAAATTTAAAAAGGGCAGTAGTAAAACGTAGCTTTTAATAATATGTCTAAAAGATCAGAAAGCCCACAATGTAACCATAAAGCCACACCAATTAGACAATAAGTATCACAAATCCATATCAGACACGTGTATATTTCAATACTTAAATAAACCAGTATTCTATAATGTACACACTGCTTACCCGAACAGATGTATAGGTAGAGGCAGACAAGGTAAACGTCCACACCATTTAATTCACGTCCTCACAGATGGATGAATTGGGACTCTGTTGTTTTCCACAATCCTCAATCATGCCACCTTTTCATCGTCTAATTGAATAGTGTATAGTATTGTAAAGGACAGTAAAGGGATATAATTCAAAAGGGTGCTAAGAAACCTACCCACAAGTGCTCAGGTAAATAGAAAATAATGTCCCTATGCATTTCATTTATTTATATAGCCCCAAACTCATCAGGGGACATGGGGCTAGTGCAACCTAAAATAGGGAGCAAAGAAAAGACCAAAGATAAATATATGTGTGTACTTAAAACATGAGGTAATCAGGCCACCCATTATCACCATTCAGGGCAGCCGATAACCTCTTACTTACGTCTATGCAGAATAGTCTATTCCTAAAATAGTCGTCCTAAGGGGTGTATGGTCGCACCTCCAGCAATCTTCACCCAGAAACAGTAAGGGTATTATAACATGGGACAGAATCCACTATAGATATGTGGCATCCCATGTCCAGTGTGGCGTCATGGCAATCCAGTGCCGTAGCGCGCGTCCTTTTCAATTCAACCTCCGCCCACCTTAGCGTCCTGATGTCATCACGCCACGTCTGTGCGCCATGTCATCGCGCACATGGGGAGCATCACATGGATTTTCAATACACGCCCGGGGGGCGGGGACCTAGCTAATCAGGTTCTGCCTGATCCCGCCTATTCCCAGGTCCTGAAAGGTCACTACGCCGCAAACTGTCCGTCCGATGCCGCCCCCTCCCAGGTCCTAGAAGGTCGGCAGTCGGCACCTCACCCATATCAACAAATCATGCTGGTACCAGTAAGGGGCATAAGAACAATAGCAGTCTGTCATAGTTAAATACAAGTGGTCGCCCATACAAGGGACTAGATAAACAAAATACTTCAATAGGTTATTGTCCCCAAGGGGACAAACAGTGAATAAATACAAGGAACAGATACAAATGAACATTCACCCTGGTCATATCAAAGAGCACACAGCTGAAAAAATATAGTATTTTAAATAAAACAACCAAAATTCAATTGTTCATTAAGGCCACGGGGGCTAGACGTATAAAGCTCGAAAATCCAACGGCATTCTTTTTGCAAGATACATCTATCCCAATCCCCTCCGCGTGCTGGTTTTTGGACTCGTTCTATCCCTGTAAATTTGAGCACTATCATTCGTCCACTGTGGACAATATTCACACGTCTGGCTATCGACGTATCTCTATTGTTACGGACATCACCAAGATGTTCCCCTACCCGACGGCGCAGTTCCCTACCCGTCTTACCCATGTACTGTGAACCACAGGCGTAGGTAACCAGGTACACAATCCCCCGAGTACGGCAAGTGATGAAGTCACGTATATCATATTGCTTTTGTGTATTCGTGCTAATAAAGCTTCTTCCTGGTCTTATAAAATCACAAAAACTACAATTCCCACATCTAAAACAACCCCTGATTGGGTTATCCAGCCAATTGCGCGGTCTCTCGAGTGGGACATAGTGACTATGTACCATATGGTCTCTCGGGTTTTTCCCCCTTCTGTAGGTGATCGCTGGTCGGGGGCCAAGGACCTCCTTAAGATCAGGGTCCATTAACAATATCTCCCAATGATGACCAAAAACTCTCCTAACCTCATCCGCTGCAGCATCATAGGTCCCTATTATTCTGATCATATTAGACCTACCGCTTCTGGACTCACTTCTTGGATGTACGTAGTAGTGTTGTACGCGTTTGTGATAGCGCACGTTGATACGCAGCACGTAAGGTTCTGTCTGGATAGCCCTGAGCCCGGAACCTATTTCTCAAGTCCCTAGCTTGTTGCTTAAATTCTCTTAAATCGGTACAATTCCGTCTCAATCTTAAATATTTTCCGGTTGGAATCCCACGCTTCAGTGAATTTGGATTGTTGCTCTCCCACCTGAGTAGTGAGTTTGTAGCAGTGGGTTTTTAGTAGATGGTAGTATTGAGTCCTCCCCGACTGTTTTTTGAGATTAGGACATCAAGAAAAGGTAATTTGTCCTCCATTATTACAGAAGTGAATGAAGATTAATCTGGTTGACATTAAGTTTTGTCACAAGGTCTTCAAAATCAACCTTTGTCCTGCACCATATGACAAAAATTTAATCTGACCAGTGTCACTTTAAGTGCTGATAACTTTAAAACGCTTTGACTTATCCAGGCCGTTCTGAGATAGTTTTTTCGTCACATATTGTACTTCATGACACTGCTAAAATTGGGTCAAAAAAGTTAATTTTTTTGCATAAAAAAATACCATATTTACCAAAAATTTAGAAAAATTTGCAAATTTCAAAGTTTCAGTTTCTCTACTTCTGTAATACATAGTAATAGCCCCAAAAATTGTGATGACTTTACATTCCCCATATGTCTACTTCATGTTTGTAGCATTTTGGGAATGATATTTTATTTTTTGGGGATGTTACAAGGCTTAGAAGTTTAGAAGCAAATCTTGAAATTTTTCAGAAATTTACAAAAACCCAATTTATAAGGACCACTACAAGTCTGAAGTCACTTTGCGAGGCTTACATAATAGAAACCGCCCAAAAATGACCCCATTCTATAAACTACACCCCTCAAGGTATTCAAAACTGATTTTACAAACTTTGTTAACCCTTTAGATGTTGCACAAGAGTTATTGGCAAATGGGGATGAAATTTGAGAATTTCATTTTTTTGCCTAATTTTCCATTTACAGAAACACCCCATATGTGGCTGTAAACTACTGTACGGGCACACAGTAGGGCGTAGAGGGAAAGGTGCGCCGTATGGTTTTTGGAAGCCAGATTTTGCTGGACTGGTTTTTTGACACCATGTCCCATTTGAAGCCCCCCTGATGCACCCCTAAAGTAGAAACTCCATAAAAGTGACCCCATCTAAGAAACTACACCCCTCAAGGTATTCAAAACTGATTTTACAAACTTTGTTAACCCTTTAGGTGTTGCACAAGATTTAATGGGAAATAGAGATACAATTTCAAAATTTCACTTTTTTGGCAGATTTTCCATTTTAATATTTTTTTTCCAGTTACAAAGCAAGGGTTAACAGCCAAACAAAACTCATTATTCTGTAGTTTATAGAAACACCCCATATGTGGTCGTAAACCGCTGTACGGGCACACGGCAGGGCGCAGAAGGAAAGGAATGCCATACGGTTTTTGGAAGGCAGATTTTGCTGGACTGGTTTTTTTGACACCATGTCCCATTTGAAGCCCCACTGATGCACTCGCAGAGTAGAAACTCCAAAAAAGTGACCCCATTTTAGAAACTACGGGATAGGGTGGCAGTTTTGTTGGTACTAGTTTAGGGTACATATGATTTTTGGTTGCTCTATATTAAATTTTTTTGTGCGGCAAGGTAACAAGAAATAGATTTTTTGGCACGTTTTTTTTTTTTTGTTATTTACAACATTCATCTGACAGGTTAGATCATGTGGTAATTTTATAGAACAGGTTGTCACGGATGTGGCGATACCTAATATGTATACAATTTATTTTATTTATGTAAGTTTTACACAATGAATTCATTTTTAAAACAAAAAAAAATGTTTTAGTGTCTCCATAGTCAAAGAGCCATAGTTTTTTCAGTTTTTGGGCGATTATCTTAAGTAGGGTCTAGTTTTTGCGGGATGAGATGACGGTTTGATTGGCACTATTTTGGGGTGCATATGACTTTTTGATCGCTTGCTATTACACTTTTTGTGACGTAAGAGGACAAAAAATAGCTTTTTTTACACCGTTTTTATTTTTATTTTTTTACGGTGGTCGCCTGAGGGGTTAGGTCATGTGATATTTTTATAGAGCCGGTCGATACGGACGCGTCGATACCTAATATGTATACTTTTTTTTTATTTATTTAAGTTTTACACAATGATTTCCTTTTTGAAACAAAAAAAATTATGTTTTAGTGTTTCCATAGTCTAAGAGCCATAGTTTTTTCAGTTTTTGGGCGATTATCTTGGGTAGGGTATGATTTTTGCGGGATGAGATGACGGTTTGATTGGTACTATTTTGACGTACATGCGACTTTTTTGATCACTTTTATTACTTTTTTTGGGAAGTAAGGTGGGCAAAATTTAAATTTTCTCATAGTTTTTGTTTTTATTTTTTATGGCGTTCACCGTGCGGGAAAAGTAACATGACCGTTTTATAGATCAGGTCATTACGGACGCGGCGATACCTAATATGTGTAGTGTATTTTTATTTTTTCAGTGATAAATGTGTTTTTTTTTTATCTTAACTTTTTTCACTTTTTTTTGACCCAGACCCACTTGGTTCTTGAAGATCCAGTGGGTCTGATGTCTGTATAATACAGTACAGTACACTATATAGGGTGCTGTACTGTATTTTACTTACACTTTGTCTGAACAGATCTATGCCTTTAGCATAGATCTGTTCAGCACCATGGACAGCAGGATGCCTGAGAAGGCGTCCTGTTGCCATGGGAACCTTCCCCGTCTGCTCAGTTGTAGCCACAACGGCGCAGACGGGGAAGGGTAAGGATGGGGCTGTCGGGGGGCTGTCTGGGGGCTCTCTCCCATCGGGGGGCTGCAAAGGCACAGCAGCCCCCTGATGGGAGAGGGAGGGTGCTCCCTGAGCTGTTAACCTTTTCCATACAGCGGTCCGTACGGACCGCTGTATGGAAAGGGTTAAACGGCTGACATCGCATCACCGATGTCAGCCGTTTATACCAGGGTGTCAGCAATGTGCTGACACCCTGGTATAACCACTGTCCACCAACGATTATTCAAGGGGAGGCGGGCGGGGGATCGCGATCCCGCCTGCCGCACCGCCCGCCTCCCGCACCTCCTGCACCGCCTGCGACACCTTCCCTGCACCACCCGCCCACATAATATCATCCAGGGGTGCAGGGGTTAATAAAACTTTTAAATTTTAAAGTTTGATCCCCGCGGTCAGAGACCGCGGGGATCAGAATCGGCTAAAATCACAGCAAACCGCAGGTCTGAATTGACCTGCGGTTTGCTGCGATCGCCGATACGGGGGGGTCACATGTGACAGGATGTGACAGGATGCCGGCTGAATGATTTCAGCCGGCATCCCGTTCGGATTAACCCCCGGGGCGCCGCAATCTTATTTTAAACTCATGACGTATCGGTACGTAATGGGTCCTTAAGGACTCGGGAACCATGCCGTACCGGTACGTCTCAAGTCCTTAAGGGGTTAAGTACACACATATATTTATCTTTGGTCTTTTCTTTGATCCCTATTTTAGGTTGCACTAGCCCCGTGTCCCCTGATGAGTTTGGGGCTATATAAATAAATGAAACGCGTAAGGACATTATTTTCTATTTATCTGAGCACCTGTGGGTAGGTTTCTTAGCACCCTTTTTATTTACTAGTGATAGGGTTCTATCCCTTTACTGTCCTTTCAAATACTATATACTATTCAATTAGACGATGAAAAGGTGACATGATTGAGGATTGTGGAAAACAACAATTCATCCATCTGTGAGGATGTGAATTAATTGGTGTGGACGTTTACCTTGTCTGCCTCTACCTATACATCTGTTCGGTAAGCGGTGTGTACATTATAGAATACTGGTTTATTTAAGTATTGAAATATACACGTGTCTGATATGGATTTGTGATACTTATTGTCTAATTGGTGTGGCTTTATGGTTATATTGTGGGCTTTCCGACCTTTTAGACATATTATTAAAAGCTAAGTTTTACTACTGCCCTTTTTAGATTTAGTTTTTTTGTATACTGCGGTAGTCTTGTAGGACTGAACCTTGTTCTATGAGTAGAAACAGCTCCTGTGGTGGCTGTATTTGATTGTGTTTTTTCATCGTGAGAAAGGGATACCACATGCAAGGGAGGTCAATGGCTGAAATGTGATCGAGCGGAAATGTGGGACAAGTTGTTAAAGCGGAAGCATCCAAATAAAGGAGGGGGTGTGCGGCAATTACCCACTCCTGACTCGGGAAGGTAGTGCCAATAAATAACAATACAGGACTCTTAAAATGCCCTGTTATTGGAATGATTAATAAAAAATTACAGGGAAAATCACTGCAGTATTTTGGATTAGGAAACGTTAGACAGGAGAGACCCTGCTGCCGCTTTGTTGACTCTGGATAACTTCTGCCTGATCGCACGTCCCCGTGACGTCCACGATACAATTGGATACCTACCATGGTGATCACGGGTAACGGGGAAACAGGGTCCCATGCCGGAGAGGGAGCGTAAGAAAGGGATACCACATCCAAGGGAGGTCAATGGCTGAAATGTGATCGGGGGGAAATGTGGGACAAGTTATTAAAGCGGAAGGATCAAATGAAAGGAGTGGGCGCGCGTCAATTAAAGACGAATTTTAGAAATTTAAGTCCTTGTCACCTATGCAGAGCAGGGGTTTTTCAACGGCAAAAATGGGTTAATGTCACCCACCAATGGAACAGACGATTTAAAAAAATTTCGGTCCCTGTCAGCTATGCTGAACAGGAGTTTATTCACGGCAAAACTGGGTTCATGTCACCCACCAATGGAACAGATGATTTTACAAAAATAAGGTTCCTGTCACCTATGCAGAGCAGGTGTTTGTATACGGCAAAAATGGTAAAATGTCACTTGAAAATGTAACAGACGATTTTTAGAAATTTAGGTCCCTGTCACCGATTTGTCTTACCGTGGACTGATGAACAGCAAGGCTTTTGGAGATACTTTTATAACCAGCTTTATGCAAGTCAACAATTCTTAATCGTAGGTCTTCTGAGAGCTCTTTTGTGCATCATTCACATCAGGCAATGCTTCTTGTGAAAAGCAAACCCAGAACTGGTGTGTGTTTTTTATAGGTCAGGGCAGCTGTAACCAACACCTCCAATCTCATCTTATTGATTGGACTCCAGTTGGCTGACACCTCACTCCAATTAGCTCTTGGAGATGTCATTAGTCTAGGGGTTCACATACTTTTTCCACCTGCACTGTGAATGTTTACATGGTGTGTTCAATAAAAACATGGTAACATTTAATTCTTTGTGTGTTATTAATTTAAGCAGACTCTGATTGTCTATTGTTGTGACTTAGACTAATTTGTGCAGAAATCCATATCATTCCAAAGGGTTGACATACCTTTTCTTGCAACTGTATGTGTTGAAAACGTTTAGTGGCCTATTTCAGTACAAAACGAAAAATATATACGCACTTCACTGTCGCAGTTATTTGTGGTGAAAACGTTTAGTGGCCTATTTCAGTACAAAAAGAAAAATATATTCTCAGTTCACATCTGAAGTTATATGTGGCAAAAGCGTTTAGTGGCCTATTTCCGTACAGAACGAAAAATATATAAGCACTTCACTGGTGCAGTTATTTGTGGTGAAAGCGTTTAGTGGCCTATTTCAGTACAAAAAGAAAAATATATTCATTGCTTTTAGGGGTTTTTAATTTGCTTTTAATTTATTTATTTCAGCTAAAAGTATGTCAGACAGAGAAGTGCCAGGCCATGCACTGGGGCGTGGCAGCAGAATTCACAGCGAGAGGCCTGAGCTCCCGGTATCATCTAGCAGTCGTGTCTTGACCAGCAACCCACCAGTTTTTGATTGGTTAACTCGGTCATCCACTTCATCCCAAGTGACATCAGACACCCCCAGATCACAGTCAGTGGGTTTGTCAGACACATACTTTAGTTGGCATGGCACGGGAGCACACCCTGTGCCCTCACCTGTCCTCAACCTGCCTCTGTCCTTTGCTGTTCCCTTAGCCACAGAAGTATTGTATGTTGTGGGCTCAGCTCCACTATACAGAGAGGAAGAGCTACTAGAGGACAGTCAGCAGCTACTGCCCAGCCAAGATCTAGAGGAGACATCTGCCGCTTCGTCCGCCAGGCGGGCAAATAGTGATGAGAAGAGTGGAGTGGGAGGTGGTGTTTCGAGAGGTCTAACTCCTGACTCATAAACTGTTGAGGAGGACATCAGTGACGTGCAGACACTACTCGATGATGATGAAGCCAATCGCACTTGGGAGCCGGGTGCAGGAGGGGCTTCATCATCATCATGAGAAGAGGGTGGCAGCTTGCCTGTGAGGCAGCAGCAGCTGAGCCAGCAAGGTGGTAGCATAGCTGGGAGTCAGCATGATGACAGCACAGGGAGGTCGCAAGCCAAACGTGCCCGGGGTAGAACACCTGCTTCGTAGCAGCCTACCTGCCTGGGAAGTAGTGGTGCAGGGGATCATGGAGGTAGCGGCGGTAGCAGTCAGTCAGTGTGGACTGTTGGGGGGGAAAATCACCTACTCTGCAGCGTGGCAGTTTTTTGTTAAGCCGCCGGAGGAGGTTAACATGGCCATATGCAGAATATGTGGGCAAAAGGTGAAGCGTGGCCAGGGTACCAATGTTGGCCCCATGGCCCTGCGTCAACATATGCAGTGTCATCATAAAGTGGCCTGGGAGAACCATGGCTCCAATGTGGTGGTCCAGCGTGCCGAAGCAACCGCTGCATCACCCACTGGCACGCACCCAGTTTCAGGCAGGCAAGGCTCCACCACCTCAGCCGAAGGGAGCTGTCTGTCATTCCCATCCTCTGCTGGTCCAGATGCTCCTGCTCCTCCTCCTCCTCCTACTCCTCATCAGTCGTTCCGTCAGAAATCGATCACAGAAGTAATTGCCAAGAGACAGCAGTATGCGTGCACTCATCCAACGGCGCGGAAGCTGAATGTGCTCCTGGCCAAGTTGCTGGTGCTGCAGTCCCTCCCTTTCCAAGTGGGCCAGAAAGGCAGTACCAGCCCTGCGCACCGCCGTGCGCAGGGCACGGCGGTGTCATACTGTTCTTGACCTTGTTTGCCTTGGCAAACGGAGTCACACAGGGGAGGAACTGCTCTGTGTCTTTCAGCAAGAAATCGAATCCTGGCTTTCTCCATGACAACTCAAAATCAGAACCATGGTGACCGATAACGGGAAGAAAATTGTGTCGGCGCTGCGTCAAGGAGGGCTGAGCCATGCGCCCTGCATGGCACACGTGTTCAATTTGGTTGTCAAGCGGTTCCTGAAGTCTTGCACCCATCTGCAAGACAACCTAAAAATGGCAAGGAAACTTTGCATGCACTTCAGTCACTCGTACACCACAAAGCACACCCTCCTTAAGCTTCAGCGGCAGAATTGCATCCCCCAACATAGGCTGATATGCGACGTTTCCACACGTTGGTATTCCACCCTCCATATGTTGTACCGACTATACGAACAGAGAAAGGCCATCAACGATTTCTTGATGATCCAAGCGGACAGTAGTACTCCCCTGTGTAACTTCGAAGTCAGCCAGTGGCAGCTCATGCGTGACACCTGCCTTTTGCTCAGGCCCTTTGAGGACGCCATGTTATTTGTCAGTTGCCAGAACTACAGGATGAACAACGTAATTTTACTGCTTCATGTCCTGGTGATGGTGGTAGCAATGGCTGGTCAGGGGCAAGGAGACATGGTGCCTAGATCTCATGGCCATATGAGCCCTGTGGGGGCTGAACTGGAAGAGGAGGAGGAGGAGGGGGAGGAGAACATTAGAGCACGGGCAATGTGTAGCAAAATAGGTGTTTTTTCTAGTCAGCTGACAAGAGAGGAGGAGCAGGAGGAGCCATAGGAGCTACAGGGCAATGAGGAAGACGAAACAGAGGACCCAGACACACCGTGGCAGTATGCAGTGGAGATGAAGGCAGGGAGTCCCTCTGAGTCACTTGCACAAATGGCCCACTGCATGCTCACTTGCTTGCGTAGTGACAGCCGAATTCTCACCATTCGGCAGAGGGATGACTTCTGGCTCTCCACCTTGTTGAACCTTCGCTACCGGTCCAGAATGGGGGCCTTTTTTACACCCACTGAGAGGGAGGACAAACTGAATTACTATAGAGACATCCTATGTAGTCAGTTGTCCGCTGCCTATCTGTGCCATTGTCTATACTCTCGCAGGTCTGACGGGGGGGGGGGGGGGGGGGGGGGGGGGGCCTCTGCGCTCACATTCCACTGCCATGGCTGCTGGGGAGGGGTGGGGTGGCAGGAGCAGTACAAGCTTCATCAGCAGCAGCCTGAGTCTACAGTCGCTGATTAGTAGCTTTTTTCATAGTGAAGAAACTACTTACCAGCAGCAGCAGGTAGACCTGGAGCAGGACCTGAACCAGCAGGTGGTGGCATACTTGGACAGCACCCTGCCAACCCACAATGAAGATCCACCGGACTACTGGGTAGTAGTGTGCATTAGAGTGGATGTATAGTGCAGCGGGGCCCATAGTTACCCCAAAGAGAACTCGCATGTCTACCCAAAATGTAGAGAGACTGACCTTTGTGAAGATGAATCAGGTTTGGATCAGCCAGAATTTTCAAACACCAATGCCTAAATCATCTGATTAGATCATCTATGCCACCTCACCCAAACCTTGAAAAAAGAGACCGGTTTCTTCTGGTTACCTGCCTCAGCTACTACAATGATGCTGCCCTCGCCTGATGCCACACATCTAATGCCAAGTGCTCGTTCTTTCACCCACTTTTGCCAGCGGGTACTGGTATTGCCACTCACTGCCCCGCTCTACCTCCGGGTCACTTTGTGGTCTCCTGATGCTGCTGCTGCCATCTTCACACTATGTCACCTTCACACTCTGTGGTAACCTGAATCTTCTGCCATATCCACACTATGTCACCTTGCCACTCTGTGATATCCTGATACCTCTGCCATATCCACCCTATGTCACCTTGCCAGTCTGTGGTATCCTGGTGCTGCTGCTGCCATCTCCACACTATGTCACCTTGCCACTCTGTCGTATCCTCCTGATGATGCTGCTGCCGCCACCTCCACACTCTGCCATTGGTTCACTCTGTGGTCTCCTCATGCTGCCTCCACCTCCAGACTCTGTCATTGTGCTACTCGGTGGCCTTCTCCTGATGCTGCTGCAGCCACCTCCAGACTCTGTTATTGTGCCACTCGGTGGTCTCCTCATACTGCTGCCACCTCCAGACTCTGTCATTGTACCTCTCTTTGACCTCCTCATACTGCTGCCAATTCCAGACTCTGTCATTGTGACATTCAGTGGCCTTCTTCTGATGCTGCCACCTCCAGACTGTGTCATTGTGCCACTCGGTGGCCACCTCATACTGCTGCCAACTCCAGACTCTGTCATTGTGCCACTCGGTAGCCTCCTCATACTGCTGCCACCTCCAGACCCTGTCATTGGGCTACTCTGTGGACTTCTCATGCTGTTCCCACCCTCCCCACTTCATGACTGGGCCACTATTTTGACTTTTGGCCTGGCTGACATTATCATTTATATGACCCTTCTTCTGATCTGTCAGAAGGAAGAAAAAATGAGACGCACAACTGATCCTGTCTGTGTAGCAGCTATAAGGCCTGTATGTTCCCATAAGAATTGGCTTATGATTTGGTAGCCAAAAGCATGAGTGGGTACAAAACACAGAAGACCTGCAAATATTCCATTCACGTGTCATCTCTGTTTTAGATTCACTCCTGTTTTTTTTGGCATTAGCAATACTGATGGATTATTGAGCAAATGCTGACCGAGGTGTATGCTACACAAACAGGATCCGTTTTTTGTGGGTTATTGTTCTGACGGATCAGAGGAAAGGCAAATTAATCAGTGACGGCAACACAAACTTACTGCTGACACCCTCTCCACTCTGTTAGGGAGGCTCTACTTTTAAAAGCGTTTGATAGAACAGGTTCTGTAGACATCTATGTGAAATCAGCTGATGACGGTGTAAAAGGAGTGAGCTTCTTATTGGCACTAACATAGACCTGTAAGGCTGAGTTCATACTTGAGTTATTTGGTCAGTTTTGGCCCCGTGACTGCCCTAATAAGTGAAGTGTGCAGTGATTCTAAGAGCGACACCTGTCATCTGCATGTCATATGGACTCACAGTATTATTTTACTACCAAAGCAGACTCCCTATGCGTGTTACTGCAAGGCACAGTGTTCTACACCACTATAAAGGCTCTCTGCAGCCAGGAAATACCCGTTTTTAACATAATTCACTGCAAATAAATTCAGATCGAGCAGAATTTTGCCCAAAAAATTAGGCGAACTGGTGAATCAAATGTTTTTTAAATTCGCTCATCTCTAGCCACTGCTTTTTCCCAAACTGTAGCAAGGACATGACTGCTCCAGGCAATCACTGTGATGTTCCTCGCATCTGCTTGCCACAGTGCATTTTGCTGATACGGTGATGTGTAGGCAAATGGAACATCACCGCTGCAGCCGATCAATGTCCTCAGCCGAAGATCCCACAGGACAGTGATTACTTGTAGTGGTCACATGTCATACTCGCACATTCCTATGTCAGTGTCACGTGGCGGTTCGCGTGACGTGGTTTGTGCCCCCCTCTCAGGTGGTATCGTCTCCCAATGGGTATTCAGGTCTGTTGCGTTCTGGCTACGGCATTCCGTGGTTGCTGGTTGCTAGGGACAATGTCCTTTATCGCAGCTTCTTTACTGTGGTTTCTTGTTTACCCCTGACCTGATTAGGCACCTCCCTGCTTGGTTATGATGGGGTTAAACTCCCTCTTCGGTTCCTGGGGTGTGTCCTTTCAGGAGCGCTCGTTCGCTCGTCTTTGAGCGTGGAGGTTCAGGGTTCAGTCTGCATAGCTTGTGTGTGCATTCTGGGGGTCAGTACTTTTAATTCAGGCTGTCCAGTACCCTGCTATGTTTCTGCTCTTGCTATCCATGCCATGCCATGCCTTGAGGGTGTCTGTACCCTGCTATGTCTTTGTTCATGTCTGTCCTTGTCCATGCCCGGTGGGTGTCATGCCCTTTTGGCTTAGTCATGTCTGTCTCTGTTTTGCTTTGCCAGGTTTTGCCTTTGCCTTTGTCCGGCCACCTGTGTCTCGGTATGGGTCGCCTGGTTCTGCATTGTTATCTTCTGTTCCATTCCATGTCCTGTAACTCGCTATGCCTGTTCATGTTTCCTTGCTATGTTCATGTCATGATGGTTGCTTTCCTTGTTCATGACATGATGGCTGTGCTCCTAGACGGTTCCAGTCGGCTTCAGGTTCCATGATGGTTGCGTTCCTAGTCGGTTTCGGTTGATGTCATGATGGTTGCGTTCCTTGTTCACGACATTATAGCTGCGCTCCAAGATGGCTACAGTCGGTACCAGGTCCACCTCCGAAAGGGGGCTCCATGCATTCCCCGGAGAGGGAATTTCCGTTTCAAGCGATGCCTTGTCCACGCCTTGCTCGCAATGCGTCCTGGAGGTACCCCCGGGACCTCCGGCACGTGACAGTCAGTTTGTAAACAGGTGCGGACTATCAAACAACACTGGAGAAAGGGGTGAGTATAGGCTATTTAAATTTGTGATTATGTCAGGCAACCTCTTTAAGATCCACACGGGACGTTTTGGAAGATCAGGTCGAAATCAGGACGAGTGTAGTTCCCATACATCTGCACCGGCGCTCACGTCCGTTCCCCCCCAAAACCTTGTGCCCCGCGGTGGATGTCTTTGTCAAACTGGTCAAACGTGATCTGAGTGTCGGACACCCATATATTAGGGGAGACAATTTGACCAGGTTGCAGAGACAGGCACTGCGAAATTACAAGAGCTCAAGGATGTAGTGATCAAACCAGCTGACAAGGGGGGTAATGTCGTGATATGGCCGGTGCAGATGTATGAGAAGGAGGCTTTCCGGCAGCTCAATAATAAACAGTGCTACAGGAGAATTGACAAGGATCCTACTGTCCTCTATAAGAGAGAGTTGGATGACATCCTGAAGGATGCATATGATCAGGGCATCATCACTTCCAAAATGATGGAGGGTTTGAGAGTGGAATTTCCCATCAAACCCACTCTTTATCTGCTCCCAAAAGTCCACAAAAGTCAGATTCACCCCCCCCGGACGCTCCATTGTTTCGGGGATTGGGGGTTTGTGCACCAATGTGGGTAGATTTATTGATTTTTTTTCTCCAAAAAAGCGTGGAGACCCTCCCCTCTTTTGTGAAAGATACTACGGACATGCTGAGACGTCTTAATGGTATCCACGTTGACAAGGATGTGGCTCTCGTCACGTGTGACGTAGAGTCTTTATACACGTCTATATACCATGACCAGGGAGTGCGGGCATCTAGATTCTTTTTATCCATGACTGATTGTAACAATTATATGGTCGAATTTATTTTGGCGCTATTAGAATTCATGCTTACGCATAATTATTTTCTTTTTAAGGACCGCCTCTTCCTAAAGCTCCAGGGAACAGCAATGGGGGCGTCTTGTGCGCCCTCATATGCAAATTTGTTTCTGGGGCTGTGGGAAAGAGAGATTGTACATAACATAACACTCCTGGATATGATGCCGCACTCCTATGGTCTAGGTATATAGACAATGTATTCTTCCTGTGGCAGGATTCCATTCCTGCCCTGGAGGACTTTATGGTTCGTCTGAATACTAACACACGTAACATTAGAATCACCTGGAAGTATAGTCATACTAATGTTGAGTTTTTAGATATCATGATCATGAGGGGTCCTGATGGATATCTATCCACTAACCTTGACGGCTGTCAATTCCCTTCTCCACGCCTCTTCTGCACATCATCCCAAAACTATACAAGCAATACCTACAGGGCAATTTTTAAGAACAAGCAGAATTTGCTCCAATGATGAGCAATTCGAACAGCAGGCATCTGTTCTGACACAGCGATTTCTTGAAAGAGGGTACCAACCAAATATGATCCAGCATGGCTATGAGAGAGCCAAAAATACAACAAGAGATTCCCTGTTGGTGAGTAAAATTAGATCAAAGGATAGCAGGGACTCAGGGGTCAGATTTATTACCCCATTTAACAATAAATGGCGGTTTATTCAAAATATCCTGCGTAGGCACTGGCCGGTTCTACAAACGGATGGAGACCTGGCAGTATATCTTACCCCATATCCCCAGATTACATGGAGGAGGTCTCGCAATTTACGGGACATTCTGACCAAGAGTCACTATGTACCCAAAACAGTTGGAGGCATATTTGGTAGTAAGGGCCCTAGATGGGGATCATTTTTTTGTGGATCATGTGTGGCATGTAAGTACATGGTCCGTTCCACTGCCTTCTGTGATTCCTCTGGGAAAAATAATTTTAAGATCGTACATAACATCACTTGCAACACAGAGGCAGTGGTATACCTGATTACATGCCCATGCAATCTTATTTACATTGGTATGACAACTAGGGCTCTTAAGGTCCGGGTATTGGAACATAGCAGTAAGATCCATGCAGCCTCGGAAGTACCCGAGATAGATTGGGACACACTACAAGCAGTTCCACGACATTTCCATAGATTCCATGGGTCTGACCCACGGGGTCTCAAGGTGAGAGGTATTGATAGAGTCAATCTAGGGTCCAGAGGTGGTAATGTTAAATTGACCCTGCTTCGCAGAGAAACCAGATGGATAGTGACCCTATATACTGTCACCCCGTACGGCCTCAATTAATCCAACAGCTTCTCCTCCTTCCTATAAGAAAAGCGCGAATTTTAATCAGTAGGGTATAGTATGTTTTATACAGGTATTATTTATTCTTTACTATAATATTTTTCTTTTTTCTTCTTCTTTGAGATTCACTATTTCCTTATATCTGGGATATGGTGGTGATGGATCCAGCAATCAACCAGGGGAGGATGTGTCCAGGATGAATGATAAGATTGGAGACGAACATTGAACATACATATAGAAGAATGTATTATATGCAAGATTATGTGTATTGTGTGTGTCTTTCTCCCACATTACCATTGAAGTTATTGTTGTTAATCCATGGTTTTTAATTCTGTGGGCAATGGTCTCTGCATGGTCTATTGTTAAGATCTTTATCGATGGTGGGTCGTGGGTGTCACGGTCGACCCCAGGGGTAGCCTTTTGCTGCCGTTGGGGTCGCCCCTGTCAGTCTCGCCCCATTGTTTGATGCTTAGTATATATTTTATTGGAGAGATGTGCGCCTAGCATTTTTTTTTTTTGTGTAGATATATTACCACTATTATGCGACCATCTCCTTTGTTGGAGTGTAAGCCATATTATCACAGATTGTATGAATAGGATGTACTTATTATTTATTTAAGATTAATCAATTTCATACAATATTTATTTATTTATTCACTGATTAATTCACTTGGGTTTTAGTATATTATGCATTAATGTAAATTATGCATTGATAATTATGTATTTGAGCTGCACATTAATTATGATATTTACTATTTATGAATTATGTTGGTATTTGTTTTTCTCCCCTCTCTTTTTCATGATCAATATGGTGTTGATTATGTACTTTATTTAATGATTATTCATTAATGATCGTTTTTTATCAATATATATTCTTCACATTGATATTTATTTATGGTTGCTTATGTTTTACATCATCATGTTATTATGGAGACTTAAGACACAATTCCATCTGATATATGAATTTATTGTTGTATGATTGTTTTATCCAGTTTGTATTTCGATATACGGAGATGGTCATAGGCCTCATATGGATGTCCCCCATGTATAAGCATTCTTTTATCTCTTCCTGGATTGCTATTATTCTCATTCATCATGTGATTTGAGTTACCTTTGCAGTCCTCCCAAATAGGATCCATCCGCTGGAGTTTGTGGGTCACCTGCGTTCTATTGGGTCGCGGACCATGCATGCGCTGCACGGCGCCATCTCAACGTGCTCCGTGATGCCTGTATGCGCCGCGCATGCGCGGTACACGGGCGGGGACGCGCTGAGAGATGGCTCCATGGATCATGGTGCTCCCGCGCCCGCTCCACTGGACCGCAGGTGTTCACAACCCAGGTAAATTCCCCCTCCTTCCCCTCCCCACTTTATATAGACTATATATACCCTACTTCCCTATTACTTAGTACCTCCTGACGAAGCCGCAGAGGTGAAACGCGCGTCGAGGTCTTGGGCTTAGGGTTCAGTATCCTCCTGTGTTGCCGTCATGTCTTCAGGTACGTCCCGTGTGTAGCATAGCATGATACCTATATATGGCCCTTATCACATCTATATTAGGTCTTTCATGGTTTTTAGATCATTGCTATACTTTGGAATTGAGTCACAGATTAGACTGTAGATATTGTTTAATCATAGTCAGTCTTTGTTGTCCATGATCCTCGGACGGTGTGTTGTAACTCACGGACATTTAGCTATTTTCTTTCCTTTCCTGCAAATATATTATATGGCCTATTTGGGATCATTTATATCAATTATGCAGATTTGGGTGCCCGTGAATTACTGCCCCCCTACCTGGTAGCCACCTAATGCTTATTGCTGTGTGGACATACATGTGAACTCAGTTGTGTATACTGCCCTTTGCTTCTCTGTACACTGTTTGTCATCCTGTCTTTTCCCCATAGTTTTATATTTGATAATAAATTGATATTTTGGTATATTATCTCCACTTGCTTTTTTTGCTACAACATTGGACATCGTTCAGGTGGAATGTTTTGCTGTCTGGTTTAGACAGAGAGGTTTTTTGTAGGTTTATTAAGATAATATTGAACTTTGTAAATCATGTACACAAGATCATGTAAACTAACCACACAGTCTAGGTATTATAGAATCTCATCCCTGCTTGTTATATTTCAAATCAACAGTCTCAATACCAGAATGTAATCCTGTGTAGAAGTGTATTTTATAATATGATATAATATTTTACAATATAGCATGATTTAGATATCAATTTTTTTTTCACAGTGTAATGTGCATAGATGAGCTAATTATGTTAATTTATGTTGGCAAGTTGTTGTTGTAGATGCTGTTCATGCCAAGTTAGTTATATAAAAAAAAAATACCTATTCAAAACATTGTAAGGAGACCATTCCACCATTAATTAAGTTTGCATGGCATGACAATTTGGATTAATTCTTCAATATGCAGTGCACATGCCCAATTTTGGTAATGCTACATTGTGATGAAGACGTTCCATATTGTTTTTTATGAAACAGAAGAAAAGATCCATTTGGAAAGTCTGGAATGTTGTCTTGAACTAATCTTAAAGCATACCTGAGTTAAAAAAAAAAAAAAAAAAAAGTTTTAATAATGACTGTGCTTCTTTGTACAGTCATAACTGTGAAGGAACAGGTGTTTTGTGGTCTTCCCTACAGTCTTTTTCAGCCACATTATTCCCTATTTCAGCTGCACAGCTAGCTGCATTTCACTCAAAAGCAGGGGCATAACTCTTCTGTAACATCATCCCACTACATTTGTTTTCAGCTCCGGAGCTCACAGAACAGATAAGGAGGGGAAATCACACTTACAGAAATGCAGGACACTCCAATAATCTTCAAAACTGTGTAGAAGCAGTTCTTTTTATCAGGCTCAGGATCTCAACCTGTGGTGACATGCCCCTGTGAGCTGTCTTCTGTGTCTTTGTTACTAGGGATGGATCTTGCCTGACAACAGGCAGTGGACTGCTAATTAGGTGAAAGTAGGACCCCTAGTCGCCATACCTTTACAGCTGTTTTTCAGATAGATGCAAGCATATTTTTTAAATGAAGTGATTTATAAATTTGCTAGTTACACTATTCTCTATTAAATGAAATAAAATTGTGGGAAAGTACAGCAAATCTTTAATACTAAATCATGTCCCAATACAAAGATCCTCAGCTTAATATAATATTGTGTTAAGCGCAGATACATCCAGCAAAGACTCTTGCATCTGGGCATGCACAGGACCTGTTTGGCTATTGTTCAGCGTCTGCACACATAGGAACAGCTGGGGAAGCAGTAAAGTGGGTAAATTACATAAACTCTCCTATTTTGGTCCTATGGACGAGACTACTCTGCACTGTTTATATCAACCATTGATGCAGCTGGGAGCCTTCTAAAAAGCAGATTGGGTCGGGAGCTTTACAGCTTATTGTGCTGCAACAGTTAAGGGGCTTTTAGAAAATATTTTTATTAAGTGGACATCTCCTTTAAATGTAAACAAAGAATATAAAAGTATAAACCATAATGATGCACTCTGGTTGGTATAAGAAGATAGCTAAACCTCTCCCCAAGAGCCTTGTATGACCTATTGTCAAGGAAAGTTTCTAATTTATTTGTTTTCCATGCAGTATTACTCCATAATATATCCTAAATCCTACCTTAAAACAGTATTTGTGACTAGAATACCAAGATGAATAAAATAGTTTCTTATCGTCTCTGATGTTGACATAGTACAGATTAAACTTAGTTGTACAGTACATCATGGTAACAACTCATTTCCATATAAAGTGCACATATTTTCAATTCTATTTCATTGTATCTACCGTGGACTTTGATATGCTCAGCCTGAGAGAGCTTAGAGGAAAACACAATTTTACTTAAATCTCTTCATGCATCATCAACATAGAAGTGGAGCAGAACAAGGCGACAAAGCGGAATGTAAAACTTATTTGCTGTAGCTTATGGGAAGGAAATCTGCAAGGAATTTTGAACAGGTTGTTTTAAGTTTTTAAATTTATGTATGTTCTATACTGTATGTTGGCACCATATCTAGCATAGTATATGTATACTGTGGGGACTCGCTCTGGTAGAGAGGATTAGCGGGATGCAGTATAGAGGCAACAACAAGTTCTTTGGATCAAACAGTTCCGTTTTTTATTCACACTTTAGGCAAGTGACAAAACAAGCAGTCATATTCAAACAAAAAGTCACCTTGTGGTGTTGGTGGTAATTCAAACCATGCAGCAATTCTGCCTCAATGAGTCCTTGCTGATAGCAGCACCAACCTGTTTTCACGCCAAACAGGTAGCAAGCCTTCATCTAGACACAGGGCTCCCAGATCCCAACACAGAGATAGGGCTTCTGAGCCCAGCTGCCTATTTAATGACAGCCAGGTGCTGCCAAAACCCGGACCAGCACTTAAAATTCGGTCTGGTATTTGACCTCACCTGGCTGTAAATCAGCCCAGCAGCACATGCTGTGAGGTAAATATCTGTTTTTCCAGACCAAACCTCTCACTGTGTCACAATACATATAGTATTATATAAGTAAGTACAGTGGGGCCGTTATATTATGCAAATGCACAAGAATTCTGTCTCAGATTGAGCCAGCTTTCTGGTCCACATGTGTTACAGCACATTTATTAAGAGCCTTAGACTCTGTTGCCCCAAGTTATGTGCTTAGCTTAAAGTAGGCCCCAGGAAATGTGACGTGTCTTTAGATGCACCATTTGCTCCTATATTTAGACAGCAAAAAAAAGAATGCAAATAACACCATAACACCACACCATAACAGTACAGTTTTGAAAAAATTCCTCATTGGGTTTCATTTATCAAAGATGGGCCTTTTACACTAGTATTAGCCCCTGCACTTTTGGATGATGTATTTAATTTATGACAAGGTGCTGGTCATTATTTACGCAAGTGCACTGGTATAAATGATAGTGAATGTGGGTTTGAAACTCCACTTGCATCTAAATTTAGGTGTGATGGCTTTTAAAAAGTCACAAACCTGTTTTTGGCATAGGAAGTCCCCTTGACTTTTTTGCAATTAGTCCTGGGATGTATAATCCTGGTGTCCCAGCCATATAGTGTGACTCCCTTAGCACCACCCTGCTTCTTTGTTCCTGCTCACTCAGCCCCAGAGCTGGCCACTACCCAAACACCTCACTGCTAGTTTGATTGTACCACCAACTCCAAATTTTGGTGTCCTGTAATTACTGTACAGTCGTCGCCAAAAGTTTTGAGAATGACACAAATATTAGTTTTCACAAAGTTTGCTGCTAAACTGCTTTTAGATCTTTGTTTCAGTTGCTTCTCTGATGTAGTGAAATATATTTACACGCACTTCATACGTTTCAAAGGCTTTTATCGACAATTACATGACATTTATGCAAAGAGTCAGTATTTGCAGTGTTGGCCCTTCTTTTTCAAGACCTCTGCAATTCGACTGGGCATGCTCTCAATCAACTTCTGGGCCAATTCCTGACTGATAGCAACCCATTCTTTCATAATCACTTCTTGGAGTTTGTCAGAATTAGTGGGTTTCTGTTTGTCCACCCACCTCTTGAGGATTGACCACAAGTTCTCAATGGGATTAAGATCTGGGGAGTTTCCAGGCTATGGACCCAAAATGTCAACGTTTTGGTCCCCGAGCCACTTAGTTATCACTTTTGCCTTATGGCACGGTGCTCCTTCGTGCTGGAAAATGCATTGTTCTTCACCAAACTGTTGTTGCATTGTTGGAAGAAGTTGCTGTTGGAGGGTGTTTTGGTACCATTCTTTATTCATGGCTGTGCTTTTGGGCAAAATTGTGAGTGAGCCCACTCCCTTGGATGAGAAGCAAACCCACACATGAATGGTCTCAGGATGCTTTACTGTTGGCATGACACAGGACTGATGGTAGCGCTCACCTTTTCTTCTCTGGACAAGCCTTTTTCCAGATGCCCCAAACAATCGGAAAGAGGCTTCATCGGAGAATATGAATTTGCCCCAGTCCTCAGCAGTCCATTCACCATACTTTCTGCAGAGGATCAATCTGTCCTTGATGTTTTTTTTGGAGAGAAGTGGCTTCTTTGCTGCCCTTCTTGACACCAGGCCATCTTCCAAAAGTCTTCGTCTCACTGTGCGTGCAGATGCGCTCACACCTGCCTGCTGCCATTCCTGAGCAAGCTCTGCACTGGTGGCACTCCGATCCCGCAGCTGAATCCTCTTTAGGAGACGATCCTGGCGCTTGCTAGACTTTCTTGGACGCCCTGAAGCCTTCTTAACAAGAATTGAACCTCTTTCCTTGAAGTTCTTGATGATCCTATAAATTTTTGATTGAGGTGCAATCTTAGTAGCCACAATATCCTTGTCTGTGAAGCCATTTTTATGCAACGCAATGATGGCTGCACGCGTTTCTTTGCAGGTCACCATGGTTAACAATGGAAGAACAATGATTTCAAGCATCACCCTCCTTTTAACATGTCAAGTCTGCCATTTTAACCCAATCAGCCTGACATAATGATCTCCAGCCTTGTGCTCGTCAACATTCTCACCTGAGTTAACAAGACGATTACTGAAATGATCTCAGCAGGTCCTTTAATGACAGCAATGAAATGCAGTGTAAAGGTTTTTTTGGGATTAAGTTAATTTTCATGGCAAAGAAGGACTATGCAATTCATCTGATCACTCTTCATAACATTCTGGAGTATATGCAAATTGCTATTATAAAAACCTAAGCAGCAACTTTTCCAATTTCCAATATTTATGTAATTCTCAAAACTTTTGGCCACGACTGTAGATTGAATACTAATATGCAATGCAACAGGTTCAACTTATTCAGTGAGGATGCTCGTGGCAGAGAAACAGGGGTGTAGCTGTAGGGGGTGCAGAGGTAGCAGTCGCCAGGCCGGGCCCAGGAGCCTGAGGTGGCCCAAAGACCCCTGTGCCACATAAGAAGAAGACACCAGTATTATAGAAAGTGTATGCAGGTCAAGTTACACCTCTGGCTGAAAAGAAGGGGTTCGGTCAAGAATTTGTCATGGGGGGGGCGGATGCCATTTAAATTTTTGCCTCAGGCAGCACAAATCCCCTGGCCACAAAGCACTTAGGGAAGGGGAACCCAAGTTGAACTCTTGCACCAGGCCCATGAGCCTTTAGCTACGCCCCTGCAGAGAAACATACATTGTTCATGACCCAGGACATACAGCACATGATCAAATCCATGGGCAAAGAATAAAGCCCTGCCTCCACACATCCATGTAAATGACTAGAGAGACAACGTGCTTGGACACTTCCTGAACTGGAAGAGTCCTTGGTAGAGCCATAGATATTAAACAGCCAGAAGAACCAACTTTCAGAATGGATGGGTCACATGACTGGCACCCCAAATGGGTGATAAATAGGGATGAGCGAACCCGAACTGTATAGTTCGTGTTCGTACCGAATTTTGGGGTGTCCGTGACACGGACCCGAACCCGAACATTTTCGTAAAAATCCGGGTTCGGGTTCGGTGTTCGGCGCTTTCTTGGCGCTTTTTGAAAGGCTGCAAAGCAGCCAATCAACAAGCGTCATACTACTTGCCCCAAGAGGCCATCACAGCCTTGCCTACTATTAGCATGGCTGTGATTGGCCAGTGCAGCATGTGACCCAGCCTCTATATAAGCTTGGGTCACGTAGCGCTGCACGTCACTCTGCTGATTCAAGCATAGGGAGAGGTTGCAGCTGCGACGTTAGGGCGAGATTAGGCAGATTAACTCCTCCAAAAGACTTCATTCTGTGATCGATCTGCAGCTGTGGATCATTGAAGTGCCTTTATTGACTTGCTCACTTTTTTGAGGCTGCCCAGAGCGTTTTTAGATCACTTTTTTTCTGGGGTGATCGGCGGCCATTTTGTGACTTGTGGTGCGCCAGCACGAGCTATCACCAAGTGTATTTAACCATCGATAGTGTGGTTATTTTGTGCTATATCCTACATCAGCTGCAGGCTGAGCCTGTGTCACCGAAGTGCATTTAACCATCAACAGTCTGGTTATTTTTTGGCCATATACTACATCAGCTGCAGGCTGAGCCTGTTTCACCCAAGTGCATTTAACCATCAACAGTCAGATTATTTTTTGGCCATATACTACATCAGCTGCAGGCTGAGCCTGTGTCACCCAAGTGCATTTAACCATCAACAGTGTGGTTATTTTTTGGCCATATATTACATCAGGGGCAAGTTGAGCCTGTCACCCAGCGCCGAAAAAAATAGACCTGACATTTCTATTCAACCAAATCTGCACAGTTTTAGCTGGTCAAGTTATTTGTAGTGACCGTCAAAGCAGACTTTTTGTTCTGGGTTGAAAAAGCATTCCCAAATTTGCCATTCTGAAAATAACTAGTTTGTGGTATTTCAGGCCTACTTGAAATCTATCCCAAAAAGAAAATCTTACATTGAAGTTATTGATAGTGTCTTTCAGAAAAACCTAAGACACACGCTAGCGTGCTGATAGAAGTGTCATTCTGTGATTAAACCTATAACTGTCACACAGCGCAAAAAAAAACAGGTCTCACATCTCTATTCAACCAAATCTGCACAGTTTTAGCTGGTCAAGTTATTTGTAGTGACCGTCAAAGCAGACTTTTTGTTCTGGGTTGAAAAAGTATTCCCAAATTTGCCATTCTGAAAATAACTAGTTTGTGGTATTTGAGGCCTACTTGAAATCTATCCCAAAAAGAAAATCTTACATTGAAGTTATTAATAGTGTCATTCAGAAAAACCTAAGACACACGCTAGCGTGCTGATAGAAGTGTCATTCTGTGATTAAACCTATAACTGTCACACAGCGCAAAAAAAAACAGGTCTCACATCTCTATTCAACCAAATCTGCACAGTTTTAGCTGGTCAAGTTATTTGTAGTGACCGTCAAAGCAGAATTTTTGTTCTGGGTTGAAAAAGCATTCCCAAATTTGCCATTCTGAAAATAACTAGTTTGTGGTATTTCAGGCCTACTTGAAATCTATCCCAAAAAGAAAATCCTACATTGAAGTTATTGATAGTGTCATTCAGAAAAACCTAAGACACACGCTAGCGTGCTGATAGAAGTGTCATTCTGTGATTAAACCTATAACTGTCACACAGCGCAAAAAAAAACAGGTCTCACATCTCTATTCAACCAAATCTGCACAGTTTTAGCTGGTCAAGTTATTTGTAGTGACCGTCAAAGCAGACTTTTTGTTCTGGGTTGAAAAAGCATTCCCAAATTTGCCATTCTGAAAATAACTAGTTTGTGGTATTTCAGGCCTACTTGAAATCTATGCCAAAAAGAAAATCTTACATTGAAGTTATTGATAGTGTCATTCAGAAAAACCTAAGACACACGCTAGCGTGCTGATAGAAGTGTCATTCTGTGATTAAACCTATAACTGTCACACAGCGCAAAAAAAAACAGGTCTCACATCTCTATTCAACCAAATCTGCACAGTTTTAGCTGGTCAAGTTATTTGTAGTGACCGTCAAAGCAGACTTTTTGTTCTGGGTTGAAAAAGCATTCCCAAATTTGCCATTCTGAAAATAACTAGTTTGTGGTATTTCAGGCCTACTTGAAATCTATCCCAAAAAGAAAATCTTACATTGAAGTTATTGATAGTGTCACTCAGAAAAACCTAAGACACACGCTAGCGTGCTGATAGAAGTGTCATTCTGTGATTAAACCTATAACTGTCGCACAGCGCAAAAAAAAACAGGTCTCACATCTCTATTCAACCAAATCTGCACAGTTTTAGCTGGTCAAGTTATTTGTAGTGACCGTTAAAGCAGACTTTTTGTTCTGGGTTGAAAAAGCATTCCCAAATTTGCCATTCTGAAAATAACTAGTTTGTGGTATTTCAGGCCTACTTGAAATCTATCCCAAAAAGAAAATCTTACATTGAAGTTATTGATAGTGTCATTCAGAAAAACCTAAGACACACGCTAGCGTGCTGATAGAAGTGTCATTCTGTGATTAAACCTATAACTGTCACACAGCGCAAAAAAAAACAGGTCTCACATCTCTATTCAACCAAATCTGCACAGTTTTAGCTGGTCAAGTTATTTGTAGTGACCGTCAAAGCAGACTTTTTGTTCTGGGTTGAAAAAGCATTCCCATATTTGCCATTCTCAAAATTGTGGTGAACGGGAACAATGAGGAAAACATCTAATAAGGGACGCGGACGTGGACATGGTCGTGGTGGTGTTAGTGGACCCTCTGGTGCTGGGAGAGGACGTGGCCGTTCTGCCACAGCCACACGTCCTAGTGAACCAACTACCTCAGGTCCCAGTAGCCAGCAGAATTTACAGCGATATTTGGTGGGGCCCAATGCCGTTCTAAGGATGGTAAGGCCTGAGCAGGTACAGGCATTAGTCAATTGGGTGGCCGACAGTGGATCCAGCACGTTCACATTATCTCCCACCCAGTCTTCTGCAGAAAGCGCACAGATGGCGCATGCAAACCAAGCCCATCGGTCTGTCACATCACCCCCATGCATATCAGGGAAACTGTCTGAGCCTCAAGTTATGCAGCAGTCTCTTATGCTGTTTGAAGACTCTGCTGCCAGGGTTTCCCAAGGGCATCCACCTAGCCCTTCCCCAGGGGTGGAAGAGATAGAATGCACTAACGCACAACCACTTATTTTTCCTGATGATGAGGACATGGGAATACCACCTCAGCACGTCTCTGATGATGACGAAACACAGGTGCCAACTGCTGCGTCTTTCTGCAGTGTGCAGACTGAACAGGAGGTCAGGGATCAAGACTGGGTGGAAGACGATGCAGGGGACGATGAGGTCCTAGACCCCACATGGAATGAAGGTCGTGCCACTGACTTTCACAGTTCGGAGGAAGAGGCAGTGGTGAGACCGAGCCAACAGCGTAGCAAAAGAGGGAGCAGTGGGCAAAATCAGAACACCCGCCGCCAAGAGACTCCGCCTGCTACTGACCGCCGCCATCTGGGACCGAGCACCCCAAAGGCAGCTTCAAGGAGTTCCCTGGCATGGCACTTCTTCAAACACTGTGCTGATGACAAGACCCGAGTGGTTTGCACGCTGTGCCATCAGAGCCTGAAGCGAGGCATTAACGTTCTGAACCTTAGCACAACCTGCATGACCAGGCACCTGCATGCAAAGCATGAACTGCAGTGGAGTAAACACCTTAAAAACAAGGAAGTCACTCAGGCTCCCCCTGCTACCACTTCTGCTGCTGCCGCCTCGGCCTCTTCTGCTGCTGCCGCCGCCTCGGCCTCTTCTGCTGCTGCTGCGGCCGCCTCTGCCTCTTCCTCCGCCTCTGGAGGAACGTTGGCACCTGCCACCCAGCAAACATGGGATGTACCACCAACACCACCACCTGCGTCACCAAGCATCTCAACCATGTCACACGGCAGCGTTCAGCTCTCCATCTCACAAACATTTGAGAGAAAGCGTAAATTCTCACCTAGCAACCCTCGATCCCTGGCCCTGAATGCCAGCATTTCTAAACTACTGGCCTATGAAATGCTGTCATTTAGGCTGGTGGACACACACAGCTTCAAACAGCTCATGTCACTTGCTGTCCCACAGTATGTTGTTCCCAGCCGCCACTACTTCTCCAAGAGAGCCGTGCCTTCCCTGCACAAACAAGTGTCCGATAAAATCAAGTGTGCACTGCGCAACGCCATCTGTGGCAAGGTCCACCTAACCACAGATACGTGGACCAGTAAGCACGGCCAGTGACGCTATATCTCCCTAACTGCACACTGGGTAAATGTAGTGGCGGCTGGGCCCCAGGCGGAGAGCTGTTTGGCGCACGTCCTTCCGCCACCAAGGATCGCAGGGCAACATTCTTTGCCTCCTGTCTCCTCCTACTCAGCTTCCTCCTCCTCTTCTTCCACCTGCTCATCCAGTCAGCCACACACCTTCACCACCAACTTCAGCACAGCACGGGGTAAACGTCAGCAGGCCATTCTGAAACTCATATGTTTGGGGGACAGGCAGGGCCGGATTAAGAGCATCATGGGCCTGGTGCTGAAGATTTTAATGGGCCTTTTTATAGAAAATGAAAACGCAACGCAGAGCAACTTTTTATAGCACAAATAAAGTGTGAATTTACGCAAAATTACACATGTGAAAATACGCATGCATAAAGTTTGAAGTGTGAACGGGTCTGCGTAATCCCATTCTAGTCTATTGGACTAAAGTTCATGCGTAAATTTTGAAGCAGATTTACGCACGGGTTTGCGTGTGAAAAATCTGCTGTGTGAACTTAGCCTAAGTGTACATCTCTGGCCACAGTTTAAATATACAGCCATCTATATAGATGGCTGTATTATGTATAGCCACCCCCCAAGGAGTTAACTAGTGCTGCTGGATATGTCATTCAGGAGCATGAAAAGCTATTCACGTCTAGCTTTTCCATGCTCCTGAATGGCATATGTGTTTATAAAAGCTAATCTATTATAAGCAGATATGCCATTATGGAGCTTGGAAAAGATAGGTAGGCAAGAAATAGTCACCTAGCTTTTCCATACTCCTGAATGGCATATCTGCTTATATGCATACATGTTTATAATAGCCAAGCTATTATATGCAGATCTGCCATTCAGGAGCATGGAAAAGCTAGGTGACAATTTCTCACCTTACCTTTCCATGCTATGCTCCTGAATGGCAAATCTGCCTATAGGCATATCTGTTTATAATAGCTGATCTATTATAAGCAGATATATACGACTCAGGAGCATTGAAGAGCTAGGTGACTATTTCTCACTTAGCTTTTCCATGCTCCTGAATGGCAGATCTGTTTATAATAGATCAGACTCAGCTATTATAAAGATATATATGCCTATAAGCAGATATGCAATTCAGGAGCATGGAAAAGCTAGGTGAAAAATAGTCACCTAGCTTTTCCATGCTCCTGAATGGCAAATCTGCCAATAGGCATATCTGTTTATAATACCTGATCTATTATAAACAGATATACCACTCAGGAGCATTGAAGAGCTAGGTGACTATTTCTCCTTAGCTTTTCCATGCTCCTGAATGGCATATCTGTTTATAATAGATCAGGCTCAGCTATTATAAAGATATATATGCCTATAAGCAGATATGCAATTCAGGAGCATGGAAAAGCTAGGTGAAAAAAATCATCACCCAGCTTTTCCATGCTCCTGAATGACATGTATAAATTATACAGTATACAGTATAATAGGTGAGGTGAGCCAATGCTGATTTACTTACCGCCTATGAGTTGTTTTCTGGGCAGTACACTGAAGGCTGCTGAACGCGACTCACCGCTGGCAGCACCCCTGACTCCACGCAGGAAGAATTTTGAACTTCCCGCGCGCAGCAGCCGTCACGGTCTTTCACTTTACGGCATGGCCTAGGCCCCAGGGGAGGAGTCTGACGTGACGACGCAGCGCGGCATGCACAGCTGACCTGTCACCTGAGCTGATCTGTCAGCTGTCACTGTCCTGGTGAGTTCTGTAAAGGGCCGGCCTGGGAGATTTCTCCTTGCGCGCCGGCCCTGTCATCATCTGACAGTCAGCACAGTTCGGTCCTACGAAAGGGCTGCGGGGCGGCCGCCAGGCAACCTCAGCGAGGCGGCCTATGCGGGCATAGCTCCGGTTGGCCTATGCGGACAGGGCCGGACTGGGGATAAAAACCAGCCCTGGAAAAAGTTGCACACCAGCCCCACAGCATTGTGTCCTTATTTACTTGTTTATAAAAGGCGAAAGCATTCATTTTAAAACACGAATATGAATTTTGCCCCACAATAGCTCTTTTGTAGAACCCCCATGGGGGGGGGGGGAGCATGTAGCAGAGCTAGTATAGCATGTAGCAGAGCTGTGTGTAGCATGTAGCAGAGCTAGTATAGCATGTAGCAGAGCTGTGTGTGTACAGGGTGCATGCAGCAGTGTAGCAGAGCAGGAAGCCTGGTAGGGACTCAGTGACACCATTCTTTTAACTAATAAACTCTCAGACAATTATCTGAGTCCCTGCAATAACTATAGCCACTACATCACAGTCTGCTCCACGGCATTCACTGCAGCAGAGCTGTGTTTGCCAGGAGCCAGTCCCTCCTGACCTTCGGTTCACTTGAGAGCCGACTCAGGCTACTTTCCCACCTGCGTTCGGAGCTCCGCTCGTGAGCTCCGTTTGAAGGGGCTCACAAGCGGTCCTGAACGCAGCCGTCCAGCCCTAATGCATTCTCAGTGGAGGCGGATCCGCTGAGAATGCATCAGTCTGCCAGCGCTCAGCCTCCGCTCCGCTCAGTGAGCGGACACCTGAACGCTGCTTGCAGCGTTCGGGTGTCTGCCTGGCCGTGCGGAGGCGAGCGGATCCGTCCAGACTTACAATGTAAGTCAATGGGGACGGATCCGCTTGAAGATGACACTAAATGGCTCAATCTTCAAGCGGATCCGTCCCCCATTGACTTTCAATGTAAAGTCTGAACGGATCCGCTCAGGCTACTTTCAGACTTAGAAATTTTTGTGAACGGATGCAAACGTCTGCATTATAGGAGCGGATCCGTCTGATGAAACATCAGACGGATCCGCTCCGAACGCTAGTGTGAAAGTAGCCTCAGCAAGTGAACCGAAGATCTGATTCATGAAAAAGATCCGAACTTCCCATCTCTAAGAGCAGTGACGCAGCCGCGGTGACAGAGTGGGAAGGGGGGGCGTGGTGTAGTGACAGCGTGGGGAAGAAGAAATTACAGAGCTGGAGGGGTGGAGCAATGAAAGGTTCTGGGGGAGGAGCAGTGACAGAGCCGTTACAGAGCCAGGGGCATTGATAGAACTTTCACCTCTGCCAGCACCCCTCAGAGGACCCCCTTTCTGCATGTGTTGTCAAACTGGGAAGGTGAGGGGGGTCCTTTCCATGCCACATCAGCAGCTAGTTTGCCTAAACCACCTAGAGGTATGGGTAGTAATGTGCTAAGATTAGCAAGAGTGTGCACTAAACTAATTGCTGTGATCACATTAAGGCCTCGTTCACACCAGGCAGTGCGTCTGCCTGATTCTGTCCAGAATGCCCTGCACCGTGCCATTCACTTCAATGGATTGTCACGCCCCCTCCTGCCCCACAACATAGTGAGCCGGCCGCGATGTAGGCATTCTGGACAGAATCATCTGGTGTGAACGAGGCCTAAACTTAGTCATTTCACACCACAAAGGCTGGAACGCAAGCCAGCCACCTCCCTGCATAAGAAAGCGTGGCGGTGCATTGAAATAAGTTTTTGATTTAAAATTATTTTTTGTATCAGGACAAGTAGGTTGTCATGAGGAACAAGTAGATCGAGCCCCCGCTTTAGTCCTTCGACAAGTAGTTTTTTTTTTTAAATTTCCACACCCCTGCACTGTTATGGGGGATCTGCGGATGGCACTGTTATGAAGGATCTGTGGATGGCACTGTTATACAGGATCTGTGGATGGCACTGTTATACAGGATCTGTGGATGGCACTGTTATACAGGATCTGTGGATGGCACTGTTATACAGGATCTGTGGATGGCACTGTTATGGAGGATCTGTGGATGGCACTGTTATGGAGGATCTGTGGATGGCACTGTTATGGGGATCTGTGGATGGCACTGTTATGAAGGATCTGTGGTTGGCGCTGTTATGGAGGGGATCTATGGATGACAGTGTTATGGGGATCTGTGGATGGCACTGTTATGGGGATCTGTGGATGACACTGTTATGGGGATCTGTGGATGACACTGTTATGGGGATCTGTGGATGGCACTGTTATGGGGATCTGTGGATGACACTGTTATGGGGATCTGTGGATGGCACTGTTATGGAGGATCTGTGGATGGCACTGTTATGGGGATCTGTGGATGGCATTGTTATGGGGATCTGTGGATGGCATTGTTATGGGGATCTGTGGATGGCACTGTTATGGGGGATCTGTGGATGGCACTGTTATGGAGGATCTGTGGATGGCACTGTTATGGGGGATCTGTGGATGGCACTGTTATGGGGGATCTGTGGATGGCACTGTTATGGAGGATCTGTGGATGGCACTGTCATGGGGATCTGTGGATGGCACTGTTATGGGGAACTGTGGATGGCATTGTTATGGGGATCTGTGGTTGGCACTGTTATGGGGGACCTATGGATGATGCACTGTTATAGGGAATGTGTGCTATGACTGTACTCTGTACTCAGCCTCCGAGTCCTACCTGATACACAGCCCTGAACAGCCGGATGACAGCTCTGCACAAGCAGCAGCTAGCAGGCTGAAGGACCTTCCGTGATGTCATGATCATGTGATCAGTCACATGTGTGGGAGGAGTCAGGCTCCGGGCAATGTCCCTGCTGGAGCCTGCTGTTGGGGGCGGGGCCGGGGGATGGGCTCCTCTCTCTGTCAGTCCCTCTGTGTAATACTGCACCAGTCAAGGAGCCTCCTCGCTGTCGGCACGGCCGGCCGTGCAGCAGTCAAGGCTACCGGCCTAACGGGCCGTGCCAGTCCGGCCCTGTATGCGGGCTGCTGGGCCTATTTTCATGCAGGGGCCTGGAGCTGCAGCTCCATCCGCCCCTACGTTAATCCGGCCCTGGGGACAGGCCCCACACCGCACAGGAGTTGTGGCGGGGTATAGAACAACAGACCGACTAGTGGTTGCTGCCGGTGAGCCTCAAGCTCGGCCTGGTGGTGTGCGATAATGGGCGAAATCTCGTTGCAGCTCTGGGACTAGCCGGTTTGACGCACATCCCTTGCCTGGCGCATGTGCTGAATTTGGTGGTGCAGAAGTTCATTCGCAACTACCCCGACATGTCAGAGCTGCTGCATAAAGTGCGGGCCGTCTGTTCGCGCTTCCGGCGTTCACACCCTGCCGCTGCTCGCCTGTCTGCGCTACAGCATAACTTCGGCCTTCCCGCTCACCGCCTCATATGCGACGTGCCCACCAGGTGGAACTCCACCTTGCATATGCTGGACAGACTGTGCGAGCAGCAGCAGGCCATAGTGGAGTTTCAGCTGCAGCACGCACGGGTCAGTCGCACTGTGGATCAGACCCACTTCACCACCAATGACTGGGCCTCCATGCGAGACCTGTGTGCCCTGTTGCGCTGTTTCGAGTACTCCACCAACATGGCCAGTGGCGATGACGCCGTTATCAGCGTTACAATACCACTTCTATGTCTCCTTGAGAAAACACTTAGGGCGATGATGGAAGAGGAGGTGGCCCAGGAGGAAGAGGAGGAAGAGGGGTCATTTTTAGCACTTTCAGGCCAGTCTCTTCGAAGTGACTCAGAGGGAGGTTTTTTGCAACACCAGAGGCCAGGTACAAATGTGGCCAGACAGGGCCCACTACTGGAGGACGAGGAGGATGAGCAGGAGGTGGAGGAGGATGAGGATGAAGCATGTTCACAGCGGGGTGGCACCCAAAGCAGCTCGGGCCCATCACTGGTGCGTGGCTGGGGGGAAACCCAGGATGATGACGATACGCCTCCCACAGAGGACAGCTTGTCCTTACCTCTGGGCAGCCTGGCACACATGAGCGACTACATGCTGCAGTGCCTGCGCAACGACAGCAGAGTTGCCCACATTTTAACGTGTGCGGACTACTGGGTTGCCACCCTGCTGGATCCCCGGTACAAAGACAATGTGCCCACCTTACTTCCTACACTGGAGCGTGATAGGAAGATGCGCGAGTACAAGCGAACGTTGGTAGACGCGCTACTGAGAGCATTCCCAAATGTCACAGGGGAACCAGTGGAAGCCCAAGGCGAAGGCAGAGGAGGAGCAAGAGGTCGCCAACGCAGTTGTGTCACGCCCAGCTCCTCTGAGGGCAGGGTTAGAATGGCAGAGATGTGGAAAAGTTTTGTCAACATGCCACAGCTAAGTGCACCACCACCTGATACGGAACGTGTTAGCAGGAGGCAACATTTCACTAACATGGTGGAACAGTACCTGTGCACACCCCTCCACGTACTGACTGATGGTTCGGCCCCATTCAACTTCTGGGTCTCCAAATTGTCCACGTGGCCAGAGCTAGCCTTTTATGCCTTGGAGGTGCTGGCCTGCCCGGCGACCAGCGTTTTGTCTGAACGTGTATTCAGCACGGCAGGGGGCGTCATTACAGACAAACGCAGCCGCCTGTCTACAGCCAATGTGGACAAGCTGACGTTCATAAAAATGAACCAGGCATGGATCCCACAGGACCTGTCCATCCCTTGTGCAGATTAGATATTAACTACCTCCCCTTAACAATATATTATTCTACTCCAGGGCACTTCCTCATTCAATACTATTTTTAATTTCATTTTACCATTATATTGCGGGGCAACCCAAAGTTGAATGAACCTCTCCTCTGTCTGGGTGCCGGGGCCTAAATGTGTGACAGTGGCCTGTTCTAGTGGTGGGTGACGTGAAGCCTGATTCTCTGCTATGACATGAATACAGATTCTGCGCTGACATAAGGCCAGATTCTCTGTTACGGGACCGCTCTCCTCTGCCTGGGTGCCTGGGCCTAAATGTGTGACAGTGGCCTGTTCCAGTGGTGGGTGATGTGAAGCCTGATTCTCTGCTATGACATGAATACAGATTCTGCGCTGACATAAGGCCAGATTCTCTGTTACGGGACCGCTCTCCTCTGCCTGGGTGCCTGGGCCTAAATGTGTGACAGTGGCCTGTTCCAGTGGTGGCTGACGTGAAGCCTGATTCTCTGCTATGACATGAATACAGATTCTGCGCTGACATAAGGCCAGATTCTCTGTTACGGGACCGCTCTCCTCTGTCTGGGTGCCGGGGCCTAAATGTGTGACAGTGGCCTGTTCCAGTGGTGGGTGACGTGAAGCCTGATTCTCTGCTATGACATGAAGACAGATTCTGCGCTGACATAAGGCCAGATTCTCTGTTACGGGACCTCTCTCCTCTGCCTGGGCCTAAATGTGTGACAGTGGCCTGTTCCAGTGGTGGGTGACGTGATGCCTGATTCTCTCCTATGACATGAAGACAGATTCTGCGCTGACATAAGGCCAGATTCTCTGTTACGGGACCTCTCTCCTCTGCATGGGTGCCTGGGCCTAAATGTGTGACAGTGGCCTGTTCCATTGGTGGGTGACGTGAAGCCTGATTCTCTGCTATGACATGAAGACAGATTCTGCGCTGACATAAGGCCAGATTCTCTGTTACGGGACCGCTCTCCTCTGTCTGGGTGCCGGGCCTAAATGTGTGACAGTGGCCTGTTCCAGTGGTGGGTGACGTGAAGCCTGATTCTCTGCTATGACATGAATACAGATTCTGCGCTGACATAAGGCCAGATTCTCTGTTACGGGACCTCTCTCCTCTGCCTGGGCCTAAATGTGTGACAGTGGCCTGTTCCAGTGGTGAGTGACGTGATGCCTGATTCTCTGATATGACATGAAGACAGATTCTGCGCTGACATAAGGCCAGATTCTCTGTTACGGGACCTCTCTCCTCTGCCTGGGTGCCTGGGCCTAAATGTGTGACAGTGGCCTGTTCCAGTGGTGGGTGACGTGATGCCTGATTCTCTGCTATGACATGAAGACAGATTCTGCGCTGACATAAGGCCAGATTCTCTGTTACGGGACCGCTCTCCTCTGTCTGGGTGCCGGGGCCTAAATGTGTGACAGTGGCCTGTTCCAGTGGTGGGTGACTTGATGCCTGATTCTCTGCTATGACATGAAGACAGATTCTGCGCTGACATAAGGCCAGATTCTCTGTTACGGGACCTCTCTCTTCTCTGCCTGGGCCTAAATGTGTGACAGTGGCCTGTTCCAGTGGTGGGTGACGTGATGCCTGATTCTCTGCTATGACATGAAGACAGATTCTGCCCTGACATAAGGCCAGATTCTCTGTTACGGGACCTCTCTCCTCTGCCTGGGTGCCTGGGCCTAAATGTGTGACAGTGGCCTGTTCCAGTGGTGGGTGACGTGATGCCTGATTCTCTGCTATGACATGAAGACAGATTCTGCGCTGACATAAGGCCAGATTCTCTGTTACGGGACCGCTCTCCTCTGTCTGGGTGCCGGGGCCTAAATGTGTGACAGTGGCCTGTTCCAGTGGTGGGTGACGTGATGCCTGATTCTCTGCTATGACATGAAGACAGATTCTGCGCTGACATAAGGCCAGATTCTCTGTTACGGGACCGCTCTCCTCTGTCTGGGTGCCGGGGCCTAAATGTGTGACAGTGGCCTGTTCCAGTGGTGGGTGACGTGAAGCCTGATTCTCTGCTATGACATGAAGACTGATTCTGCGCTGACATGAAGCCAGATTCTCTGCTATGGCATGAAGAGACTGATTCTCTGCTGACATGAAGCCAGATTCTTTGCTATGGCATGAAGAGACTGATTCTCTGCTGACGTGAAGCCAGATTCTCTGCTATGGGACCTCTGTCCAATTGATATTGGTTCATTTTTATTTTTTTTATTTTAATTTTAATTCATTTCCCTATCCACATTTGTTTGCAGGGGATTTACCTACATGTTGCTGCCTTTTGCAGCCCTCTAGCTCTTTCCTGGGCTGTTTTACAGCCTTTTTAGTGCCCAAAAGTTCGGGTCCCCATTGACTTCAATGGGGTTCGGGACGAAGTTCGGATCGGGTTCGGATCCCGAACCCGAACATTTCCGGGAAGTTCGGCCGAACTTCTCGAACCCGAACATCCAGGTGTTCGCTCAACTCTAGTGATAAAGGCAAAAAAGGTAATGAAAGTATATTAGAATATTGGATGCTTTCATCAAAACGTATTTCATACATCCTGGAAAACCCCTTTAACATAACAGCTGGCAATATCAATGACTGATCACCAGAAGATCTTCAGTTATAGAAGATGATAAAAACTTCAAAGGGCAGTGGCCTGAAGTGGAGGAATCCTGCTAACAGTTTACTATGATTGAACATTAGAATTACTATCAGTGACATTTATACTTGTTAGAGTGCTTTCTCACACCTAAGAAGAATTGTTTTTTTCTGTTTTTAACCTGTCCTATGATGTTTTCACTGAGAGCAGCATAGTATAGTGACAGACCTGCTGAGATTAGTGGGCTCACTGTAACTTCTGTTATGGCACTCAGTACTTTTACAGTACTGACATGCTGACTCCCTTAGCGCAGGACAGCGCTGTGATGGACGTGAGTCCAATATTGCTTTCTGTCTTTATATTCCTCCCATTCCCCTGTTGTGCATAGGAAATAATCTTGTCACTCACTGGTGGGGACTCAAATCCCTTGCAGCGTTGGTGTGTACTGTGGGGTTTGTCATGTTAGTACTCTAAAGCCTCTTGCACACAAACGTGACGTGTTTTGCGGTCGGCAAATTGAAGATCTGCAAAACACAAACGCTGCCCGTGAGCCTTCTGCAATGAGCAGGATGCGGGGTGTACACTCTGATGCTAAATTATGCAATGTCTGGGTCAGGTGCAAATAATAGTCTATGTTTGTTCGTGACGCCAACTGCAGCGTGCGCAAGGTACAATCACAGGGCCCTTCAAAGCTGTTATAACGCACGTCCCAGTTTAGGAATGCCAGAATGGTGTAATGTCTCTGTATGGTATTGGTAATTGTGCCAACAGTGTCTCCTACCTGGGTACGGCTGGGCTCCTGGCTCACTTGCAATAAAATGAGTGTAATGATAGGAGGAAAAATTGAGATCCAGACCTTTGGTAAAGTTCAAACTTGTCTTTACTGAGGGTAACTTTCATCCAAGCAAGGTACAGCTTTAGTCTTAGGTCCCAGCAGGCTTTCAGCAATGGTTGGCAGGAATTTATGTTCTTCTCTATCAACCTGGAGCTTGCAGGAAAGGACGTCTGCTTTGTAGCTCTAAACTGTGGCAGGAATTTGGCTTCTGCGCTTTCTATCTTCTGCTTTATGGGGACTGACTAGCTGAGGAGGAATATGGCTTCTCCTGGGTCTCTGGACTTTACTCACAGTTATCTTCTCAGGGTATGCTTTCTTCCTGGAACTGGAGGTTGTCTGCTTGCTTCTGTCATCCAGCTGAGGCTGCATGGCTCAGGCTGGGGATTTGATCAATGTCTCAGCTGATACAAGAACCTGGCTTTCTCCCCTATATCTGGGAGCTCCTAACACGCACAGCCTTCCCCAATAGGGAAGGTTTGCACACTGCCTCTAACTTCCTTCTCCACCCAAACTGCAGGATGTAGGCACAGCCCACTCTGCTCAAAGAGGGGAGGGGCTAAGTTGGAATGAACCATTCCAGCTTAGAAATACTAAACTGAACCTAAGTCCCTTACCAACACATTGCTGCCACCTGCTGGTGAACATGGAAATTGCAACAATAAACATTTAACATGGTTTATAAAGCACAGTTGTGAAGACATAATGTAAAATCATATGAGATTACAAAGTTAAGGCTCTTAACAGATTGTTGCGGGGTAGAAGAGTTTAGTAACACAACTCTGGGGTGTTACACTTCCGCAAAACGGACAAGAATAGGACATAATCTATAATTTTGCGGGGCCATTGAACGGAGCTACGGATGCGGACATTGAAGTAAATGGATCCGCACCCAAGCCGCAAAAAATGTGGCTCGGATACAGAACCAAACCACAGTCGTGTACAAGAGGCCTAAAGGTCATGACTGCCATGACGTAAGTGACAGACCGCTGAAATCAGTGGGTCTGTCACTATACAATGTTGCCCTCAGTGAGGGCAGCATGGTGCAGGTGACAGGTTCCCTTTAATGCTGTCCTACTATAGTATTCTGCAAATACTGTATGTATATAAGATATGGAATTATATAAATTCTGTATTCAACCTGAGGGTTATAAATGTTGGAAATGATCTGTTATAAATATGATAAATGCATCTCAAGTCTTCTCTTGTGGTATTTATTAATGCAGTGTAATTCCCAACAGTACAAAGAAATTCAATATTGCTGTTTCTGTAATTTTAAGATTATTCAAACACGTGATTTTTGACAGTTTTCAGATGGGAAACAGGAATACACACCCAGACTACTAATTGTTTAGTGTACTAAAACAGAACGTAAGATGGTCTCCATGGGGAGAGAAGGAAGTTAGGGAAGAATATTGGAAGGAAAATAAACAGGCACAGTATTATTTAAATCAATAATTTCCTTTATTTTACTAATTTATAGCTATACAAGTAGCTTTCATAATGCTAGTAATGAACAAAGACCAGTAGGTTTATAAATGACCAAAACTAGCAATACCTTTACAGTATAAATTCATGAAGAAAATTAAAATTTAGGAGATCCACTTACAATTATTAAAATAATATTCCAAACTTCCATAGTGACCTTATTTTAGTAAAATATAAATATCAAAGTTTTGTTCTGTAAGGGAAATATTTAATAAGATATAAATTTTTGATGTGTCAAGTAGAAACAAAACTCCTTCTCCCCTCTCCCCATCATTTAATAGGAATGAGTCATGTTAAATATATTTTAAAAAATTCTATATTTTAAAAAATTATTTTAAATCTTCCATGTTATCTATATTTAAAAAAAAAATCATTAAATTGAGACTTTGTTAAGATCACACAGTTCTGCAGTCATCTTATTATCATAACAGGCAGGATAACAATGGCAGATAACAACTGTGTATAGATAACAATAACACATGACCCACCATTCACCACAGATAATGGTTACAGGTTAAATATTCCCCTCCCTGCACAATGATCTCGAAACAGGTCAGATTGTATCTAGAATATTCTGCTATAGAAATCAATGAGTTATCTGCTGTCCATTGTGCTTATGGTTCATGTGTCTGATGTAAAGCATATCTCTAAGTGCTATTAAAAGCAGCTCAGGTAAGATGGCAGTGCCAATAATCAAGCACATAAAAAAAAAAAAAAATCTACAATCAGAAAATATATATATATTTTTTTTTTTATGTAATATTTGTCACTATGTGGTATTCAGTTTTAAAGCAAATTTCCAGATGTTTGTTCATAGCTCCTAGTAAAGATCAGCCTCAAGGTGCCCTATCAAAAAACTGCAAGGGCTACAAGTAGAAGTGAGCAAATTTCTTGAATTCCATTGACCCAAAAATTGGTTTATGACATTGCGGGGTCTCATAGGACTCATAATGTTTCTCTCTTGTCTTCATTTATTTATTTTTCAAAATTTCTCCCTCTCTGTCTTTGCCCTTTCTAGCTCTTTAAAAAATTACAGCAATTGTAAGAGTGACTCTGACATATATAGCTATGGGTAGACACATGGTGGATTCGGTAAACAAAGAACTTGCTTAAAGGGCTTCTGTCACTCCACTAAAGTCTTTTTTTTTTTTTTTGGCTACTAATAATCCCTATACTGCGATATATCAATACATAATGTTATTAATCATTTTGGTTCAGTAGTTAATTCAAAAAACAGACTTTTATCATATGTAAATTACCTGTCTACCAGCAAGTAGGGTGGCTACTTGCTGGTAGCAGCCGCATCCTCCTTTCATAATGACGCCCCCTCCTCATGTTGATTGACAGGGCCAGCGAATGCGCTCATCCTCTGACTGGCCTTTTCTGCATTTTAAATCTGGTGCCTGCGCCGTACCTGTCTGACTGAACCAAAATGATTAATAACATTATGTATTGATATATCGCAGTATAGGGATTATAAGTAGCCCAAAAAAAAAAAAAAAGACTTTAGTGGAGTGACAGAAGCCCTTTAAAAACACACTGCAACGTCAGATTTATGCTTTTTAAAATTAACAAACATTCCAAAAATATCCCTTATTGGGGAGCAGATCCATGTCAGTGTTTTAAGCAGACATGTTGGAATCGGAAAAAACAATAGCTTGTTCTGAACAAAAAGTAAAAAAATGCACAATTACACATCCCCACGCTATGACCAAAATATACATCTCTATTGACACACTAAAATACTCTTAATTGTACACTTTTGTATGGTTAAAAAATTACAGCAGTTTTTTTTGGGGGGGAAATACAGGCTTAACTCAATACTCCTTGGCTGCAAACAAACCATACACTGGTATTGATGCACCAAAATACTTGTATTTATGCACTTATAAACAGTAGAAATATTGAAACAGGTTTTTGGAAAGAAAAAGTTGCAATTGCACAGCAAAATATATGCTGCTGGTGATGCTGGGAAATATGCCAGTTGTATACTTTTGAACTGGAGAAAAAAGGTTGGCTCCTGCACAGAAAAATGAATAGTGTACTGTCTCTTTAAGGATTTCTCAGCGCAGCAGGGCAGCACCCGATACATGTGGTTTGTGAACAGCACCAGCAGCCCTGACTGAAAGACACACAGTATGCTAACTGTCCCAGTGCTGTCCCTAATGATAAAACCTGACTTTCTACCTAGTAATTCAATCTACCTAACTAAATATATCTTCTTCACAATTATTACACTGTCTCTGCAAGGGTCTTCTGGTGCCTATTGCAGACATGACAGATATGTCCTGTCACATCAGTGACTCAGCTCACAATGACGTCTGTGCTTCAGAGCTAATATAGAGCCTGATAGACCAACCAATTTCCTCCCACGTGATTGGCTATCAAGCTGACTGCAAAGCATTGTGGGAAAGTCCACTGGCCTCGCCTGGGGTCATGTGATCCTTCGTCTTCATGTTCCCTATCCCGTTTCTCTCGCTAGTGTACTGAATTTAAAATGGCGGACATTGTTTTGTGCGGAATCAACATTTATTTTAGAATCAGTTCGCTCATCTCTAGCTACAAGGTGAGAATTTTTTTATATTATTAATAAGGTTCTTAATTTTTACTCTTGGAACAGCAATTGTGAAATGCTTAGGCTGGATTTACAAACCACAGCATAAATATAATTGCTGCAAGATGGATCAGGTGTCTTACTTGTAAAAACTGCACAGGCAATTATCTCATCATAAAACCACACCAATCATGTTAAAAAGTACTTAGGGGCAGTTTTATGAAACTGTCTAAAAGAAAAACTGGCTTTGTTTCCCATAGCAACCAACCACCGCACAGATTTTAATTCATAGTATGCTCAGGTAAAATTAAACCTGAGCTGTGATTGGTTGCTATGGGCAACAAAGCCAGTTTTTCTTTTAACAGTTTCATAAATCTGCCCCTTAGATTTTACTATGCAGTTTATGTAATTTTTTTTACCATAACAAACTTTTATTGTAACTTAAAAACACCATCAAGTATAACCATAGGTACTATGAACATACATGGTTCGAGGCCAAATCACAAATACAGATGGCCAAAGGACAAATCAAGCCCACAGATGGATACCAACTACAGTGATCTTAATGAGAGATCCTTTACATATGAATGATGATCTGGCTCAGTTTCCCTCCAGCATGGTGCAAAGAACACTGGAGGGAAAGCGAAACACGTTTGTAGACGCCGGACCTATGCACTAAAGTTCACATAAACATATATCAGTTGCATCGGGCTCCACCAAAAATTGGCCAGACACAACTCATGTACAGTATGTGCAGGGGCGGATTGGGAACTCTAAGTGGCCCTGGAGTAAAACATAGAAGTGGGCCCCTGTTGTAGGCGAAGCCAAACTGGGGAAAGGTGTGACCAAGCCAAGTAGGTTTTTGTGGGGCAATTTCTATTTTTTAATGATACCCTTTTGGAATGTATATGCCTTTTTGATCACTTTTTATTCAGTTTTTTTCAGTTGATGAAGCAACAAAAAAACTGCAGATTAGTTTACTTTTTTTTTTTTTCTATTACAACATTCACCATACAGAATAAATACATTTACATTTTAATAGTACAGTATATAGTGTGCCAAAATGGCAATGATCCTTATTTTTATTGTTTATTTTGGTTTTTAATATGGGGGAAGGGACTGATTTTATTTTTTTAATTTTTTTTACAGTTTTAAAAACTTTTTTTCATTTCTTTTCACTTATTTTAAGCCCCCCTAGGGACTTATATCATGTAATCATCTGATCACTTTTTCCGTTGACTGCAATGACTTACCATTGCAGCCTATAGCAGATTTACTGTGTTCCTATGAAGCCATGCCAGAGGCAGGCCTTCATAGGAACATTGCTGGCACAGGCCTCGGAGTCTTCCAAAGGCCCAAAGCTGCCATAGCAACCTTAAGGTGTGGGCCAGCACTTTAAAAAACTTGTTGTGACGAGCTTTGCACGTCTCTGATAGTTAAGCTCCTTGGGCTTTTTGAAAGTTGGGTTGTATGTGTGTGTAGTGTATATATGATGTATTTATGTATGTGTACCATTTAGATGGTGTATTTATGTGTATGTGTGTTGCATATATATTGTGTATGTATATATAAACATGTGTCGTAATTCCGCATGCCTGCCTTGAGTACTGCTACCTCGCCCGCCTGCAGCAACCAATGGCCAAACAAATGTAGAGGTAATACCTACTTTAACCCACAAATGTGGGCCACATGTCGACTGCCCAATGGAAACAGAGCCTTATGATACATTTGTGCTCTAAAATGGGGCTTAAAATGTATAGGTAATTACAAACAGGTGCTCATAAATGTTCCAGTTCTCAGAGAGGCACTTATTAAATCCCTTTTTCACCAAACATAGATAGGTAGTAGGAGTCCCTAATTGCCTTAACAGAGCTCCCATCCAAATGGCACCCCACCTGACCCTATCCTACTGTCACCCTAAAGGGCAACTCTTATCAGTGCATTTTATTCAGTCAGTCATTGCCAAGACTCATCAGGGTATTATAGAGCATTATGTGTAGTGCAGCCAGGTAGTGTTACAGTGTAAATACATGAATGTTGAGGGAAACAGTATTATTTGTAGTGATGAGCGGCAGGGGTCATATTCGAATTCGCAATATTTCGCGAATATTTTGTGGAATATTCGTCGAAAATTCGCAAATTCGCAAATTCACGATTTTTTTTTTACTCAAAAAATCGGAAAGGTAATGATTGTGTAATATGCGAATTTTCGGAATTCAAATTTTTTATTGCGAATTTTTTATTGCGAATTTTTCAACTTTTCAACAAAGAAGATTATATCACTATATTAGCTAAATTGCTCTATTAGATTTTTTTCGAATATTCTCTATATTGCTATAACTTTGTTTTTTCGAATATTCGTAATATTCTAAAACAAGAATATATAGCAATATAGCGAATATTCAAAAAAAGCGAATATAGAGCAAAATTCGCAAACACTACTACTCCTAAAGTCAAGTATATTGCAGCCTTCTTATTGGCCCACAAGCTAGAAGCAGTGAGGGATCATGTGTACTGATAAAAAAAAAAAAAAAAAATCTGAAAAAATTCGAATATTCGAAATTTCGAATATATATAACTATATTCGAAATTTTCACGAATTTTCGAAGTACCTATATTCGCGATAAAAAATCTAAATTTGAATATTCGTGATCAACACTAATTATTTGTACCTAAAACTGCCTTTGCATATATTTATACATGGTTTCTGAACTGTTGTATCTATTAAAATTAATACAAACCCTAAGAGGTGGAGCAGTGCCTACTCCCAGTAGATATGGGTGATTTTTAGAAGATGTAGGCACAAGGATGTAAATAGAGGGAGGAAATGTTTTGCACATGTTGGGTGATCAGGTGACTACTCCATTACTCCCATTACTTATTCAAAATTTGGACTAAATTTAAAAACATATATTTATATCCCAAAAAATATGTACTGTGACATGGCAAATTAAGTAACTTTAAAAAAAAAATGAAATGTAGCAGTTTATTTATTACATTTTATATTCATATATTCCCAATGATGTTTTTGATCTGTATTTCATGGGGGTTTAAAAGGGTTTTCCAAGATTTTAATACTAATGAATGACCTATCCTCGGGGGTCCCTAGCACTGTTGCCTTGCAGCGATGGGGTCCTAGTTTTTGAATCTGGCCAATGACAACATCTACATGGAGTTGGTATGTTCTTCCTGTGTTTGCATGGGTTTTCTCTGGGTACACCGGTTTCCTCCTACATTTCAAATAGGGAACCTAGATTATGAGCCCTATTGGGGACAGTGTGATGCTAATGTCTGTAAAGTGCTGTGAAATATGTCAATACTATATAAGTGCATAAAATAAATAAATGGCACATGCTGCCTACAATGTGTCCCTATACACAGACTTACCCACACTTGGCATTTCCTAAGCTGTTATGCCAACAGGCAAAAGTGTTGCCTATAAAACTGTGGTTGTAGTGCACATTAGTTGGGACCTTAAGAGCTTTAAGAGTACTCTCTCTGAAAGGGTTGTCTGGTCTCAGGGAGAATCCAGGTAACACATGGAATCCTCTGGGGGAAAAAAAGAACAGAGTGCTATTTACCTGAGACCCTATAGCGCTGCTTCTGTTCTTCCAGCTGGGTTCCCTGCAGTGACATCATGTCAACAACATGTGACCACTACAATCAATCTTTGGTCTCTTCAGTACACCACTGACATAAGTGATTGGCTGCAGCAGACACATGTTGTGGACGTGAGTAGGGATGAGCGAACCCGAACTGTATAGTTCGGGTTCGTACCGAATTTTGGGGTGTTCGTGACACGGACCGGAACCCGAACATTTACGTAAAAATCTGGGTTCAGGTTCGGTGTTCGGCGCTTTCTTGGCGCTTTTTGAAAGGCTGCAAAGCAGCCAATCAACAAGAGTCATACTACTTGCCCCAAAAGTCCATCACAGCCATGCCTACTATTGGCATGGCTGTGATTGGCCAGTGCAGCATGTGACCCAGTCTCTATTTAAGCTGGAGTCATGTAGCGCCGCATGTCACTCTGCTCTGATCAGTGTAGGGATAGGATGCAGCTGCTGCTGTTAGGGCCAGATTAGGCAGGGATTTACTCATCAAAAACACTTACTGAAGTGATCGATCTACAGCTGTGTATCATTCAACTTCTGCTAGTTAATTGCTCATTGTTTTTAGGCTGCCCAGAGCGTTTTTCTGTCACTTTTTTCTGGGTTGATCTGCGGCCATTTTGTGTCTTGTGATGCGCCAGCACAAGCTGCCACCATCAATAGTGTGTTTTTGTTTTTTTTTGCTATATCCTACATCAGGGGCTTGGCTGTGCTTGCTATTTTATTGAGGGGTGAAATACAATTGCCAAAATAGCAGTACCCTAAATCCGGTGTTTCAGCTGTGGCTAGCCAATTGTAATACTGTCTGCTGTATGGCAAAGGATATATTTTTTTCTGGGTTGAAATACAATTCCCAAATTAGCAATTTCCTAAATCAGTGGTTTCTGCTCTAGCAGGCCAAGTTTAAATCTATCCATAAAAGGGTATAATACATTGAAGGTGCTGATAGGGTCATCCTCAATAACTTCACACGCTACCGTGCATTTCCAAGTCTAATTCTGTCCGTAAAAGGGATACCTGCCATCCAGGGCCTAAATAATAGGCCTACAATTTATATTCAGCTAAATTTGTGGTTACTGCTGTGGCTGGTCAAGTTATTTAGTGTCCGTCAAAGCACAGATTTTGTTCTGGGTTGAAATACAATTCCCAAATTAGCAATTCCCTAAATCAGTGGTTTCTGATGTAGCAGGCCAAGTTTAAATCTATCCATAAAAGGGTATATTACATTAACCACCTCCGGACCGCCTAACGCAGGATCGCGTTCCGGAGGTGGCAGCCCTGCGCACAGTCACGCATATACGCGTCATCTCGCGAGACGCGAGATTTCCTGTGAACGCGCGCACACAGGCGCGCGCGCTCACAGGAACGGAAGGTAAGAGAGTTGATCTCCAGCCTGCCAGCGGCGATCGTTCGCTGGCAGGCTGGAGATGTGTTTTTTTTAACCCCTAACAGGTATATTAGACGCTGTTTTTATAACAGCGTCTAATATACCTGCTACCTGGTCCTCTGGTGGTCCCCTTTGTTTGGATCGACCACCAGAGGACACAGGTAGCTCAGTAAAGTAGCACCAAGCACCACTACACTACACTACACCCCCCCCCCCCCGTCACTTATTAACCCCTTATTAGCCCCTGATCACCCCTAATCACCCCTGATCACCCCATATAGACTCCCTGATCACCCCCCTGTCATTGATTACCCCCCTGTCATTGATCAACCCCCTGTAAAGCTCCATTCAGACGTCCGCATGATTTTTACGGATCCACTGATAGATGGATCGGATCCGCAAAACGCATCCGGACGTCTGAATGAAGCCTTACAGGGGCGTGATCAATGACTGTGGTGATCACCCCATATAGACTCCCTGATCACCCCCCTGTCATTGATTACCCCCCTGTCATTGATTACCCCCCTGTAAAGCTCCATTCAGACGTCCGCATGATTTTTACGGATCCACTGATAGATGGATCGGATCCGCAAAACGCATCCGGACGTCTGAATGAAGCCTTACAGGGGCATGATCAATGACTGTGGTGATCACCCCATATAGACTCCCTGATCACCCCCCTGTAAAGCTCCATTCAGATGTCCGCATGATTTTTACGGATGCACTGATACATGGATCGGATCCGCAAAACGCATCCGGTCGTCTGAATGAAGCCTTACAGGGGCATGATCAATGACTGTGGTGATCACCCCCCTGTCATTGATTACCCCCCTGTAAAGCTCCATTCAGATGTCCGCATGATTTTTACGGATGCACTGATAGATGGATCGGATCCGCAAAACGCATCCGGACGTCTGAATGAAGCCTTACAGGGGCATGATCAATGACTGTGGTGATCACCCCATATAGACTCCCTGATCACCCCCCTGTCATTGATTACCCCCCTGTCATTGATTACCCCCCTGTAAAGCTCCATTCAGACGTCCGCATGATTTTTACGGATGCACTGATAGATGGATCGGATCCGCAAAACGCATCCGGACGTCTGAATGAAGCCTTACAGGGGCGTGATCAATGACTGTGGTGATCACCCCATATAGACTCCCTGATCACCCCCCTGTCATTGATTACCCCCCTGTAAAGCTCCATTCAGACGTCCGCATGATTTTTACGGATGCACTGATAGATGGATCGGATCCGCAAAACGCATCCGGACGTCTGAATGAAGCCTTACAGGGGCGTGATCAATGACTGTGGTGATCACCCCATATAGACTCCCTGATCACCCCCCTGTCATTGATTACCCCCCTGTCATTGATTACCCCCCTGTAAAGCTCCATTCAGATGTCCGCATGATTTTTACGGATGCACTGATAGATGGATCGGATCCGCAAAACGCATCCGGACGTCTGAATGAAGCCTTACACGGGCGTGATCAATGACTGTGGTTATCACCCCATATAGACTCCCTGATCACCCCCCTGTCATTGATCACCCCCCTGTCATTGATCACCCCCCTGTCATTGATCAACCCCCCTGTCATTGATCAACCCCCCTGTCATTGATCACCCCTCTGTAAGGCTCCATTCAGATATTTTTTTGGCCCAAGTTAGCGGAATTTTTTTTTTTTTTTTCTTACAAAGTCTCATATTCCACTAACTTGTGTCAAAAAATAAAATCTCACATGAACTCACCATACCCCTCACGGAATCCAAATGCGTAAAATTTTTTAGACATTTATATTCCAGACTTCTTCTCACGCTTTAGGGCCCCTAGAATGCCAGGGCAGTATAAATACCCCACATGTGACCCCATTTCGGAAAGAAGACACCCCCAGGTATTCCGTGAGGGGCATATTGAGTCCATGAAAGATTGAAATTTTTGTCCCAAGTTAGCGGAACGGGAGACTTTGTGAGAAAAAAATAAAAAATATCAATTTCCGCTAACTTGTGCCAAAAAAAAAAAATTTCTATGAACTCGCCATGCCCCTCATTGAATACCTTGGGGTGTCTTCTTTCCAAAATGGGGTCACATGTGGGGTATTTATACTGCCCTGGCATTCTAGGGGCCCCAAAGCGTGAGAAGAAGTCTGGTATCCAAATGTCTAAAAATGCCCTCCTAAAAGGAATTTGGGCACCTTTGCCCACCTAGGCTGCAAAAAAGTGTCACACATGTGGTATCTCCGTATTCAGGAGACGTTGGGGAATGTGTTTTGGGGTGTCATTTTACATATACCCATGCTGGGTGAGAGAAATATCTTGGTCAAATGCCAACTTTGTATAAAAAAATGGGAAAAGTTGTCTTTTGCCAAGATATTTCTCTCACCCAGCATGGGTATATGTAAAATGACACCCCAAAACACATTCCCCAACTTCTCCTGAATACGGCGATACCACATGTGTGACACTTTTTTGCAGCCTAGGTGGGCAAAGGGGCCCATATTCCAAAGAGCACCTTTAGGATTTCACAGGTCATTTACCTACTTACCACACATTAGGGCCCCTGGAAAATGCCAGGGCAGTATAACTACCCCACAAGTGACCCCATTTTGGAAAGAAGACACCCCAAGGTATTCCGTGAGGGGCATGGCGAGTTCCTAGAATTTTTTATTTTTTGTCACAAGTTAGTGGAAAATGCTTATTTTTTTTTTTTTTTTTTTTTTTTTTCATACAAAGTCTCATATTCCACTAACTTGTGACAAAAAATAAAAAGTTCCATGAACTCACTATGCCCATCAGCGAATACCTTGGGGTCTCTTCTTTCCAAAATGGGGTCACTTGTGGGGTAGTTATACTGCCCTGGCATTCTAGGGGCCCAAATGTGTGGTAAGGAGTTTGAAATCAAATTCTGTAAAAAATGACCTTTGAAATCCGAAAGGTGCTCTTTTGAATATGGGCCCCTTTGCCCACCTAGGCTGCAAAAAAGTGTCACACATCTGGTATCTCCGTAATCGGGAGAAGTTGGGGAATGTGTTTTGGGGTGTCATTTTACATATACCCATGCTGGGTGAGAGAAATATCTTGGCAAAAGACAACTTTTCCCATTTTTTTATACAAAGTTGGCATTTGACCAAGATATTTATCTCACCCAGCATGGGTATATGTAAAAAGACACCCCAAAACACATTCCTCAACTTCTCCTGAGTACGGAGATACCAGATGTGTGACACTTTTTTGCAGCCTAGGGGGGCAAAGGGGCCCACATTCCAAAGAGCACCTTTCGGATTTCACAGGTCATTTACCTACTTACCACACATTTGGGCCCCTAGAATGCCAGGGCAGTATAACTACCCCACAAGTGACCCCATTTTGGAAAGAAGAGACCCCAAGGTATTCGCTGATGGGCATAGTGAGTTCATGGAAGTTTTTATTTTTTGTCACAAGTTTGTGGAATATGAGACTTTGTATGAAAAAAAAAAAAAAAAAAAAAAATCATCATTTTCCACTAACTTGTGACAAAAAATAAAAAATTCTAGGAACTCGCCATGCCCCTCACGGAATACCTTGGGGTGTCTTCTTTCCAAAATGGGGTCACTTGTGGGGTAGTTATACTGCCCTGGTATTCTAGGGGCCCAAATGTGTGGTAAGGAGTTTGAAATCAAATTCAGGAAAAAATGATGAGTGAAATCCGAAAGGTGCTCTTTGGAATATGGGCCCCTTTGCCCACCTAGGCTGCAAAAAAGCGTCACACATCTGGTATCCCCGTACTCAGGAGAAGTTGAGGAATGTGTTTTGGGGTGTCTTTTTACATATACCCATACTGGGTGAGATAAATATCTTGGTCAAATGACAACTTTGTATAAAAAAATGGGAAAAGTTGTCTTTTGCCAAGATATTTCTCTCACCCAGCATGGGTATATATAAAATGACACCCCAAAACACATTCCCCACCTTCTCCTGAGTACGGAGATACCAGATGTGTGACACTTTTTTGCAGCCTAGGTGGGCAAAGGGGCCCATATTCCAAAGAGCACCTTTCGGATTTCACAGGTCATTTTTTACTGAATTTGATTTCAAACTCCTTACCACACATTTGGGCCCCTAGAATGCCAGGGCAGTATAACTACCCCACAAGTGACCCCATTTTGGAAAGAAGAGACCCCAAGGTATTCGCTGATGGGCATAGTGAGTTCATAGAACTTTTTATTTTTTGTCACAAGTTAGTGGAATATGAGACTTTGTAAGAAAAAAAAAAAAAAAAAAAAAAATCATCATTTTCCGCTAACTTGTGACAAAAAATAAAAAGTTCTATGAACTCACTATGCCCATCAGCGAATACCTTAGGGTGTGTACTTTCAGAAATGGGGTCATTTGTGGGGTGTTTGTACTGTCTGGGCATTGTAGAACCTCAGGAAACATGACAGGTGCTCAGAAAGTCAGAGCGGCTTCAAAAAGCGGAAATTCACATTTTTGTACCATAGTTTGTAAACGCTATAACTTTTACCCAAACCATTTTTTTTTTACCCAAACATTTTTTTTTTATCAAAGACATGTAGAACTATAAATTTAGAGCAAAATTTCTATATGGATCTCGTTTTTTTTGCAAAATTTTACAACTGAAAGTGAAAAATGTCATTTTTTTGCAAAAAAATCGTTAAATTTCGATTAATAACAAAAAAAGTAAAAATGTCAGCAGCAATGAAATACCACCAAATGAAAGCTCTATTAGTGAGAAGAAAAGGAGGTAAAATTCATTTGGGTGGTAAGTTGCATGACCGAGCAATAAACGGTGAAAGTAGTGTAGGTCAGAAGTGTAAAAAGTGGCCTGGTCTTTCAGGGTGTTTAAGCACTGGGGGCTGAGGTGGTTAAAGGTGCTGATAGGGTCATCCTCAATCACTTCACACGCTACCGTGCATTTCCAAGTCTAATTCTGTCCGTAAAAGGGATACCTGTCATCCAGGGCCTAAATACTAGGCCTACAATTTATATTTAGCTAAATCTGTCGTTACTGCTTTGGCTAGTCAAGTTATTTAGTGTCCGTCAAAGCACAGTTTTTGTTCTGGGTTGAAATACAATTCCCAAATTAACAATTCCCTAAATCAGTGGTGTCTGCTGTAGCAGGCCAAGTTTAAATCTATCCATAAAAGGGTATATTACATTGAAGGTGCTGATACTAGGCCTATAATTTATATTCAGCTAAATCTGTGGTTACTGCTGTGCCTGTATTAGTGTAATACGGTACCTAAATAGATAGCCAGATAGTGTTAGATGCCTGTAAAAAAAGGCCTGAATTTGAATTCAATACATTGGGTCAAATATTTATTTTTTTATTGTGGTGAACGGTAACAATGAGGAAAACATCTAGTAAGGGACGCGGACGAGGACAAGGTCATGGTGGTGTTAGTGGACCCTCTGGTGCTGGGAGAGGACGTGGCTGTTCTGCCACAGCCACACGTCCTAGTGAACCAACTACCTCAGGTCCCAGTAGCCGCCATAATTTACAGCGATATTTGGTGGGGCCCAATGCCGTTCTAAGGATGGTAAGGCCTGAGCAGGTACAGGCATTAGTCAATTGGGTGTCCGACAGTGGATCCAGCACGTTCACATTATCTCCCACCCAGTCTTCTGCAGAAAGCGCACAGATGGCGCCTGAAAACCAAGCCCATCAGTCTGTCACATCACCCCCATGCATATCAGGGAAACTGTCTGAGCCTCAACTTATGCAGCAGTCTCTTATGCTGTTTGAAGACTCTGCTGGCAGGGTTTCACAAGGGCATCCACCTAGCCCTTCCCCAGCGGTGGAAGACATAGAATGCACTGACGCACAACCACTTATGTTTCCTGATGATGAGGACATCGGAATACCACCTCAGCACATCTCTGATGATGAAGAAACACAGGTGCCAACTGCTGCATCTTTCTGCAGTGTGCAGACTGAACAGGAGGTCAGGGAGGAAGACTGGGTGGAAGACGATGCAGTGGACGATGAGGTCATAGACCCCACATGGAATGAAGTTCATGCCACTGACTTTCAGAGTTCAGAGGAAGAGGCAGTGGTGAGACCGAGCCAACAGCGTAGCAAAAGAGAGAGCATGGGACAAAAGCAGAACACCCGCCGCCAAGAGAGCTCGCCTGCTACTGGCCACCGCCACCTGGGACTGAGCACTCCAAAGGCAGCTTCAAGGAGTTCCCTGGCGTGGCAGTTCTTCAAACAATGTGCTGACGACAAGACCCGAGTGGTTTGCACGCTGTGCCATCAGAGCCTGAAGCGAGGCATTAACGTTCTGAACCTTAGCACAACCTGCATGACCAGGCATCTGCATGCAAAGCATGAACTGCAGTGGAGTAAACACCTTAAAAACAAGGAACTCACTCAGGCTCCCCCTGCTACCTCTTCTGCTGCTGCCGCCTCGGCCTCTTCCTCTGCCTCGGGAGGAACGTTGGCACCTGCCACCCAGCAAACAGAGGATGTACCACCAACACCACCACCTCTGTCACCAAGCATCTCCACCATGTCACACGGCAGCGTTCAGCTCTCCATCTCACAAACATTTGAGAGAAAGCGTAAATTCCCACCTAGCCACCCTCGATCCCTGGCCCTGAATGCCAGCATTTCTAAACTACTGGCCTATGAAATGCTGTCATTCAGGCTGGTGGACACAGACAGCTTCAAACAGCTCATGTCGCTTGCTGTCCCACAGTATGTTGTTCCCAGCCGCCACTACTTCTCCAAGAGAGCCATGCCTTCCCTGCACAACCAAGTATCCAATAAAATCAAGTGTGCACTGCGCAACGCCATCTGTGGCAAGGTCCACCTAACCACAGATACGTGGACCAGTAAGCACGGCCAGGGACGCTATATCTCCCTAACTGCACACTGGGTAAATGTAGTGGCGGCTGGGCCCCAGGCGGAGAGCTCTTTGGTGCACGTCCTTCCGCCGCCAAGGCTCGCAGGGCAACATTCTTTGCCTCCTGTAGCCTCCTCCTCCTACTCGGCTTCCTCCTCCTCTTCTTCCACCTGCTCATCCAGTCAGCCACACACCTTCACCATCAACTTCAGCACAGCCTGGGGTAAACGTCAGCAGGCCATTCTGAAACTCATATGTTTGGGGGACAGGCCCCACACCGCGCAGGAGTTGTGGCGTGGTATTGAACAACAGACCGACGAGTGGTTGCTGCCAGTGAGCCTCAAGCCCGGCCTGGTGGTGTGCGATAATGGGCAGGCCGGTTTGACGCACATCCCTTGCCTGGCGCATGTGCTGAATTTGGTGGTGCAGAAGTTCATTCACAACTACCCCGACATGTCAGAGCTGCTGCATAAAGTGCGGGCCATCTGTGCGCGCTTCCGGCGTTCACATCCTGCCGCTGCTCGCCTGTCTGCGCTACAGCATAACTTCGGCCTTCCCACTCACCGCCTCATATGCGACGTGCCCACCAGGTGGAACTCCACCTTGCACATGCTGGACAGACTGTGCGAGCAGCAGCAGGCCATAGTGGAGTTTCAGCTGCAGCACGCACGGGTCAGTCGCACTGCGGAACATCACCACTTCACCACCAATGACTGGGCCTCCATGCGAGACCTGTGTGCCCTGTTGCGCTGTTTCGAGTACTCCACCAACATGGCCAGTGGCGATGACGCCGTTATCAGCGTTACAATACCACTTCTATGTCTCCTTGAGAAAACACTTAGGGCGATGATGGAAGAGGAGGTGGCCCAGGAGGAGGAGGAGGAGGAAGAGGGGTCATTTTTAGCACTTTCAGGCCAGTCTCTTAGAAGTGACTCAGAGGGAGTTTTTTTGCAACAGCAGAGGCCAGGTACAAATGAGGCTAGACTGGGCTCACTACTGGAGGACGAGGAGGACGAGGATGAGGAGGAGGTGGAGGAGGAGGAGGATGAAGCATGTTCACAGCGGGGTGGCACCTAACGCAGCTCGGGCCCATCACTGGTGCGTGGCTGGGGGGAAACGCAGGACGATGACGATACGCCTCCCACAGAGGACAGCTTGTCCTTACCTCTGGATAGCCTGACACACATGAGCGACTACATGCTGCAGTGCTTACGCAACGACAGCAGAGTTGCCCACATTTTAACGTGTGCGGACTACTGGGTTGCCAACCTGCTGGATCCCCGGTACAAAGACAATGTGCCCACCTTACTTCCTGCACTGGAGCGTGATAGGAAGATGCGAGAGTACAAGCGCACATTGGTAGACGCGGTACTGAGAGCATTCCCAAATGTCACAGGGGAACAAGTGGAAGTGCAGTAAGCCGGATTGGGACTGATGCACACTGGCGCAATATTAATGGTTTTTAGTTTGTGACGCCAATTGCAGCTTGCGCAGGTTATAGTCGCAGGGCCCTTTAAGATGTTAGAACTCACGTAACAGGTGAGGAATGCCAGAGGGGGATAATGTCTCTGTGTAATGTCAACGGTGTCTCCTACCTTGGTACGGCTGGACTCCTGAATCCTGGCTCACTTGCAATAAAATGAGTGTTGTTAATAGGAGCAACTGAGGAACTTGGGTAATAGTAAATGAGATCCAGTCTGGTGATATAATCCAACTTGTCTTTACTTAATGCAGCTTTGAATCCATACGAGTTACAGCATAGGTCTCGGGTCCCAGCAGGTATTGGCTATATGTGGCAGGAATCAATATGTATTCTGCTTCTATTCTTATGCCTAGAGAATCTGGCAGGAATCTGTCTTCTGCTCTGTCTATCTTCTGCTTGGTGTGGCCTGACTAGCTGAGGAGGAATTTGGTTTCTCCTGAACTCTGGATAGTTACTCACAGCTTAGCTCACAGGGGAGGATTCTTACTGGAGGCTGGAGATGGCTGCTTTTCTTGTCAACCAGCTGAGGCTGATGGCTCAGACTGGGAAGAGTGATCTTGGCCTCAGCCGAAGCTCGATCCTGTCTTGGGATCCCTGTTTCTAGGAGCTCCTACTAACACAGCCTTCCCCTAGCTGGGGTGGCTGGTACACACTGGATCTAACTGGTTTCTTCCCTCCCTTGCTGCAGGGCGTGGGACCTGCCCACTTCTGCTCCTAGAAGAGGTGGAGGTAAACACTGGAATGAACTATTCCAGTCTAGCTATGCTAAACTGAACTAAACACATTGCTGCCACCTGCTGGTGTACATAGAAATTACAGCAAATATGTATATAACAGGCTTGGAAAATACATATACTGGAAAATGCAATGTTAGACTGCACAAGATGACAATACATATGCACCTGACATGTTGTAGCAGGGAGAAAGAGTTTAGTGACATACTAAGAGGTCGTCCACGCAGGTGACATGAAGCCTGAATCTCTGCTATGGGGCCTCTCTCCTCTGTTTGGGTGCCGGGCCTAAAAATATCTGACAGTGGCCTGTTCCAGTGGTGGGTGACATGAAGCCTGAATCTCTGCTATGGGACCTCTCTCCTCTGTCTGAGTGCCGGGGCCTAAAAATATCTGACAATGTCCTGTTCCAGTGGTGGGTGACATGAAGCCTGATTCTCTGCTATGACATGAAGCCTGAATCTCTGCTATGGGGCCTCTCTCCTCTGTCTGGGTGCCGGGTCCTAAAAATATCTGACAGTGGCCTGTTCCAGTGGTGGGTGACTTGAAGCCTGATTCTCTGCTATGACATGAAGCCTGATTCTCTGCTATGGGACCTCTCTCCTCTGTCTGGGTGCCGGGGCCTAAAAATATCTGACAGTGGCATGTTCCAGTGGTGGGTGACATGAAGCCTGATTCTCTGCTATGACATGAAGCCTGAATCTCTGCTATGGGGCCTCTCTCCTCTGTCTGGATGCCGGGGCCTAAAAATATCTGACAGTGGTCTGTTCCAGTGGTGGGTGACATGAAGCCTGATTCTCTGCTCTGACATGAAGCCTGATTCTCTGCTATGGGACCTCTCTCCTCTGTCTGGGTGCCGGGGCCTAAATATCTCACAGAGGCCTGTTCCAGTGGTGGGTGACATGAAGCCTGATTCTTTGCTATGGGACCTCTCACCAATTGATATTGGTTAATTATTATTATTTTTTTATTCATTTCCCTATCCACATTTGTTTGCAGAGGATTTACCTACATTTTGCTGCCTTTTGCAGCCCTCTAGCCCTTTCCTGGGCTATTTTACAGCCTTTTTAATGCCGAAAAGTTCGAGTCACCATTGACTTCAATGGGGTTCGGGGCGAAGTTCGGGTCGAGTTCGGATCCCGAACCCGAACATTTTCGGGAAGTTCGACCGAACTTCTTGAACCCGAACATCCAGGTGTTCGCTCAACTCTAGATGTGACCTCACCACTTCAAGGGGGTAAACACAATTTGACCAGGGGAACTACAGTGGCAGGATACTGCATGTGCAGAAGCTTGCATAAAATAAAAGAAAAAAAGCATTGCTCACCCTTTAAATGAATGTGGAATCCTTGTAGTCGAATATCCCGCACAATGATGGATTATCTGCTTGCCGAGTATACTTGGAGGCGAATGGGATCGTCTCAGAGTCTGTACTACAACTGACCAAATTCATTCTCACCCATAACTATTTCTCTTTTGACAAGGAGATATATTTACAGTGCACTGGGACTGCCATGGGCAGTAAAATGGCACCGCAATATGCAAATCTCTTCATGGCAAAACTTGAAAATGACTTTTTGGTGTCCTGCCTCAAAAAACCCTTGGCCTACTTCGGTTTCATTGATGACATCTACAGTTGAGTGGACACCTGGATGTTCGGGTTCGACGGGTTCGGCCGAACTTCAGAAAAAAGTTTGAGTTTGGGACTCGAACTTGACCCCGAACCCCATTGAAGTCAATGGTGACCCGAACTTTTGAGCACTAAAATGGCTGTAAAAATGTCATGGAAAGGGCTAGAGGGCTGCAAATGTCGTCAAAATGTGGTTAAGAGCATGGCAAGTGCTTTGCAAACAAATGTGGATAGGGAAATGACTTTAAATAACATAAAATACGTAAAAATAAAAAATAATAATCTTGCTCTAGGAGGACCAAGTCCATATGGAGTAGGAGGTTGAGGAGGTGGTGGATGTGGCGGTGTAGGTGAAAGTGGCGGTGGAGGAGGAGGAGGTAGCCTACACTTCTTTTTGGTTTTAAATGTATTTTTTATGCGCCTACCATGGTGATCACGGGTGGCGGGGAATCAGGGTTCCAGGCCAGAGAGGGAGCGTGAGAAAGAGAGAACACATCCAAGGGAGGATTCATTTTTTCAAATTTAAAATTGTAGAGTTGAAATATGGGAGAAATTATTAAAGCGTAAAAGTGTGAAAACTTTTCAAAGTTTAAGCATTGAATGAAAGGATGTGGCGCGCATTAATTACTGAATAATATATTAAATTTTATTCCCTGTCACCTATGCATAGCAGGTGTTTATTCACGTCTAAAATTGTATAATGTCAACCCAAGAATGTAAGAGAAAAATGATTGAAATTTATTAAGCTGTCAACTAGGTAGAGGAGGGGGTATATTACACCCATAAATTGGTGAATTTCACCAAAAAATGTGACTGACAATTTTTTTTTTTAAACCTGTCTACTAGATATAGCAGTGGTACATCACGCCCAAAAATTGGTGAATTTCACCGGAAAATGTAACTGACTATTTATTTATTTAGCCTATCTACTAGGTATAGCAGTGGTAATATACACCCAAAAATTTGTTAATTTCAACAGAAAAATGTAACTGATAATTTTTTTTATTTTATTTTACCAGTCTACTAGGTATAGCAGTGGTACTATACACACCAAAATTGGTGAATTTCACCCCAAAATGTAAATGACAATTTTTTATTTTTGTTTAAACTGTCTACTAGGTATAGCAGTGGTACTCTACACCCAAAAATTTGTTAATTTCACCAGGAAATGTAACAGACAATTTTTTTATTTATTTTACCGGTCTACTAGTTATAGCAGTGATACTATACACCCAAAAATTGGTGAATTTCACCCGAAAATGTAAATAAAATTTTTTTTTGTTTAACCTGTCTACTATGTATAGCAGTGGTAATATACACCCAAAAATTTGTTAATTTCACCAGAAAATGTAACTGACAATTTTTTTAATCTTATTTTACCGGTCTACTAGGTATAGCAGTGGTACTATACACACCAAAATTGGTGAATTTCACCCTAAAATGTAAATGACAATTTTTTATTTTTGTTTAAACTGTCTACTAGGTATAGCAGTGGTACTATACACCCAAAAATTGGTGAATTTCACCTGAAAATGTTAATGACAATGTTGTTGTTTTTTAACCGGTCTAATAGGTATAGCAGTGGTACTATACACCCAAAAATTGGTGAATTTCACCCGAAAATGTTAATGACAATTTTTGTTTTTTAACCGGCCTACTAGGATAGCAGTGGTACTATACACCCAAAAATTGGTGAATTTCACCCGAAAATGTTAATGACAATAATTTTTTTTGGGAATTTCAATAGTTGTATCTGCGCTGTCACAGTATGTCCTTTCTCTGTGAACAGCTGTACACAGAGCCGCTGCTGAATACCTGAAAGATAACGGTTGCCACGATCCAAAGGATGAATGAATTTCCCTGACGAAGAAGCCCGCTGGCTTGAAACGCGTAGGTTTATTTTTGGTCCTTGGAAGTATCCGTACCACGGGTGTGACGTCACACGCTGCGCTCTCGGATTCCCTTACCAGCACACTCCTTCGTGCGCGCGCCAGCTGCTGGCCGGAGCGGCGCGCGCTTTTTTGAAGTGTTGAGCAAGAAGAACTACTGCCCCTCCTGCACTGATTAGTGCCTACAGAAATCGAATCTTGATTAGAAGTACTCCCGGACCTACATCCAGCGATACAGGTACTCTTTTCTTCTCTGTGCCCCATGTCCTTTCTTTCCAGCGCTGATACCACACTTTTATATTTGAAATTTTTTTTTTTTCACCGAATACTAGGTATAGCAGTGGTACTATACACCCAAAAATTGGTGAATTTCACCCGAAAATGTTAATGACAATTTTTTATTTTATTTTTTAACCGGCTTACTAGGTATAGCAGTGGTACTATAAACACACGTTCAGATAATACACTGTCCGCAGGGAAGGCCAGCACCTCCAAGGCGTAAAGGGCAAGCTCAGGTCATGTGCCCAATTTGGAGACCCAGAAGTTGAAGGGGGCAGACCCGTCATTCAGTACGTGTAGGCGTGTGCACACATACTGCTCCACCATGTTGGTGAAATGCTGCCTCCTGCTAAGACGTTCCATATCAGCTGGTGGTGCTGGTTGTTGTGGCGTGCTGACAAAGCTTTTCCACATTTCGGCTATGTTAACCCTGCCTTCTGAGGTGCTGGCGGTGCCCCAGCTGCGTTGGCGACCTCTTCCTCGTCCTCTGCCTTCGCCTTGTGCTTCCACTGTGCCCCCACTATCAGGTGGGAATGCCACCAGCAGCGCGTCTACCAGCATGCGCTTGTACTCGCGCATCTTACGATCAAGCTCCAGTGACAGAATTAAGGACGGTACGTTGTCCTTGTAACGGGGATCCAGCAGTGTGGACACCCAGTAATCAGCACAAGTTAGAATGTGAGCAACTCGGAGGTCATTGCAAAGACACTGCCACATGTAATCGCTCATGTGTGCCAGGCTGCCCAGAGGCAACGAAAAGCTGTCCTCTGTGGGAGGTGTATCGTCTGTGTCCTCTGTATCCCCCCATCCACGCACCAGTGATGGCCATGAGCTGGTCTGGGTGCCACCCTGCTGTGAACATGGTTCCTCCTCCTCCATCTCCCCCTCCTCATCCTTCACCTCATCATCCTCCAGAACTGTGCCCTGGCTGGACAATTGTGTACCTTGGGTTTGTGGGTGCAGGAACCCACCCTCGGACCCAGTTGACTGGCCGGAACCCTACGAAATGATCCCTCTTCCTCCTCCTCCTCCTGTGCCACATCCTCTTTCATCATCGCCAGGAGCGTTTCTTCAAGGAGGCATAGAAGTGGGATAGTAACGCTGAGAACGGCATTATCGGCACTGGCCATGTTGGTGGAGTACTCGAAACAGCGCAACAAGGAACACAGGTCTCGCATGGAGGCCCAGTCATTGGTGGTGAAGTGGTGCTGTTCCACCGAGCTACTCACCCGTGCGTGCTGCAGTTGAAACTCCACTATCGCCAGCATGTGCAAGGTGGAGTTTCACTTTGTGGGCACGTCGCATATGAGGCGGTGAGCGGGAAGGCAGAAATTACACTGCAGCGCTTACAGGCGAGCAGCAGCAGGGTGAGAACGCCGAAAGCGTGCACAGACGGCCAGCACTTTATGCAGCAGCTCTGACATACCGGGGTAATTATTATTATTATTTTTATTTTTTTATTTTTTTATTTCTGAATAAAAATTGATACATAACATTATGCGAGATAAAGTACATTGATCGAACAAAGTCAAACAAGAACAAATACAGTATTTAAGTAGATGTCACATTAGTTTGATTACATATAAGCATTTACGGCCAAGATAAAAATGATAGGTTGATACATGAATGATAGGAAACAACCCTATTTGAAGTTTCTGTATCTTTCCCAATCCAACCAATTGTTTTTAAATCTGGAATGGGATCTATTTTCCCAGGCAGCAATCTCCTCAAATCTGTAGATAGTATTTACTTTGTTAACCCATATATCTTCAGGGGGAGTATCTGGAGATAGCCAAAACCTTGGAACCAGTAGGCGTGCAGCCATGATCAATTTGTTAAATTGAAAAGGGATTTTGATTGGTTTGTCACCTGTATGACTACCCAGGAGGGCAACTTAGGGAGACATCGGGATTTTTGAATTGCATATCTTATTGCTTTTCGTGAAGAGCTTCTCCCACCAATTGTGTATAGTTGGGCATGTCCACCAAATATGGTAGAAGGTACCTCTCTCTTGACTGCAGCGCCAACAGGTATCCATGTTTCCCTCTCCATATCTACATGTTATGTCGGGAGTCTTGTACCACCTAGTCAATACCTTGTAGCCATTTTCTTGAATCCTCACGCAGCGGGAGGAGGAATGAGGAGCAATAAGTATGCGAGATTGTTCACTGGGGGAGAAGCTATATTTAAGATCTCTCTCCCATAGACTAATGAAAGCTGGTTTTGGTGGCATAATCGGTGTATTGAGCTTTTTATATATTTGCGAAATGGGTTTGACAGGGGAGGATTGAGTCTGGATCATATGTTCAAACCACGTGAGAGGTCTGATTAGAGAATGGTAAGGGATGAGTTTAGTAATATGGTTCCTTAAGAAAGAGACGATGAGAGGGTTAATGTAAGGGGTATTTAGGGCCAACAGAAGAGCCTCACCTTCTAGCAATTTCCCTGATTTAGAAAAAAGAGAGATGATGGGGGTAACTGATAGGCGGAGGGCTGTAGGAATATGTTGTTTCATTTCTCTAGAGGCAAAGTCTAGCACATCTCTGATCTGTACAATCGGAGAAGGAGTGGGAATGCCCAAATTGGAGTCCTGGAACCATTTCCATGCCTCCAAGGTTGCTTTAACAGAGGGACTAGCTGTTTGTTTTTGGAATGGAAAGCTGGGGGTATCTACTAGGAGACCTCTAAAAGAGTATCCTGATTGAGAAGTTTCCATACCCACCCATGATTTGTGGGGAGATTGTCTAAACCAATCCAGGGCTCTCGTCAGAAGGATAGCTCTGTTATACAGAAGCGGATTTGGGAGGCCAATTCCTCCACATGTTCTATGTCTCTGAAGAACTGACAGGGAGATCCTTGATTTCTTTTTATCCCAAATGAAGGATCTAATTGTTTTAGATAAGGTGATGTAATAATTGTTCGGGATGGGGACAGGGAGGACCTGTTGTAGGTAATTGAGCCTAGGGAGGACTAGAGACATTACCATATTTTTACGACCAAACCAGGATAAAAAGGGTGACTGTAAATTGGCAAGTTGATCTTGTATGGATTTAAGAAGTGGGGTATAGTTGAGGGAGAATAATTTGTCCACGTCGTCTGATATTTTGATGCCTATATAAGAAAGGAAAGGGGTATCCCAGTTAAAAGGAGATATTTTAGCCAGTTTTAGTTTAACTGATGGTTTTATGCCAATGGCTAGAACGTTGGATTTTTTAAAATTAACCTTGAAGTTTGAAAGTGGACTAAAAGTTTCTAGTATCTTATAGACAATGGGTAATGATGTTTCAGGATTTGTTGTGGTAATCATAAGGTCATCAGCAAATGCGGCAACTTTATGATCTTGACCCCCTAACTTGATGCCTTTTATTTTATTTTCTTGGCGGATAGTTTGGAGAAGTGGTTCCATGATTAAAACAAATAAAAAGGGGGAGAGGGGACAGCCCTGTCTCGTTCCATTTTTAATAGGAAAGGGAAGAGAGAGGGAGTTGTTAACTAACACTGCTGCTGAAGCCTTAGTATACATTGAAAGGATTGCGTCTACAAACTCTGGGGGTAGGCCAAATTTTTCCAGTGTAAGGGTCATAAAATCCCATCTCACCCTGTCAAAATCTTTCTCAGCATAAGTGCTGAGAAAGACAAGAGGAGTAGAGTGTTTTTTGGCGTAGAACAGGGCATTTATTAATCTGGCTGAATTATCTTTACCCTCTCTTCCACTAACAAAGCCAGTTTGGTCTCTATGCACTAGCAGAGGGAGAAGTGGAGACAGACGGTTGGCAATCATTTTTGCTAAGAGTTTTAGATCTAGGTTCAGAAGGGATATGGGGCGATAGTTTGCACAGAAGGAGGGGTCTTTCCCTTCTTTGGGGATAATAGTTATGTGTGCTTTAGTCATTTCTGGGGACAGTGGGAGGTTCTTAAGGACAAATTACATTTTTTTAGTAAATGGGGGGTTAGAGTTTTACCAAAGATGCGGTAGTAGAGGGCAGGGAGACCATCTGGGCCAGGTGCTTTGTTCTTAGGGAGATTTTTAATAGTCAAAAGTAGTTCTTCCGGTGTAAATGGGGCGCTCAACCTTTTTCTTTGAAGAACATCAAGCTTGGGAAGAGGGATTTGGTCTAAGAATTGTTTAATTGGATGGGAGGGTGATGTGGAGTCTATGTCGCAATCATCCAGCTGGGACACCACCAAAAAGCGACTGAGCTGACGGTTATTATACCGTACCTACATCATCTTCTTTACCCCTGATGAATCTGACAGCATCATCTGTCAGAGGAAACGCGTCGGGAACGACTTCTGGAAAAACATCTGAACAGGCCAGCACCAGGAGACAACAATAGGGCGAGAATAATAGGGCCAGCCATCGAGAAGTGGGGTCGCTCCTTAGGGGGTGATTCTCCCGCATATAGGCGGGAGACCTCTCCGCTTTTAGGCAGGAGAATAACAGTTCATTAGGGATATCCTCCTACCTGTCTGACCTACTGCCTAAAGTGACTCAGCAATCTAACATCGCTTGGAACCACTTTTTTCAGCAGACAAAGGGGACCACTACGAATCCAATGGATCACCCAAGCTGCCTGGATACCAAGATCACGCATCCTCCATGCAACAAACCGTGAGTGGTGATCATAAAAAGTGGTCAAACCATAGTGCAATTTATTATCTATGATACAGGACTACGTGTGTTTATGCGTAATACTATGTTGTATATACATACACGTAGTGCCAAGTAATTATTGCTGATTTATATGCTTGGTCAGGTTTTTTCTATATGCAGTCATTTACTACTATTATTGTGGGACATATTTTTTATATATATTATCTGATAAAAGTTAAGTTTTAGTAGGATAACAAATCAGTGATACAGTTTAATTGTTCCTACAACATATTTATCTCAAACCAATACTGTGAATGATATTATATAGGGCTTTATAAAATTCCTGGAATTGTTGGGCTATTTCTTTAGTTGATATGGCTTGGTCCCCATCAGCCTTGGTGATTTTATTTATATAGTTATGGGCTCTTCTCTTTTTAATCCTATTCATCATGAATTTAGATGTTTTGTCGCCGTGGACGAAAAATTTATATTGGGAGTGCAAGTAGAACTTGGCTGATTGTGTGTTAAGGTAATTTTTTTATTCTGCTCTCAGTTCGCTAAGCCTGGAGAGCTGGGAATCCTGGAGAGATTTCTTATGAAGGGTTTCTATTTTGCGGATTTCTAACAAAAGATAATCCATATGTGCTTTCCATTTCTTTTTGAGTATTGAACCGGCTCTGATAAACTGTCCTCTTATGTAGGCTTTATGGGTGTCCCAGATTACATGCGGGGAAGTTTCTGGGAGAGCGTTTAAAGTGAAAAATTCCTCCATGGATTTCTGTATGTCTAGAATCTGTTCTTTAGAGGATAAAAGTTGCTCATTGAGCCTCCAGTTGAAGGTTTTTGGGGACAGTTGAGGTGTGGATATGATAGCCAACACGGGGGAGTGGTCAGATAGGTGGATAGAGTCAATCCACGCTTTAGGGCAAAGGTGGATGTGCTCCCTGGATATCATGATATGGTCTATTCTGTGGTATGACCCATGAACATGGGAGAAAAATGTATAATCTTTAGACTCTGGATTAAGGGATCTCCAGACATCCATAAGATCTAGATTATGAAACAGTTTTTTAATGGACACTAAAGCTTTGTGAGAGAGGGCAGATTTATGGGAGGTTGAGTCAATCAAAGGGTCTAGGGTTAGGTTAAAGTCTCCGCCCAATATGGTAATGCCTTCTTTAAAGGAATCTATGATTGGGGTGAGACTTTTAAACCAGTTCTGTTGGTTAGTATTTGGGGCATAAATATTAATGAACGTGTATATTTGGTTTGAAATACAGCCCTTGATTAGAATGTAGCGTCCATCTGGGTCTTGTATTTGGGAGCAGAACTGAAAAGGCACATCTCCCCTGATACCCACACTAACTCCTCTGGAAGCTGAGGAATATGAACCACAGTGAAACCATACTGGAAATTTTGAGTGGGATAAATTCGGGTAATGGTTAAATTTAAGGTGCGTTTCCTGCAGCATCAGGATTGAGCAATCCTTTTTTTTTTTGAGAAATGAGAGAATCTGGCATCTTTTGGAGGGCGCATTAAAGCCCTTTACATTATAGTAAACTACAGTTAAATCCGCCATCTCTTTTCCATAATAATGAGACTGCTAATTCCATTATTAAAATTGGGTATTCTAGGGGCAGAGGCTTATCTAGTGAAAATGGCGCCTATGGCAAGCACTGAAACTGCGCCCCTGTCAAAATATTTTAAACCCATCTTTCAGATAACCTTAACAAAAAAAAAAACACGATAGCTCTTTTGTAGAACCCCCATAAAAACTTACAGTTACTTGACTTGGCCCTTGGGGATCTCGGACGCCACTTCAACACTATGGCCGGGGGCTCGGCGGAGCTGATGTTGTGCTTTAACCTAATGAGAAAGATTTCATAATAAGGATTTGGAGAAAGGGCAGAGGGATAGCAGAGCAGGGAGAGGCTGGTGCTGCTACTAGGGGGTCATACCATGGGGGAGTAATAAAGCCCACCATAATGCCCCCCAGTAGTAATAATTCTCCTTATAATATGCAAAACATTTGTAATGCCCCCAGTTGAGCTAATGTTCCCATAATGTGCCAATATAAAATACCCCTTCTCAGTGCCCCCGTAGATGACCCCCATAGTGCCCCCCCCTTCCCCATAGTACCCACCATAATGTGTCCCAGTATAAAATGCCCCTATACAGAGCCCCCATATAAAATATCTTCTTTTTTAGCCTCAGTAGATGCCCCTATAGTGCCCCCCAATAATCTGCAGTAAGATGTGCCCCCATAGATGCCCCCAATCATGTGCCAGTAATAAGAGCCCCCCCACCATCATGTGCCAGTAGCCAGAGCCCCCCCATATCATGTCAGTAGCCAGAGCCCCCCCATATCATGTGTCAGTAGCCAGAGCCCCCCATATCATGTGCCAGTAGCCAGAGTGCCCCCAATCATGTGCCAGAAATAAGAGCCCCCCCCCACCATCATGTGCCAGTAGCCAGAGCCCCCCATATCATATGCCAGTAGCCAGAGCCCCCCCATATCATGTGCCAGTAGCCCCCCATATCATGTGCCAGTAGCCCCCCTTATCATGTGCCAGCCCAGTAGTCCCCCCTTATCATGTGCCAGCCCAGTAGTCCCCCCTTATCATGTGCCAGCCCAGTAGCCCCCCTTATCATGTGCCAGTAGCCCCCCATATCATGTGCCAGTAGCCCCCCATATCATGTGCCAGTAGCCCCCCTTATCATGTGCCAGCCCAGTAGTCCCCCCTTATCATGTGCCAGCCCAGTAGTCCCCCCTTATCATGTGCCAGCCCAGTAGCCCCCCTTATCATGTGCCAGTAGCCCCCTTATCATGTGCCAGTAGCCCCCCATATCATGTGCCAGTAGCCCCCCATATCATGTGCCAGTAGCCCCCCTTATCATGTGCCAGCCCAGTAGTCCCCCCTTATCATGTGCCAGCCCAGTAGTCCCCCCTTATCATGTGCCAGCCCAGTAGCCCCCCTTATCATGTGCCAGCCCAGTAGTCCCCCCTTATCATGTGCCAGCCCAGTAGCCCCCCTTATCATGTGCCAGCCCAGCCCAGTAGTCCCCCCTTATGTGCCAGCCCAGTAGCCCCCCTTATGTGCCAGCCCAGTAGCCCCCCTTATCATGTGCCAGCCCAGTATTGTACCTATATAAAAAAATTAAAAAAAATAATACACTTATACTTACCTCCAGCAATGCGATGCGATGCAGGCCACCTCTTCCGTCTGTGTGTCCCTCGCTATACGGCTCAGGCGACGACGCGATGACGTCATCGCGCCATCACCGGCCTCTGATAGGCTGCCAGCACTAAGCCGGCAGCCTATCAGAGGAACAGGAGGGGACACACCTCTCCCTCCTCTGCCGCAGCACAGACAGGCATCTGTATTGCCGTCCTGAGGACGGCAATACAGATGACTATGGAGATGAGCGCTTCCGCAATGGAGGCGCTCATCTCCTGCTCTGCCCTGCCGCCGGCCGCGGCCGCCCCCACTTGTCACCAGGGCCGCAGCGCTGGGGTGCGGGGCCCGGGCACCCACTGCACCCCGTGTAGGATCGGCCCTGGTCGCCCCCCCCGCTTGGCGCCTATGGCACTAGCCATGGCTGCCATAGCTTGGATACGCCACTGTCTAGGGGCCAGGGAACTGGATGTGCCTTCCAGGGAGTATTATCTTCCTCATCATTTATAATCCAAGAAGGATTATACATTGGTAATATCAGCAGGACATCTACTCATACTGAGAACATATATGAACACAAGTAACAGGTAACAACAATACCACATTCTCTTTTGCTTTACATTTAGCATAAAGGTCAGGTCGTGAAAAATAAAAACAAAGATAGAAATAAGGTATGCAAAATAGGAAAATAGTATATAAAATTTGAAGTACTCCCGGTGAAACCGTGAGTGGAAAGAGGATAGTAAGGAAGTAAGGTAGTAAGGTAGGGGGGAAAGAAGGATCTGTTTCAGTGCCCTTATTTCAAGATAATGGTCCAGTTAGACCAAAGGGGAGATAAAGACGACAGAGGCAAAGGGAAAGGGATAAGGTAAGGTGAATCTAATGAGGGTGAAAGGGAGGTATTTCAGAGGATGGGAGTGACAGAGGTCATACGTGGCCGCATAATCATCTGTGTAGTGGAATTTCACTCTCCCAGAGGAAATCTTCTTGGAGTGGTTTTCAGGTTTCCTCTTCTGTTATTTTGCTGCTTGGGAGTATGTTATTTGTCCCAGGATTCAGTAGGGGGGAGAGCAGGTAAACCACATAAATCTTGAACTGGGTCCCAGTCCTGGATATCCAGAGGGGCAATATTCAGATGCTCATAGACTGGGTCTAAATCCAGATGTGAGGAAATGGTCATCCTGCATCCTTCAAAAACAAACGTGAGGCCAAAGGGAAAAGTCCATCTATACATGGTGTTGTTTCTCCTGAGCCAATCTGTTAGCGGTTTAAGAGCTCTTCTTTTCCTGAGGGTGGATTGTGCCAGGTCTTGAAAGACTAGGATGTCATGGCCGTCCCACTTCACTGATTGTATATCTCTGGCTTTATTAAGCACTGCTTCTTTCACTGGAAAGCTTAAAAATTTACAGATGACATCTCTGGGTGGTGCTGAAGGTGCAGGTTTGGGCTTCAGGGCTCTGTGAGCTCTTTCTAACAGTACCTCATGTACCGAGTCAGGACCCAATAGGGATAAGCAGATTTGTACAATAGTATTAGGGATGTCTCCCTGGGCAACCGTTTCTGGTATCCCTCTAAAGCGGAGATTATTGCGGCAGCCTCTGTTTTCCTGATCTTCTATTGAATTGTAAAGCGAGTTCAGGTTTAATTGGACTGCCTGCAATTTTTGTGTAACTGCAGCTTGGTGGTCTAACAGGACGATTTGTGTGTCTTCCAGCACCTCAACTCTGCGGCTTATATGGCAGACATCCTGTTTGATCGTGCCTATGTCAGCACTTAGTGGTTCTAATGCCGTCGCTAGTGAGGCAGTCAGAGTGTCTCTGAGGTAAGAACGGGATATCGGGAGGGTATCAGATTCATCCTCACCTCCCTGTGCGCCGAGAGAAGGTTCTCCCTGTCTTCGGCTGGCAGCATGTGGAGAAGCCGGCGCCATCTTGGCCTCCCTGTTAACGTAGGTGGAAGCGGCCTTTTTTATAAATTTTTCCATGTCGCCGCTTGTAATGGATGTTTTCGGGTGAGCGGCAGGTTCCCCCGCTTTAGAGCCTCCGATCTTCACCATGATTAGACCGATTCAAGCGGAAATCCAAGCTGTAAGGGCACTTTTCAAACGGAGCTCCTGCTTCACACAGCCATTTAGCTCGGCCGCAGGCTCCGCCCCCCATACCGGGGTAATTTTTAAGGAATCTCTGCACCACCAAATTCAGCACATGCGCCAGGCAAGGGATGTGCGTCAAACCGGCTAGTCCCAGAGCTGCTACGAGATTTCGCCCATTATCGCACACCACCAGGCCGGGCTAGAGGCTGACTGGCACAAACCACTCATCGGTCTGTTGTTCAAGGCCCATCCACAGCTCCTGCGCGGTGTGGGGTTTGTCCCCCAAACAGATAAGTTTTAAAACTGCCTGCTGTCGTTTACCCCTGCCTGTGCTGAAGTTGGTGGTGAAGGTGTTACGCTGACCGGATGAGGAGCTGGTAGAGGATGAGGAAGCAGAGTAGGAGCAGGAAGCAACAGGAGGCAAACTGAAGCGCCCTGCAATCCTCAGTGGTGGAAGGACATGAGCAAAACTGCTATCCGCCTCAAGCCCAGCAGCCACTGCATTTACCCAGTGTGCTGTTATGGAGATATAACGTCCCTGACCGTGCTTACTGGTCCACGTATCCATAGTCAGGTGCACCTTGCCACAGATGGCGTTGCGCAGTGCACACCTAATTTTGTCCCCTACTTGGTTGTGAAGGGAAGGGATGGTTCGCCTTGAAAAGTAGTGGCGGCTGGGCACGACGTACTGTGGGACAGCCACCGCCATAAGGCCTTTAAAACTATCCGTCTCCACCAGACGGAATGACAGCATTTTAAAGGCCAGTAATTTAGAAATGCTGGCATTCAGGGCTAGGTATCGCGGGAGGGTAGGGGGGTACTTCCTCTTCCTCTCCAGCGTTTGGGAGATGGAGAGGTGAATGCTTTCGTGGGACATTGTGGAGATGCTTGGTGACTCAGGTGTTGGTGTTGCTGGCAGATCCTCTGTTTGCGGGGTGGCAGGTGGCACTGTCACTCCAGAGGTGGATGAAGAGGCCGAGACTGCAGCAGAAGAGGAAGCAGGAGGAGCCAGAGACCTTTCTTGATTTTTGAGGTGTCTACTCCACTGCAGCTCGTGCTTTGCACTTAAATGCCTGGTCATGCAGGTTGTGCTCAGGTTGAGAACATTTATGCCTCGCTTCAGACTGATATCACAGCGTGCAAACCACTCGTGTCTTGTCGTCAGCACATTGTCTAAAGAACTGCCACACCAGGGAACTCCTTGGAGCTGGCTTTGGTGTGCTCGGTCCCATGCTGCGGTGGGCAGTAGCAGGCGTACTGTCTAGAGGATGGCCGCTCCGCTTTTGCACCCTGCTCCCACTTCTGCTGTGCTGGTGGCTCTGTGCGACCACCGCCTCTTCCTCCGAACTACATAGGTCACTCGCATGACCTTGATTCCATGTGGGGTCGAGGACCTCATCGTCCTCCACATCATCTTCCACCCAGTCTTTACCCCTACCTTCCTTGTCGATCTGCACACTTTCGAAAGCCCCAGCAGTTGGCACCTGTGTTTCGTCATCATCCGAGACGTGCGGCAATGGTCCTCCCATGTACTCATCTTGACAGATAAGTGGTTGGGCATCGGTGCACTCAATCTCTTCCACTTCTGGGGCAGGGCTAGGTGGATGGCCCTGGGAAACCCTGCTAACAGAGTCATCAAAAAGCAGAAGAGACTGCTGCATGACTTGGGGCTCAGACTGCTTGGCTGATTTGCAAGGGGGTGAGGTGAAAGACTGATGGACATCGGCTGCAGGTGCCAACTGTGGTCTTTCAGCAGGAGACTGGGTGGGAGACAATGTGAAGGAATTGGATCCACTGTCAGCAACCCAATCTACTATCACCTGTACTTGTTCAGGCCTCACCATTCGTAGAGCAGCATTAGGCCGACCAAATACTGCAGCAGGTTTTGACGTCTACTCGCACCTGAGGAAGGGGTTTCACTTGTGCGTGTAGCTGGCACAGATCGACCACATACTCTCCCTGCAACAGGAGCTCAACCAGCAGCACAACGACCTGGGCCACGTCCCTTATTTGACGCTCTCCTCATACTTTTCGAATTTAGTATCTTGCCCTAAATGGGTGTTTAATTAATAGTAAAATAGAACGACAGTATGTAAAGGGTGTATCTCACACGGCCTAAACCAGACTAGGCTTCAATTAAAGATTGGCTGTATTTCAAATGCCTGAATCAAACCCCTGTATGTAGATGGTGTATCTCACACGGTCTTAAACTGTGTAGGCCTGAATTAAATATTTCTTTGCCCAAAATAGCTGTATTTCAAATGGCTATATTTCAAATGCCTGAATCAAAACCCTGTATGTAGAGGGTGTATCTCACACGGCCTGAACCAGTGTAGGCCTGAATTCAATATTGGTGCACCAAATGGCTGTATTTCAAATGCCTGAATCAAACCCCTGTATGTAGAGGGTGTATCTCACACGGCCTGAACCAGTGTAGGCCTGAATTCAATATTGGTGCAACAAATGGCTGTATTTCAAATGCCTGAATCAAACCCCTGTATGTAGAGGGTGTATCTCACACTGTCTGAACCAGTGTAGGCCTGAATTAAATATTTCTTTGCCCAAAATGGCTGTATTTCAAATGGCTGTATTTAAAATGCCTGAATCAAACCCCTGTATGTAGAGGATGTATCTCACACTGTCTGAACCAGTGTAGGCCTGAATTAAATATTTCTTTGCCCAAAATGGCTGTATTTCAAATGCCTGAATCAAACCCCTGTATGTAGAGGGTGTATCTCACACGGCCTGAACCAGTGTAGACCTGAATTAAATATTTCTTTACCCAAAATGGCTGTATTTCAAATGGCTGTATTTAAAATGGCTGTATTTAAAATGCCTGAATCAAACCCCTGTATGTAGAGGGTGTATCTCACACTGTCTGAACCAGTGTAGGCCTGAATTAAATATTTCTTTGCCCAAAATGGCTGTATTTCAAATGCCTAAATCAAACCCCTGTATGTAGAGGGTGTATCTCACACTGTCTGAACCTGTGTAGGCCTGAATTAAATTTTGGTTTAACCAAATGGCTGTATTTCAAATGCCTGAATAAAACCCCTGTATGTAGAGTGTGTATCTCAGACGGTCTGAACCAGTGTAGGCATGAATTCAATATTGGTGCACCAAATGGCTGTATTTCAAATGCCTGAATCAAACCGCTGTATGCAGAGGGTGTATCTCACACGGTCTGAACCAGTGTAGGCCTGAATTAAATATGTCTTTGCCCAAAGTGGCTGTATTTCAAATGGCTGTATTTCAAATGCCTGAATCAAACCCCTGTATATAGAGGATGTATCTCACAGGGCCTGAACCAGTGTAGACCTAAATTAAATTTTTCGTTGCCCAAAATGGCTGTATTTCAAATGCCTGAATCAAACTCCTGTATGTAGAGGGTGTGTCTCACACTGTCTGAACCAGAGTAGGCCTGAATTAAATATTTCTTTGCCCAAAATGGCTGTATTTTAAATGGCTGTATTTCAAATGCCTTAATCAAACCCCTGTATGTAGAGGGTGTATCTCACACGGTCTGAACCTGTGTAGGCCTGAATTCAATATTGGTGCACCAAATGGCTGTATTTCAAATGCCTGAATCAAACTCCTATTAACCTACAAAAAGGCAGCTCTGTCAACTTAGACAGCTATAATGACCACTTGTACCACATCCAGAGTAAACTAAAAGCCAAACAAGTGGAATGTTTATAACAAAAGGTATCATTTATTAAAAAATATAAATAATGGAGAGCAACAGGATGTAATACAGTACACGGAGAAGCACAGGGTAAGTAGATTCAAAGGAACCACCGTAGAACTGCGCAAGATAAGGCACAGTTCTTGCGCAATGTAAAGCACAAAATAGGTACGACCAATAAAGCAAAAGCTAAGACTCTGGGAAACCAGATGAATATCACATATATGGTCTCCCCAATAAGGGTATGGTACACAAGTACCACAGGCCAGATATAGTAACCCCAGAGTCGTAGCTAGCATACACGGTATGATGTAGATATCACAATCAGCCAAAAACAGTGATATGATAAATACAAAATCACTAGGCTGAAATCAAACCATAACTAACGTGCGCCTAGGTACAAGGGACCCAGCGTGGATACATACAGGGGTACCCCGCACATAGCATGGAACCGCGCTAAGTACAGGACGTACCTGAAGACATGGTGGCAAGATGAATGACCGGCCCTGGGCGCGAGACCTCGACGCGCGTTTCACCTCAACGGCTTCGTCAGGAGGTACTATATAATGCATAGGCAGGGTATATATAGAATGTAATGGGGGTGGGGCGATGGACAAGAATCACCTGAATGCGGCACACCTGCGGACCACTCGATCGGGCGCGGGAAGCACCATGGTACGCGGCGCCATCTCCCAGCGCGTCCACGTCTGCGCACCGCGCATGCGCGGCGGCGCTTACAGACGTCACGGAGCGCGTCGAGATGGCGTCGCCCAGCGCATGCGCACCCCGCGGCCCCCGTGGAACGCAGGTGAACCGCAATCCGCCGCTCTAAAAAGAACTAAATGATGGAACATAGTCACAAAATTGCCACAATGCTACAGGCACGTACCCGCTGCATCCACACAGGGTCCCACGCTTCACAGGAAATATCATATAGGGAGAAACCCCTCAGTAGATGTCTAATATGAATTGAAAAATAATGATAAGAAATAGCATGATCATAGATATAATAGTTAGTAACGTAACTTCGTGATCTACACTCATAGTGACATATCGAATAAAAAAGTGACATATAGGAGGTCCATATAAATGGAACCATGAGAATGGCTAGCAATAGCATAACTCCGTGGCAAATAGATAAAAAGCATGTGATGTACTGGGGGTCCATAACAATGGAACCGCAGTATCGTTATAGCGATCATACAGATGATCTGGTTATGTGGTGAATAAGAAAGAGAATAGTGGAGTTAAAACATCATATATATATAGGAAAGTGCTGTCAATAGTATACATGTAATCATTATTCTACATAATCCAAAACGCATCCAGTCAGATCATATGGGTCAATAATACAAATTAGGCCATAATTAGCCCATAACTGGATGCACTCTCCATCTCCTTCTCGATTATACATGATGATACAGTCTCTCAGATTACAGAACAAATTCATGTATACAAGGAGAAAAAAACGTAAAACACGAAAAACATGTAGACCTGACAGATGTGTGTAGTAAAACAATCTATACAAGTACAGGGAATCGTCCCATAGCATTATTAAACAAAGATAATACTGTGTAAAGTGCTATATAATGCAGACCCTCTAGGATAATGGTAGAGGGTGGGGGCGACATGGGTGGCACCCCGGGCAGCAAGTGGCAGCCCGCGGTGTCACCCCAGGCACACCCAACCCACCAACCAACACAGATAACAACAGGATCCACAAAGTCTTGAAAAGGCAAGGGGTGGCCAGGGTGACACCACCGGCGGCAAAGGCCGCCGGCGGGGTCAACCGAGACACCCCCAGCCAACAAGACAAAAAGCAGCAAGGGTAGAAATATAAACAGTGTGGTCCGCAGGTGTGCCGCATTCAGGTGATTCTTGTCCATCGCCCCACCCCCATTACATTCTATATATACCCTGCCTATGCATTATATAGTACCTCCTGACGAAGCCGTTGAGGTGAAACGCGCGTCGAGGTCTCGCGCCCAGGGCCGGTCATTCATCTTGCCACCATGTCTTCAGGTACGTCCTGTACTTAGCGCAGTTCCATGCTACGTGCGGGGTACCCCTGTATGTATCCACGCTGGGTCCCTTGTACTTAGGCGCACGTTAGTTATGGTTTGATTTCAGCCTAGTGATTTTGTATTTATCATATCACTGTTTTTGGCTGATTGTGATATCTACATCATACCGTGTATGCTAGCTACGACTCTGGGGTTACTATATCTGGCCTGTGGTACTTGTGTACCATACCCTTATTGGGGAGACCATATATGTGATATTCATCTGGTTTCCCAGAGTCTTAGCTTTTGCTTTATTGGTCGTACCTATTTTGTGCTTTACATTGCGCAAGAACTGTGCCTTATCTTGCGCAGTTCTACGGTGGTTCCTTTGAATCTACTTACCCTGTGCTTCTCCGTGTACTGTATTACATCCTGTTGCTCTCCATTATTTATATTTTATAATAAATGAATCAAACTCCTGTATGTATAGGGTGTATCTCACATGGCCTGAACCGGTGTAGGCCTGAATTCAATATTGGTGCACCAAATGGCTGTATTTCAAATGCCTGAATCAAACCCCTGTATGTAGAGGGTGTATCTCACAGGGCCTAAACCAGTGTAGGCCTGAATTAAATATTTCTTTGCCCAAAATGGCTGTATTTCAATTGGCTGTATTTCAAATGCCTGAATCAAACCCCTGTATGTAGAGGGTGTATCTCACACGGTCTGAATCAGTGAAGGCCTGAATTCAATATTGGTGCACCAAATGGTGGTATTTCAAATCTCTGAATCTAACCCAAATGTATTAAGGGTGTATCTGACAATGACATCTGCATCAAAGGCTGCCAATTAAGTTTTTTTGGCCCAAACGAGTGTTTGTTTAACAACTGAATTTGACAGTAGTATATAACCCTGTAATTTTACACGTGCTGGCCTGAAAATAGTTTTTTTTTGTCAAAAAAGTGTGTTTTTAAAACCCCAGAAAATGATGGGTGTATTTCTAGCTTAACCACCTCAGCTCCCCTAGCTTAAACACCCTTAATGACCAGACCACTTTTTACAATTCTGCACTACACTACTTTCACGGTTTATTGCTCGGTCATACAACTTACCACCCAAATGAATTTTACCTCCTTTTCTTCTCACTAATAGAGCTTTCATTTGGTGGTATTTCATTGCTGCTGAAATTTTAACTTTTTTTGTTATTAATCGAAATTGACCGAAATCTTTGCAAAAAAAATGACATTTTTCACTTTCAGTTGTAAATTTTTTCAAATAAAACTACATTTCTACATAAATTTTTCTCAAAATTTATTGTTCTACATGTCTTTGATAAAAAAAAATGCAATAAGTGTATATTTATTGGTTTGCGCAAAAGTTATAGCGTTCACAAACTATGGTACAAAAATGTGAATTTCCGCATTTTGAAGCAGCTCTGACTTTCTGAGCACCTGTCATGTTTCCTGAGGTTCTACAATGGCCAGACAGTAGAAACACCCCACAAATGACCCCATTTCAGAAAGTAGACACCCTAAGGTATTCGCTGATGGGCTTAGTGAGTTCATAGAAGTTTTTCTTTTTTGTCACAAGTTAGCGGAAAATGATGATTTTATTTTTATTTTTTCTTACAAAGTCTCATATTCCACTAACTTGTGACAAAAAAATAAAAACTTCCATGAACTCACTATGCCCATCACGAAATACCTTGGGGTGTCTTCTTTCCAAAATGGGGTCACTTGTGGGGTATTTATACTGCCCTGGCATTTTAGGTGCCCTAATGTGTGAGAAGTAGTTTGAAATCCAAATGTGTAAAAAATGCCCTGTGAAATCCTAAAGGTGCTCTTTAGAATTTAGGCCCCTTTGCCCACCTAGGCTGCAAAAAAGTGTCACACATGTGGTATCGCCAAACTCAGGAGAAGTTGGGCAATGTGTTTTGGGGTGTCTTTTTACATATACCCATGCTGGGTGAGAGAAATATCTCTCTAAAAGACAACTTTTCCCATTTTTTTTATACAAAGTTGTCATTTGACAGAGATATTTATCTCACCCAGCATGGGTATATGTAAAAAGACACCCCAAAACACATTGCCCTACTTCTCCTGAGTACGGCAATACCACCTGTGTGACACTTTTTTTGCAGCCTAGGTGGGAAAAGGGGCCCAAATTCTAAAGAGCACCTTTAGGATTTCACAGAGAATTTTTAACACATTTGGATTTCAAACTACTTCCCACACATTAGGGCCCCTAAAATGCCAGGGCAGTATAAATACCCCACAAGTGACCCCATTTTGGAAAGAAGACACCCCAAGGTATTCCATGAGGGGCATGGCGAGTTCCTAGAATTTTGAATTTTTTTGGCACAACGAAATACCTTGGGGTGTCTTCTTTCCAAAATGGGGTCACTTGTGGGGTATTTATACTACCCTGGCATTTTAGGGGCCCTAATGCGTGAGAAGAAGAGTTGAGAGAACACCTGGATGTTCGGGTTCGAAAAGTTCGGCCGAACTTCCCGGAAATGTTCGGGTTCGGGATCCGAACCCAAACCGAACTTCGTCCCGAACCTGAACCCCATTGAAGTCAATGGGGACCCGAACTTTTGGGCAATAAAAAGGCTGTAAAACAGCCCAGGAAAGAGCTAGAGGGCTGCAAAAGGCAGCAACATGTAGGTAAATCCCCTGCAAATAAATGTGGATAGGGAAATGAATTAAAATAAAAATTAAAAAAATAAAAATGACCCAATATCAATTGGACAGAGGTCCCATAGCAGAGAATCTGGCTTCACGTCAGCAGAGAATCAGTCTCTTCATGCCATAGCAAAGAATCTGGCTTCATGTCAGCAGAGAATCAGTCTCTTCATGCCATAGCAGAGAATATGGCTTCATGTCACCCACCACTGGAAAAGGCCACTGTCACACATTTAGGCCCAGGCACCCAGGCAGAGGAGAGAGGTCCCGTAACAGAGAATCTGGCCTTATGTCAGCGCAGAATCAGTCTTCATGTCATAGCAGAGAATCAGGCTTCACGTCACCCACCACTGGAACAGGCCACTGTCACACATTTAGGCCCAGGCACCCAGGCAGAGGAGAGAGGTCCCGTAACAGAGAATCTGGCCTTATGTCAGCGCAGAATCAGTCTTCATGTCATAGCAGAGAATCAGGCTTCACGTCACCCACCACTGGAACAGGCCACTGTCACACATTTAGGCCCTGGCACCCAGACAGAGGAGAGCGGTCCCGTAACAGAGAATCTGGCCTTATGTCAGCGCAGAATCTGTCTTCATGTCATAGCAGAGAATCAGGCTTCACGTCACCCACCACTGGAACAGGCCACTGTCACACATTTAGGCCCCGGCACCCAGACAGAGGAGAGCGGTCCCGTAACAGAGAATCTGGCCTTATGTCAGCGCAGAATCTGTCTTCATGTCATAGCAGAGAATCAGGCTTCACGTCACCCACCACTAGAACAGGCCACTGTCACACATTTAGGCCCAGGTACCCAGGCAGAGGAGAGAGGTCCCGTAACAGAGAATCTGGCCTTATGTCAGCACAAAATCTGTCTTCATGTCATAGCAGAGAATCAGGCTTCACGTCACCCACCACTGGAACAGGCCACTGTCACACATTTAGGCCCCGGCACCCAGACAGAGGAGAGCGGTACCGTAACAGAGAATCTGGCCTTATGTCAGCGCAGAATCTGTCTTCATGTCATAGCAGAGAATCAAGCTTCACGTCACCCACCACTGGAACAGGCCACTGTCACACATTTAGGCCCAGGCACCCAGGCAGAGGAGAGAGGTCCCGTAACAGAGAATCTGGCCTTATGTCAGCACAGAATCTGTCTTTATGTCATAGCAGAGAATCAGGCTTCACGTCACCCACCACTGGAACAGGCCACTGTCACACATTTAGGCCCAGGCACCCAGGCAGAGGAGAGAGGTCCCGTAACAGAGAATCTGGCCTGATGTCAGCGCAGAATCTGTCTTCATGTCATAGCAGAGAATCAGGCTTCACGTCACCCACCACTGGAACAGGCCACTGTCACACATTTAGGCCCAGGCACCCAGGCAGAGGAGAGAGGTCCCGTAACAGAGAATCTGGCCTTATGTCAGCACAGAATCTGTCTTCATGTCATAGCAGAGAATCAGGCTTCACGTCACCCACCACTGGAACAGGCCACTGTCACACATTTAGGCCCCGGCACCCAGACAGAGGAGAGCGGTCCCGTAACAGAGAATCTGGCCTTATGTCAGCGCAGAATCTGTCTTCATGTCATAGCAGAGAATCAAGCTTCACGTCACCCACCACTGGAACAGGCCACTGTCACACATTTAGGCCCAGGCATCCAGGCAGAGGAGAGAGGTCCCGTAACAGAGAATCTGGCCTTATGTCAGCACAGAATCTGTCTTCATGTCATAGCAGAGAATCAGGCTTCACGTCACCCACCACTGGAACAGGCCACTGTCACACATTTAGGCCCAGGCACCCAGGCAGAGGAGAGAGGTCCCGTAACAGAGAATCTGGCCTGATGTCAGCGCAGAATCTGTCTTCATGTCATAGCAGAGAATCAGGCTTCACGTCACCCACCACTGGAACAGGCCACTGTCACACATTTAGGCCCAGGCACCCAGGCAGAGGAGAGAGGTCCCGTAACAGAGAATCTGGCCTTATGTCAGCACAGAATCTGTCTTCATGTCATAGCAGAGAATCAGGCTTCACGTCACCCACCACTGGAACAGGCCACTGTCACACATTTAGGCCCCGGCACCCAGACAGAGGAGAGCGGTCCCGTAACAGAGAATCTGGCCTTATGTCAGCGCAGAATCTGTCTTCATGTCATAGCAGAGAATCAAGCTTCACGTCACCCACCACTGGAACAGGCCACTGTCACACATTTAGGCCCAGGCATCCAGGCAGAGGAGAGAGGTCCCGTAACAGAGAATCTGGCCTTATGTCAGCACAGAATCTGTCTTCATGTCATAGCAGAGAATCAGGCTTCACGTCACCCACCACTGGAACAGGCCACTGTCACACATTTAGGCCCAGGCACCCAGGCAGAGGAGAGAGGTCCCGTAACAGAGAATCTGGCCTGATGTCAGCACAGAATCTGTCTTCATGTCATAGCAGAGAATCAGGCTTCACGTCACCCACCACTGGAACAGGCCACTGTCACATATTTAGGCCCAGGCACCCAGGCAGAGGAGAGAGGTCACGTAACAGAGAATCTGGCTTCATGTCAGCACAGAATAAGTCTTCATGTCATAGCAGAGAATCAGGCTTCACGTCACCCACCACTGGAACAGGCCACTGTCACACATTTAGGCCCCGGCACCCAGAGGAGAGGTTCATTCAACTTTGGGTTTCCCCGCAATATAATGGTAAAATGAAATTAAAAATAGTATTGAATGAGGAAGTGCCCTGGAGTAGAATAATATATTGTTAAGGGGAGGTAGTTAATATCTAATCTGCACAAGGGATGGACAGGTCCTGTGGGATCCATGCCTGGTTAATTTTTATGAACGTCAGCTTGTCCACATTGGCTGTAGACAGGCGGCTGCGTTTGTCTGTAATGACGCCCCCTGCCGTGCTGAATACACTTTCAGACAAAACCCTAGCCGCCGGGCAGGCCAGCACCTCCAAGGCATAAAAGGCTAGCTCTGGCCACGTGGACAATTTGGAGACCCAGAAGTTGAATGGGGCCGAACCATCAGTCAGTACGTGGAGGGGTGTGCACAGGTACTGTTCCACCATGTTAGTGAAATGTTGCCTCCTGCTAAAACGTTCCGTATCAGGTGGTGGTGCAGTTAGCTGTGGCGTGTTGACAAAACTTTTCCACATCTCTGCCATGCTAACCCTGCCCTCAGAGGAGCTGGGCGTGACACATCTGCGTTGGCGACCTCTTGCTCCTACTCTGCCTTCGCCTTGAGCTTCCACTGGTTCCCCTGTGACATTTGGGAATGCTCTCAGTAGCGCGTCTACCAACGTGCGCTTGTACTCGTGCATCTTCCTATCACGCTCCAGTGTAGGAAGTAAGGTAAGCACATTGTCTTTGTACCGGGGATCCAGCAGGGTGGCAACCCAGTAGTCCGCACACGTTAAAATGTGGGCAACTCTGCTGTCGTTGCGCAGGCACTGCAGCATGTAGTCGCTCATGTGTGCCAGGCTGCCCAGAGGTAAGGACAAGCTGTCCTCTGTGGGAGGCGTATCGTCATCGTCCTGTGTTTCCCCCCAGCCACGCACCAGTGATGTGCCCGAGCTGCTTTGGGTGCCACCCCGCTGTGAACATGCTTCATCCTCATCCTCCTCCACCTCCTCCTCATCCTCGTCCTCCTCATCCTCCAGTAGTGGGCCCTGTCTGGCCACATTTGTACCTGACATGTCGGGGTAGTTGCGAATGAACTTCTGCACCACCAAATTCAGCACATGCGCCAGGCAAGGGATGTGCGTCAAACCGGCTAGTCCCAGAGCTGCAACGAGATTTCGCCCATTATCGCACACCACCAGGCCGGGCTTGAGGCTCACCGGCAGAAACCACTCGTCGGTCTGTTGTTCTATACCCCGCCACAACTCCTGTGCGGTGTGGGGCCTGTCCCCCAAACATATGAGTTTCAGAATGGCCTGCTGACGTTTACCCCGGGCTGTGCTGAAGTTGGTGGTGAAGGTGTGTGGCTGACTGGATGAGCAGGTGGAAGAAGAGGAGGAGGAAGCTGAGTAGGAGGAGGAGGAGACAGGAGGCAAAGAATGTTGCCCTGCGATCCTTGGCGGCGGAAGGACGTGCGCCAAACAGCTCTCCGCCTGGGGCCCAGCCGCCACTACATTTACCCAGTGTGCAGTTAGGGAGATATAGCGTCCCTGGCCGTGCTTACTGGTCCACGTATCTGTGGTTAGGTGGACCTTGCCACAGATGGCGTTGCGCAGTGCACACTTGATTTTATCGGACACTTGTTTGTGCAGGGAAGGCACGGCTCTCTTGGAGAAGTAGTGGCGGCTGGGAACAACATACTGTGGGACAGCAAGTGACATGAGCTGTTTGAAGCTGTGTGTGTCCACCAGCCTAAATGACAGCATTTCATAGGCCAGTAGTTTAGAAATGCTGGCATTCAGGGCCAGGGATCGAGGGTGGCTAGGTGGGAATTTACGCTTTCTCTCAAATGTTTGTGAGATGGAGAGCTGAACGCTGCGTGTGACATGGTTGAGATGCTTGGTGACGCAGGTGGTGGTGTTGGTGGTACATCCCATGTTTGCTGGGCGGCAGGTGCCAACGTTCCTCCAGAGGCAGAGGAAGAGGCCGAGGCGGCAGCAGCAGCAGCAGAAGAGGCCGAGGCGGCGGCAGCAGCAGAAGAGGCCGAGGCGGCAGCAGCAGAAGAGGTAGCAGGGGGAGCCTGAGTGACTTCCTTGTTTTTAAGGTGTTTACTCCACTGCAGTTCATGCTTTGCATGCAGGTGCCTGGTCATGCAGGTTGTGCTAAGGTTCAGAACGTTAATGCCTCGCTTCAGGCTCTGATGGCACAGCGTGCAAACCACTCGGGTCTTGTCATCAGCACATTGTTTGAAGAAGTGCCATGCCAGGGAACTCCTTGAAGCTGCCTTTGGGGTGCTCGGTCCCAGATGGCGGCGGTCAGTAGCAGGCGGAATCTCTTGGCGGCGGGTGTTCTGATTTTGCCCACTGCTCCCTCTTTTGCTACGCTGTTGGCTCGGTCTCGCCACTGCCTCTTCCTCCGAACTCTGAAAGTCAGTGGCACGACCTTCATTCCATGTGGGGTCTAGGACCTCATCGTCCCCTGCATCGTCTTCCACCCAGTCTTGATCCCTGACCTCCTGTTCAGTCTGCACACTGCAGAAAGACGCAGCAGTTGGCACCTGTGTTTCGTCATCATCAGAGACGTGCTGAGGTGGTATTCCCATGTCCTCATCATCAGGAAAAATAAGTGGTTGTGCGTTAGTGCATTCTATCTCTTCCACCCCTGGGGAAGGGCTAGGTGGATGCCCTTGGGAAACCCTGGCAGCAGAGTCTTCAAACAGCATAAGTGTCACGGAACCATGAACCAAACGTACAACAAGGGATAAGTGAAAATAAGAAGGCTTTATTGAAAATAAAGCTGTAAAGCAAAAGTCCAAACGGATGGCGAAACCGAAGCAGAGTCTTTGCGAAGCCAGAGGTCAGGAACCAGAAGGGTAGTCAGACGAAGCCAGGATCAGGAACCAGCAGGGTAGTCAGACGAAGCCAGGATCAGGAACCAGCAGGGTAGTCGGACGAAACCAGGATCAGGAACCAGCAGGGTAGTCGGACGAAACCAGGATCAGGAACCAGAAGCAGCAGCAGTCTAGAAGCATGTGAACACAGGAGGACCAAGCAAGGAACTGAAGCCACAGACCTCCTATATATATGAGCTAGGCATCCAGCTCCTCCCAGTGGGAAAGAAGGAGCCGCAGGGTGGGAGGCTACAAGAAACCCAGAAACCAAGATGGCCGCCAGCACATGTCAAACGAAGGAGAACAGCAAGAAGGTAAGACCATGACAGTACCTCCCCCTCAAGGGCCCCTCCTCCGCGGAGTAAAGAACGGTTTCTGAGGGAAGCGTGCGTGGAAGGCTCGGAGCAAGGCAGGAGCATGGACATCTGCGGAGGGAACCCAGGAACGCTCCTCTGGACCATAACCACGCCAATGGACCAAAAACTGCACCCGACCGCGGACCAGGCGTGAGTCCAGGATATTGCTCACCTCATACTCCTCACGATTACCCACTTGGACCGGACGAGGCCGAGGAACCGAGGAAGTGAAACGATTACACACCAGTGGCTTCAACAGGGAGACATGAAACATGTTGGAGATCCGCATGCCAGGAGGAAGCGCAAGGGCATAGGCTACCGGGTTTACCCTGCGAAGCACTCGGAAGGGACCAACAAAGCGAGGCGCCAGCTTGGGAGTGGGCACTCGAAGGTTGAGGTTGCGGGTGGACAACCATACACGGTCTCCGACCTGGTAGGAAGGAGCAGGCGCTCGTCTGCGATCAGCCTGGAGTCTCTGGCGCTGCGCAGAGACCTCAAGGGACTTCTGGATCAGTACCCAAGAAGCACGTAGGACGGAAAGGTGATCCTCCACAGCCGGAATATCCTGGGGAGAGAATACCTCCGGTAACACGGCAGGTTGGAACCCATAATTGGCCATGAAGGGAGACGTCCCAGAGGAAGAGTTCACCGCCGTGTTCCTGGCAAACTCAGCCCAAGGCAGGAGGTCAACCCAATTGTCTTGGTGATCGGAGACATAGCAACGAAGGAATTGCTCCAAGGCCTGATTGGATCGTTCTGCGGCCCCATTGGACTGAGGGTGGTAGGCCGAGGTGTCATGGTCTTACCTGCTTGCTGCTCTCCTTCGTTTGACATGTGCTGGCGGCCATCTTGGTTTCTGGGTTTCTTGTAGCCTTCTACCCTGCGGCTCCTCCTTCCCCTGGGAGGAGCTGGATGCCTAGCTCATATATATAGGAGGTCTGTGGCTTCAGTTCCTTGCTTGGTCCTCTTGTGTTCACATGCTTCTAAGACTGCTGCTGCTTCTGGTTCCTGATCCTGGCTTCGTCTGACTACCCTGCTGGTTCCTGATCCTGGCTTCGTCTGACTACCCTGCTGGTTCCTGATCCTGGCTTCGTCTGACTACCCTGCTGGTTCCTGATCCTGGCTTCGTCTGACTACCCTTCTGGTTCCTGACCTCTGGCTTCGCAAAGACTCTGCTCGGTTTCACCATCCGTTTGGACTTTTGCTTTACAGCTTTATTTTCAATAAAGCCTTCTTATTTTCACTTATCTCTTGTTGTACGTCTGGTTCATGGTTCCGTGACATTAGGACCAAGCCATGAATTCTGACGGTACAGGGCCATCCTCGCTACCCACGCTGGTTGCCAGACTTGATCAGCAGGATCACCTGTTGGGTCGGTTCGCTGTGGCGTTGCAAACCCTGCTTGAACGCACGGCTCATTTCGCTCCCGTTGCCGATGGGTCGGTTGTCGCTCCTGGGCTCGCTCCTACTGCCGCTCCGGTTGTTGCGCCAGAGTCTACCCCGACACCTGTTGTTGCGCCTGCGGTGTTTCGGGGTATGACCGGTTCTGCCCCTCTTCCACAGCGCTTTGGGGGAGAGCCAACTCAGTGCCGAGGTTTCCTTAACCAGGTGGGCATTTATTTCGAGTTGCTGCCACATGCCTTTCCTACTGAGAGATCAAAGGTGGGCTTCTTGATCTCGCTGCTCTCGGACAAGGCCTTGGCCTGGGCCAGCCCTTTATGGGAGAACAACAATCCGGTGGTTGCCGAGTTTTCCGGTTTTGTTGCTTCTCTTCGGAAGGTATTCGATGTGCCGGCTCGTGCTGCCTCTGCTGCGAAGCTCCTTATGTCCATCAGACAGGGTTCACGATCCGTAGCTGAATACGCCATTGAGTTTCGTACCCTGGCAGCAGAGGTGGGCTGGAATAATGAGGCTCTGGTCGCTGCTTTCTCTCATGGTCTCTCGGATGCCTTGAAGGATGAGGTTGCAGCTAAGGACCTACCAGTTGAGCTCGAGTCTCTTATTTCTTTCCTGATTTTGATTGACACCAGACTCAGGGAGAGACCTTCCTTTAAGGAGAACCTGCGGAGGTCTTCTAACAGATTGGTGCCTACGTTTGCTGTCCCACCCGTGCCTCCCTCTCCTCCCACGCCTCCTGGGGATGACTTGTCTGGGGGTGAACCCATGCAGCTGGGGTTTGCTCGCCTGTCCGAGGGGGAGAGGGCACTCCGGAGACGCGAGGGCCGATGCATGTACTGTGGTCTCGGTGGGCATTTTCGGTTGGCATGTCCGAACCGTCCGGGAAACGCTCGTACCCTGAGATCCTGTCGGGGGCAGATCTTGGGTGGCGTCTCCTCGTCCCCGGTTTCCCGTGTTGACAAACCACTGATCACTGTTGTCCTCTCCTGGGTCGGGGGCTCGGTGACGACCCAGGCGTTGGTGGACTCTGGTGCTGGTGGTTTGTTCATTGATAGTGTGTTCGCTGCCGCCAATTCCATTCCTCTGCAGGCTCGAGGTTCCCCACTGGCTCTTGAGGCGATAGACGGCAGACCCCTTCTGCCGCCACACGTGACTCATGAGACCCTTCCAGTGGGGATAGCCATTGGTGCCGTTCACAGAGAGTCGGTCTGCCTCCAGGTTATTTCGTCTCCACACTACTCGGTGGTCTTGGGGTACCCCTGGCTCCAGAAGCATAATCCGACTTTCGATTGGAGATCGGTCGAGATCCTCTCGTGGTCACCGCAGTGTGGGGCTAGTTGCATCCATGGGTCTGTCAAGTTGCTGTGTACTTCCTCGGACTCTCTGTTGCCTCCTGAATACGAGGAGTACCGGGATGTATTCGATAAGGTGCGCGCGGTTGCCCTACCTCCGCACCGCCCATACGATTGTGCCATAGAGTTACAATCTGGTGCTGTTCCTCCTCGTGGCAAAGTCTATCCACTGTCGGTAGCGGAGAATGGGGCCATGGAGGAGTACGTGAGGGAGGCGCTTTCACGCGGACACATTCGCAAATCTTCGTCCCCGGCAGGGGCTGGATTTTTCTTTGTGAAAAAGAAGGGCGGTGAGTTGAGGCCTTGCATCGATTACAGGGGTCTCAATCGCATCACGATCAAGAACGCTTACCCGATACCCTTGATTTCCGAGCTGTTCGATCGCCTTAAAGGGGCCACGGTCTTTACCAAACTCGACCTGAGGGCGGCATATAACCTGGTAAGGATCAAGGCGGGCGATGAGTGGAAGACCGCGTTTAACACCAGGACCGGTCATTACGAATCCTTGGTTATGCCCTTTGGGTTGTGCAATGCGCCCGCAGTCTTTCAGGAATTCATCAACGATGTTTTCCGTGACCTGTTGCAGCAGTGTGTGGTAGTCTATTTGGATGACATCTTGGTATATTCTGAATCCATGGAGGCCCACATTCTGGATGTCAGACGAGTGTTGCAACGGTTACGAGAGAACAAGCTGTTCGGTAAGCTTGAGAAATGCGAATTTCACCGATCCCAGGTAACCTTCTTAGGTTACATCATTTCCGCTGAGGGGTTCTCCATGGATCCTGAGAAGGTTTCGGCTGTCTTACAGTGGCCCCAGCCCAGTGGTCTTCGTTCCCTGCAGCGCTTTTTGGGCTTCGCCAATTATTATCGGAAGTTCATCAGGGACTTTTCCATGCTGGCCAAGCCTCTCACGGATCTGACCAGGAAGGGCAGTAATTCCCATGTCTGGCCGCTCGAGGCCATCCGAGCTTTTGAGGCCCTAAAGTCCGCCTTTGTGTCGGCTCCGATTCTGTCGCATCCCAACCCTGGGTTGCCCTTTGTCCTCGAGGTGGACGCGTCTGAGACGGGAGTAGGCGCCCTTCTGTCTCAGCGTAGAACACCAGAGGGTCCTCTGCTTCCTTGTGGGTTTTACTCCCGGAAACTGTCTTCCGCGGAGTGCAACTATCAGATTGGTGACAGGGAGTTATTGGCCATCGTGCAGGCCCTTAAAGAATGGAGGCACTTGCTCGAGGGTTCGGTGGTTCCGGTTCTCATCCTGACGGACCACAAGAATCTGACCTACCTTTCTGAGGCCAAGAGATTGACACCACGTCAGGCCAGATGGGCTCTGTTCTTGTCACGTTTTAATTACGTGGTCTCCTACCTACCCGGTTCCAAGAACATCAGGGCGGATGCCTTATCACGGCAGTACTCCGAGCTGTCCAGGGAGGAGTCGATTCCGACTTCGGTCATACCTCCGAATCAGATCCTGGCCGCCATTCGCACCAGCCTGACCTCTCCCCTGGGTGAGCAGATTTTGGCGGCTCAATCTGGTGCTCCCTCTGGGAGACCCAACGGCAGATGTTTTGTGCCTGAGGAGTTGCGCACTCGGTTGTTGCGAACCTACCATAACTCCAAGACCGCGGGGCATCCTGGAAAGAATCAGCTGTCCTGGGCTGTTTCACGTCTGTTCTGGTGGCCTTCCCTACGTTCCGACATCGCCGCATATGTAGCGGCATGCTCCGTTTGTGCCCAGAGTAAGTCCCCTCGGCACCTTCCGTTGGGCCTTCTGCAACCCATAGCCACCGGGGAGCGCCCATGGTCACACCTGGGGATGGATTTCATTGTGGACCTCCCTGCATACCGAGGCCATACGGTCATTCTCATGATTGTGGATCGGTTTTCCAAAATGTGCCACTGTGTTCCTCTCAAGAAGTTACCCTCTGCACAAGAGTTGGCCACGATTTTTGCCAGGGAGGTCTTCCGGTTGCACGGTTTGCCTAAGGAGATTGTGTCGGATCGGGGGAGTCAGTTTGTGTCCAGGTTCTGGCGCGCCTTTTGCTCCCAGTTGGGGATTCATCTCTCCTTCTCCTCGGCCTACCACCCTCAGTCCAATGGGGCCGCAGAACGATCCAATCAGGCCTTGGAGCAATTCCTTCGTTGCTATGTCTCCGATCACCAAGACAATTGGGTTGACCTCCTGCCTTGGGCTGAGTTTGCCAGGAACACGGCGGTGAACTCTTCCTCTGGGACGTCTCCCTTCATGGCCAATTATGGGTTCCAACCTGCCGTGTTACCGGAGGTATTCTCTCCCCAGGATATTCCGGCTGTGGAGGATCACCTTTCCGTCCTACGTGCTTCTTGGGTACAGATCCAGAAGTCCCTTGAGGTCTCTGCGCAGCGCCAGAGATTCCAGGCTGATCGCAGACGAGCGCCTGCTCCTTCCTACCAGGTCGGAGACCGTGTATGGTTGTCCACCCGCAACCTCAACCTTCGAGTGCCCACTCCCAAGCTGGCGCCTCGCTTTGTTGGTCCCTTCCGAGTGCTTCGCAGGGTAAACCCGGTAGCCTATGCCCTTGCGCTTCCTCCTGGCATGCGGATCTCCAACGTGTTTCATGTCTCCCTGTTGAAGCCACTGGTGTGTAATCGTTTCACTTCCTCGGTTCCTCTGCCTCGTCCGGTCCAAGTGGGCAATCGTGAGGAATATGAGGTGAGCAATATCCTGGACTCACGCCTGGTCCGCGGTCGGTTGCAGTTTTTGGTCCATTGGCGTGGTTATGGTCCAGAGGAGCGTTCCTGGGTTCCCTCCGCAGATGTCCATGCTCCTGCCTTGCTCCGAGCCTTCCACGCACGCTTCCCTCAGAAACCGTTTTGTGCTCCGCGGAGGAGGGGCCCTTGAGGGGGAGGTACTGTCATGGTCTTACCTGCTTGCTGCTCTCCTTCGTTTGACATGTGCTGGCGGCCATCTTGGTTTCTGGGTTTCTTGTAGCCTTCCACCCTGCGGCTCCTCCTTCCCCTGGGAGGAGCTGGATGCCTAGCTCATATATATAGGAGGTCTGTGGCTTCAGTTCCTTGCTTGGTCCTCTTGTGTTCACATGCTTCTAAGACTGCTGCTGCTTCTTGTTCCTGATCCTGGCTTCGTCTGACTACCCTGCTGGTTCCTGATCCTGGCTTCGTCTGACTACCCTGCTGGTTCCTGATCCTGGCTTCGTCTGACTACCCTGCTGGTTCCTGATCCTGGCTTCGTCTGACTACCCTTCTGGTTCCTGACCTCTGGCTTCGCAAAGACTCTGCTCGGTTTCACCATCCGTTTGGACTTTTGCTTTACAGCTTTATTTTCAATAAAGCCTTCTTATTTTCACTTATCTCTTGTTGTACGTCTGGTTCATGGTTCCGTGACACGAGGAGAAGGAGAGATGAATCCCCAACTGGGAGCAAAAGGCGCGCCAGAACCTGGACACAAACTGACTCCCCCGATCCGACACAATCTCCTTGGGCAAACCGTGCAACCGGAAGACCTCCCTGGCAAAAATCGTGGCCAACTCTTGTGCAGAGGGTAACTTCTTGAGAGGAACACAGTGGCACATTTTGGAAAACCGATCCACAATCATGAGAATGACCGTATGGCCTCGGGATGCAGGGAGGTCCACAATGAAATCCATCCCCAGGTGTGACCATGGGCGCTCCCCGGTGGCTATGGGTTGCAGAAGGCCCAACGGAAGGTGCCGAGGGGACTTACTCTGGGCACAAACAGAGCATGCCGCTACATATGCGGCGATGTCGGAACGTAGGGAAGGCCACCAGAACAGACGTGAAACAGCCCAGGACAGCTGATTCTTTCCAGGATGCCCCGCGGTCTTGGAGTTATGGTAGGTTCGCAACAACCGAGTGCGCAACTCTTCAGGCACAAAACATCTGCCGTTGGGTCTCCCAGAGGGAGCACCAGATTGAGCCGCCAAAATCTGCACACCCAGGGGAGAGGTCAGGCTGGTGCGAATGGCGGCCAAGATCTGATTCGGAGGTATGACCGAAATCGGAATCGACTCCTCCCTGGACAGCTCGGAGTACTGCCGTGATAAGGCATCCGCCCTGATGTTCTTGGAACCGGGTAGGTAGGAGACCACGTAATTAAAACGTGACAAGAACAGAGCCCATCTGGCCTGACGTGGTGTCAATCTCTTGGCCTCAGAAAGGTAGGTCAGATTCTTGTGGTCCGTCAGGATGAGGACCGGAACCACCGAACCCTCGAGCAAGTGCCTCCATTCTTTAAGGGCCTGCACGATGGCCAATAACTCCCTGTCACCAATCTGATAGTTGCACTCCGCGGAAGACAGTTTCCGGGAGTAAAACCCACAAGGAAGCAGAGGACCCTCTGGTGTTCTACGCTGAGACAGAAGGACGCCTACTCCCGTCTCAGACGCGTCCACCTCGAGGACAAAGGGCAACCCAGGGTTGGGATGCGACAGAATCGGAGCCGACACAAAGGCGGACTTTAGAGCCTCAAAAGCTCGGATGGCCTCGAGCGGCCAGACCTGGGAATTACTGCCCTTCCTGGTCAGATCCGTGAGAGGCTTGGCTATCATGGAAAAGTCCCTGATGAACTTCCGATAATAATTGGCGAAGCCGAAAAAGCGCTGCAGGGAACGAAGACCACTGGGCTGGGGCCACTGTAAGACAGCCGAAACCTTCTCAGGATCCATGGAGAACCCCTCAGCGGAAATGATGTAACCTAAGAAGGTTACCTGGGATCGGTGAAATTCGCATTTCTCAAGCTTACCGAACAGCTTGTTCTCTCGTAACCGTTGCAACACTCGTCTGACATCCAGAATGTGGGCCTCCATGGATTCAGAATATACCAAGATGTCATCCAAATAGACCACCACACACTGCTGCAACAGGTCACGGAAAACATTGTTGATGAATTCCTGAAAGACTGCGGGCGCATTGCACAACCCAAAGGGCATAACTAAGGATTCATAATGACCGGTCCTGGTGTTAAACGCGGTCTTCCACTCATCGCCCGCCTTGATCCTTACCAGGTTATATGCCGCCCTCAGGTCGAGTTTGGTAAAGACCGTGGCCCCTTTAAGGCGATCGAACAGCTCGGAAATCAAGGGTATCGGGTAAGCGTTCTTGATCGTGATGCGATTGAGACCCCTGTAATCGATGCAAGGCCTCAACTCACCGCCCTTCTTTTTCACAAAGAAAAATCCAGCCCCTGCCGGGGACGAGGATTTGCGAATGTGTCCGCGTGAAAGCGCCTCCCTCACGTACTCCTCCATGGCCTCATTCTCCGCTACCGACAGTGGATAGACTTTGCCACGAGGAGGAACGGCACCAGATTTTAACTCTATGGCACAATCGTATGGGCGGTGCGGAGGTAGGGCAACCGCGCGCACCTTATCGAATACATCCCGGTACTCCTCGTATTCAGGAGGCAACAGAGAGTCCGAGGAAGTACACAGCAACTTGACAGACCCATGGATGCAACTAGCCCCACACTGCGGTGACCACGAGAGGATCTCGGCCGATCTCCAATCGAAAGTCGGATTATGCTTCTGGAGCCAGGGGTACCCCAAGACCACCGAGTAGTGTGGAGACGAAATAACCTGGAGGCAGACCGACTCTCTGTGAACGGCACCAATGGCTTTCCCCACTGGAAGGGTCTCATGAGTCACGTGTGGCGGCAGAAGGGGTCTGCCGTCTATCGCCTCAAGAGCCAGTGGGGAACCTCGAGCCTGCAGAGGAATGGAATTGGCGGCAGCGAACACATTATCAATGAACAAACCACCAGCACCAGAGTCCACCAACGCCTGGGTCGTCACCGAGCCCCCGACCCAGGAGAGGACAACAGTGATCAGTGGTTTGTCAACACGGGAAACCGGGGACGAGGAGACTCCACCCAAGATCTGCCCCCGACAGGATCTCAGGTGCGAGCGTTTCCCGGACGGTTCGGACATGCCAACCGAAAATGCCCACCGAGACCACAGTACATACATCGGCCCTCGCGTCTCCGGAGTACCCTCTCCCCCTCGGACAGGCGAGCAAACCCCAGCTGCATGGGTTCACCCCCAGACCAGTCATCCCCAGGAGGCGTGGGAGGAGAGGGAGGCACGGGTGGGACAGCAAACATAGGCGCCAATCTGTTAGAAAACCTCCGCAGGCTCTCCTTAAAGGAAGGTCTCTCCCTGAGTCTGGTGTCAATCAAAATCAGGAAAGAAATAAGAGACTCGAGCTCCACTGGTAGGTCCTTAGCTGCAACCTCATCCTTCAAGGCATCCGAGAGACCATGAGAGAAAGCAGCGACCAGAGCCTCATTATTCCAGCCCACCTCTGCTGCCAGGGTACGAAACTCAATGGCGTATTCAGCTACGGATCGTGAACCCTGTCTGATGGACATAAGGAGCTTCGCAGCAGAGGCAGCACGAGCCGGAAAACTCGGCAACCACCGGATTGTTGTTCTCCCATAAAGGGCTGGCCCAGGCCAAGGCCTTGTCCGAGAGCAGCGAGATCAAGAAGCCCACCTTTGATCTCTCAGTGGGAAAGGCATGTGGCAGCAACTCGAAATAAATGCCCACCTGGTTAAGGAAACCTCGTCACTGAGTTGGCTCTCCCCCAAAGCGCTGTGGAAGAGGGGCAGAACCGGTCATACCCCGAAACACCGCAGGTGCAACAACAGGTGTCGGGGTAGACTCTGGCGCAACAACCGGAGCGGCAGTAGGAGCGGGCCCAGGAGCGACAACCGACCCATCGGCAACGGGAGCGAAATGAGCCGTGCGTTCAAGCAGGGTTTGCAACGCCACAGCGAACCGACCCAACAGGTGATCCTGCTGATCAAGTCTGGCAACCAGCGTGGGTAGCGAGGATGGCCCTGTACCGTCAGAATTCATGGCTTGGTCCTAATGTCACGGAACCATGAACCAGACGTACAACAAGGGATAAGTGAAAATAAGAAGGCTTTATTGAAAATAAAGCTGTAAAGCAAAAGTCCAAACGGATGGCGAAACCGAAGCAGAGTCTTTGCGAAGCCAGAGGTCAGGAACCAGAAGGGTAGTCAGACGAAGCCAGGATCAGGAACCAGCAGGGTAGTCAGACGATGCCAGGATCAGGAACCAGCAGGGTAGTCGGACGAAACCAGGATCAGGAACCAGCAGGGTAGTCGGACGAAACCAGGATCAGGAACCAGAAGCAGCAGCAGTCTAGAAGCATGTGAACACAGGAGGACCAAGCAAGGAACTGAAGCCACAGACCTCCTATATATATGAGCTGGGCATCCAGCTCCTCCCAGTGGGAAGGAGGAGCCGCAGGGTGGGAGGCTACAAGAAACCCAGAAACCAAGATGGCCGCCAGCACATGTCAAACGAAGGAGAACAGCAAGAAGGTAAGACCATGACAATAAGAGACTGCTGCATAACTTGAGGCTCAGACAGTTTCCCTGATATGCATGGGGGTGATGTGACAGACCGATGGGCTTGGTTTTCATGCGCCATCTGTGCGCTTTCTGCAGAAGACTGGGTGGGAGATAATGTGAACGTGCTGGATCCACTGTCAGCCACCCAATTGACTAATGCCTGTACCTGCTCAGGCCTTACCATCCTTAGAACGGCATTGGGCCCCACCAAATATCGCTGTAAATTCTGCTGGCTACTGGGACCTGAGGTAGTTGGTTCACTAGGACGTGTGGCTGTGGCAGAACGGCCACGTCCTCTCCCAGCACCAGAGGGTCCACTAACACCACCACGACCATGTCCACGTACGCGTCCCTTATTAGATGTTTTCCTCATTGTTCCCGTTCACCACAATTTTGAGAATGGCAAATTTGGGAATAGTTTTTCAACCCAGAACAAAAAGTCTGCTTTTACGGTCACTACAAATAACTTGACCAGCTAAAACAGTACAGATTTAGTTGAATAGAAATGTGAGGCCTGTTTTTTTTTTTGCGCTGTGTGACAGGTATAGGTTTAATCACAGAATCAGACTTCTATCAGCACGGTAGCGTGTGTCTTAGGTTTTTCTGAATGGCACTATCAGCACCTTCAATGTAAGATATCCTTTTTGGGATAGATTTCAAGTAGGCCTCAAATACCAGAAACTAGTTATTTTGAGAATGGCAAATTTGGGAATAGTTTTTCAACCCAGAAAAAAAAATGTGCTTTTACGGTCACTACAAATAACTTGACCAGCTAAAACAGTACAGATTTAGTTGAATAGAGATGTGAGGCCTGTTTTTTTTTTGCGCTGTGTGACAGGTATAGGTTTAATCACAGAATCAGACTTCTATCTGCACGGTAGCGTGTGTCTTAGGTTTTTCTGAATGACACTATCAGCACCTTCAATGTAAGATATCCTTTTTGGGATAGATTTCAAGTAGGCCTCAAATACCAGAAACTAGTTATTTTGAGAATGGCAAATTTGGGAATAGTTTTTCAACCCAGAAAAAAAAAAAGTGCTTTTACGGTCACTAAAAATAACTTGACCAGCTAAAACAGTACAGATTTGGTTGAATAGAGATGTGAGGCCTGTTTTTTTTTGCGCTGTGTGACAGGTATAGGTTTAATCACAGAATCAGACTTCTATCTGCACGGTAGCGTGTGTCTTAGGTTTTTCTGAATGACACTATCAGCACCTTCAATGTAAGATATCCTTTTTGGGATAGATTTCAAGTAGGCCTCATATACCAGAAACTAGTTATTTTGAGAATGGCAAATTTGGGAATAGTTTTTTAAACTAGAACAAAAAGTGTGCTTTTACGGTCACTACAAATAACTTGACCAGCTAAAACAGTACAGATTTGGTTGAATAGAAATGTCAGGTCTATTTTTTAGGCGCTGGGTGACAGGCTCAACTTGCCCCTGATGTAGTATATGGCCAAAAAATAACCACACTGTTGATGGTTAAATGCACTTGGGTGACACAGGCTCAGCCTGCACCAGATGTAGTATATGGCCAAAAAATAATCAGACTGTTGATGGTTAAATGCACTTCGGTGACACAGGCTCAGCCTGCAGCTGATGTAGGATATAGCACAAAATAACCACACTATTGATGATTAAATACACTTGGTGATAGCTTGTGCTGGCGCACCACAAGTCACAAAATGGCCGCCGATCACCCCAGAAAAAAAGTGATCTAAAAACGCTCTGGGCAGCCTCAAAAAAGTGAGCAAGTTAATAATAGCACTTCAATGATCCACAGCTGCAGATCAATCACAGAATGAAGTCTTTTGGAGGAGTTAATCTGCCTAATCTCGCCCTAACGTCGCAGCTGCAACCTCTCCCTATGCTTCAATCAGCAGAGTGACGTGCAGCGCAACGTGACCCAAGCTTATATAGAGGCTGGGTCACATGCTGCACTGGCCAATCACAGCCATGCCAATAGTAGGCAAGGCTGTGATGGCCTCTTGGGGCAAGTAGTATGACGCTTGTTGATTGGCTGCTTTGCAGCCTTTCAAAAAGCGCCAAGAAAGCACCGAACACCGAACCCGAACACAGACTTTTACGAAAATGTTCGGGTTCGGGTCCGTGTCACGGACACCCCAAAATTCGGTACGAACCAAAACTATACAGTTCGGGTTCGCTCATCCCTAGTGAGAAGTAGTTTGAAATCCAAATGTGTAAAAAAGGCCCTGTGAAATCCTAAAGGTGCTCTTTAGAATTTGGGCCCCTTTGCCCACCTAGGCTGCAAAAAAGTGTCACACATGTGGTATCGCCGTACTCAGAAGAAGTAGGGCAATGTGTTTTGGAGTGTATTTTTACATATACCCATGCTGGGTGAGAGAAATATCTCTCTAAACGTCAACTTTTCCCATTTTTTTTATATAAAGTTGTCATTTTAGAGAGATATTTCTCTCACCCAGCATGGGTATATGTAAAAAAAAACACAAAACACATTGCCCAACTTCTCCTGAGTACGGCAATACCACATGTGTGACACTTTTTTGCAGCTTAGGTGCGCAAAGGGGCCAACATTCCTTTTAGGGGGGCATTTTTAGACATTTGGATTCCAGACTTCTTCTCACGCTTGAGGACCCCTAAAATGCCAGGGCAGTATAAATACCCCACATGTGACCCCATTTTGGAAAGAAGACACCACAAGGTATTCCGTGAGGGGCATGGCGAGTTCATAGAAGATATTTTTTTTTGGCACAAGTTAGCGGAAATTGATATTTTTTTTTTTTCTCACAAAGTCTCCCTTTCCGCTAACTTGGGACAAAAAGTTCAATCTTTCATGGACTCAATATGGCCCTCAGCGAATCCCTTGGGGTGTCTTCTTTCCGAAATGGGTTCATTTGTGGGGTGTTTGTACTGCCCTGGCATTTGAGGGTCTCCGCAATCATTACATGTATGGCCAGCATTAGGAGTTTCTGCTATTCTCCTTATATTGAGCATACGGGTAATGAGATTTTTTTTTTTCGTTCAGCCTCTGGGCTGAAAGAAAAAATGAACGGCACAGATTTCTTCATTCACATCGATCAATGTGGATGTAAAAATTTCTGCCCAAAAAAAAAAGGAGGGGAAAGGCGTCTGCCAGGACATAGGAGCTTTGCCCAACCTCCAAACCCACTCAGCCCGTATGCCCTGGCAAACCTGATTTCTCCATTCACATCAATCGATGTGGATGAATAAATCATTGCCGGGATTTATTTTTATTTTTTTTATATATACAAAGTGTTTGCCAAAGCATATGAACACCGCCCCTCAGCTCGTAAGCCTCGGCAAACGTATCTTTTTACTGCAGAGGAGAAATCTCGTCTTGCAGCGCCGCATACACCGACTTTTGTGTAATCTGACAGCAGCGCAATGCTTCTGTCAGAATGCACATCAGTGCTGCAGCTGGTTCATCGGTTGGTCCACCTAGAAGGTAAAAAAAAAAAAAAACAGGCCGCAACGCAATAAATTTATTAACATTAACTTTATAACATTTGAAACAGAACATTAACTTTTAAAAACTTTTTTGAACTTTTGGAACATTAACTTTATTGCTTACCTGTGATTTTATTTTATTTTTTACCTTTTATAGGACAAACCTCTCCTTCACCATGGGACAATGTGCAAAGCGCAAATCGCCCAGAGATGTGGCGAAGTACATTATGCACTTTGTCCCAGGTGAAAGGAGAGGTTTGCAGCAGCTGTGAGTGAAAGGGCCCTAAGAGCCCTGTGTGCCTGTCCTGTGTAATGCAATCCCTATGCTAAGTGTACCTGTGTGTGGTACTTCCGGAAACACTCCCCTAAGCATAGGGCAGGGTGGTCAGGGCAGTCAGGACAGAAATATCGGGTGTCACGCCTTATTCCACTCCTGCTACAGACACAACATTTTTTTCGGGGTGGCAGTTGGTTTGAGGTACCAGCAACGACACTGGGGAAATGTTGCTCGTGTAGACGGCTCACTACACTGGTGGTTGGGGCCACGGAACCTCCTGGATACAGGAGGTTCTCGATGATCTCTTCCTGAAATTTGAGGAAGGATCTTGTTCTCCCAGCCTTACTGTAGAGAACAAAACTATTGTACATCGCCAATTGAATTAAATATACAGACACCTTCTTATACCAGCGTCTGGTCCTGCGGGAAAGTAAATAAGGAGCCAACATCTGGTCATTGAAGTCCACCCCTCCCATGAGCAAATTATAGTCGTGGACCGAGAGGGGCTTTTCAATGACACGGGTTGCTCGTTCTATTTGGATTGTCGTTTCTGCGTGAATGGAGGAGAGCATGTAAACGTCACGCTTGTCTCTCCATTTCAGCAGTTCTTCGTTACACAAGGCAGCCCTCTCCCCCCTTGCAAGACGGGTGATAACGAGCCGTTGGGGGAAGCCCAGGCGACTAGGTCGTGCGGTGCCACAGCAGCCAATCTGTTCTAAAAACAAATGCCTGAAGAGGGGCACACTTGTGTAAAAATTGTCCACATAAAGATGGTACCCCTTGCCAAATAAGGGTGACACCAAGTCCCAGACTGTCTTCCCACTGCTCCCCAGGTAGTCAGGGCAACCGACCGGCTCCAGGGTCTGATCTTTATTCTCATAGACTCGAAATTTGTGCGTATAGCCTATGGCCCTTTCACAGAGCTTATACAATTTGACCCCATACCGGGCGCGCTTGCTTGGGATGTATTGTTTGAAGCCAAGGTGCCCGGTAAAATGTATAAGGGACTCATCTATGCAGATGTTTTGCTCAGGGGTATACAAATATGCAAATTTGTTGTTAAAGTGGTCTATGAGGGGCTGAATTTTGTGGAGCCGGTCAAAAGCTGGGTGGCCTGTTGTCTCTAAATCGTGTCCTGGACATGGCAGCAGAGAACATGGGCATGTGATGAATTGGGTTCGTGGACCAATATGACCGCAATTCATGCTTTTTTGTCAGGCCCATGTTGAGGAGAAGGCCCAGAAAAGTTTTAAATTCGGAAACTTGGATAGGTTTCCACTGGAAAGACTGGGCATAAAAGCTTCCCGGGTTGGCGGCTATAAATTGAGTGGCATACCGATTTGTTTCTGCCACGACTAAGTCCAAGAGCTCCGCAGTCAAGAACAGCTCAAAAAACCCCAGTGCCGATCCTATCTGAGCTGTCTCAACCAGAACTCTAGACTGGGCGGTGAAAGGGGGAACTACTGGTGCGGCTGAAGTTGGGGGCTGCCAATCAGGGTTTGCCAGCACCTCAGGGACTCTAGGGGCTCTACGGGCCTGTCTGTGCGGTGGCTGCGACGGGGGAACTAATGCACGTGCCACTGTACCAGCTTCAACTGCCCTTCTGGTGCTCGCCACTTCACCATGTTCTACAGCAGTGCTGGTACTAGGTCCAGGATTGGCTGCGCTGCTGGTGTATGCCTCACCACATAATCCAACAGCGCCAGCCCCACTCTGCTGCCCTTGAATCGGATCCTGCGCAACCTGTGGTCTAGCAACACGGGGCCGGGTACGCCTGGTGGTATCAGGGACCTCAACCTCATCGTCCGAACTTTGGGTCAGACTGCCACTGCTTTCTACAGGTTCGCATTCTGACCCGCTGGATTCGTCAGATGAGGGTTCCCATTCCTCATCCGACTGGGTCAGAATCCTGTAGGCCTCTTCAGAAGAATACCACTTATTTGCCATTTGGTCAACTAAATTTAGGGGGTATTACCTGAGACTACCCAAGAAAAAAAGCAAGCATGTCTTACAAATGGGAGGCTAGCGAAGTACCGGAAGCCGCTGCGATTGATAAAAAATATCAAAACTGATTTTTTTTTTTATCGCCGCAGCGCTTGTAAAGTGATTGTGCAGTGATCAAAAAAAATATATTTTTTTTGTCACTGCGGCAGGGCGGGCGTGGGTGAACGCACGTGTGGGCGACCGAACAGGCCTGATCGGGCAAACACTGCGTTTTGGGTGGAGGGCGAACTAAGGTGACACTAATACTATTATAGATCTGACTGTGATCAGTTCTGATCACTTACAGATACTATAAAAGTACCAATGCTGATTAGCGATACGCTAATCAGCGAATCAGTGACTGCGGTGCGGTGGGATGGCGCTAACCGACGCTAACTACCTAACAAAGGGGCCTAAACTAACCTAAAACCTAACCGTCAATACTAGTAAAAAAAAAAGTGACAGTTTACACTGATCACTTTTTTCCCTTTCACTAGTGATTGACAGGGGTGATCAAGGGGTTAATTGGGGTGATGGGGGGTGATCTGGGGCTAAGTGTAGTGTTTGGTGTATACTCACAGTGATGTGTGCTCCTCTGCTGGGACCAACCGACGAAAAGGACCAGCAGAGGAGCACAGAAGCCATTTAACACCTTATATTTATAAATATGGCTTCTGATTCGATTTTTTAAAAGTCACCAACCTGCCAGCGATGATCATTGGCTGGCAGGCTGGTGACGAACTTCTGATGTAACGATTCCTGGCCCGCACTGCGCATGTGGGGGCCGGCTCTGCCCGAAATCTCGCGTCTCGCAAGAGGACGCGCAGGCGCGTCTAGGAGGAATAACAGGGCCGCCACCAGGACGCAATCCTGCGTGCAGCGGTCCTGAGGAGGTTAAATTGCACACTGACTAATCCAGATGTTGTAGATTGCCAAAAAAGTATTTTTTTTGGTAACAGAATATGAAAGCTGTATATATTAAACTAGAATTTAACACTTGCAGATCAGGAAAATACAGGGTTTTTTTTACAAAAAAGTGTGTTTTTAAAACCCCAGAAAATGATGGGTGTATTTCTAGCTTAAATTGCACACTGACTAATCCAGATGTTGTAGATTGCCAAAAAACATTTTTTTTTGGTAGCAGAATATGAAAGCTGTATATATTAAACTTGAATTTAACACTTGCAGATCAGGAAAATACCGTTTTTTGACAAAAAAGTGTGTTTTTAAAACCCCAGAAAATGATGGGTGTATTTCTACCTCAAATTGCACACTGACTAATCCAGAAGTTGTAGATTGCCAAAAAAAAGTTTTTTTGGTAACAGAATATGAAAGCTGTATATATTATACTAGAATTTAACACTTGCAGATCAGAAAAATACAGTTTTTTTGGCAAAAAAGTGTGTTTTTAAACCCCAGGAAATGATGAGTGTATTTCTACCTTAAATTGCACACTGACTAATACAGATGTTGTAGATTGCCAAAAAAAAGTGTTTTTTTGGTAATAGAATATGAAAGCTGTATATATATTAAACTTGAATTTAACACTTGCAGATCAAGGAAAATACAGGTTTTTTTTTGCAAAAAAAGTGTGTTTTTAAAACCCCAGAAAATGATGGGTGTATTTCTAGCTTAAATTGCTCACTGACTAATCCGGATGTTGTAGATTACAAATCAACATTTTTTTAGCAATGTCCCAAAAGCTCAGATGCAGTGCTGGTGCACTGAGCTTGCATAAAATGGCCGCCGCCGCCCACCTAACTAATAGAATTATAAAAGTTATTTTTTTTTGGTCAATAGGCTCAGGGCAGGAAAAAAGTATTGTGCCCTACACCCACACAAATATTTCTATGTAGATCGCTGAGTTAGATTCTCTCCTATTCTCTCCCTGAAATCACAAGTCCTGCAGCATCCTCTCCCTACACTTGTAACAGCAGAGTGACGTGCAGCGCTACGTGACTCAAGCTTATATAGAGCCTGGGTCACATGCTGCTCTGGCCAATCACAGCCATGCCATTAGTAGGCATGGCTATGATGGCTTCTAAGGTCAGACAGTTAACCGTTTGTTGATTGGCTGCTCTGCAGCCTTTCAAAAAGCGCCAAGAAAGCACCGAACACCGAACCCGAACTTTTAATGAAATGTTCGGGTCCGGGGTCCAAATGAAAAGTTCGGGTTCGCTCAACCCTAATGACATCCTAACAATCTGGACCAATTCTGAACATGAACTGATAAAATTTCATGAACAATTCAACAAATTCCATCCCACCATAAACCTGACCCTCAACTATTCACACACAGAAGTCAGCTTTCTGGACACTACCATAAAACTGCAAGACAGCTCAACACAGACATCCCTGTTTTGGAAACCTATTGATCGGCCTACATACCTCAATTGGGACAGCTTCCACCCCAAACAAATTAAAAAGTCCATCTTCTATAGTCAAGCCGTCAGATATAACCGAATCTGCTCCAGCCCATCAGACAGGGATGAGCATTTACAATATCTAAAAAGGACATTTTACACCAGGGCTATCATCCTGCTTCAATTGAAGATCAGATCACAAGAGCCACCAAGATCCCCAGAAGTCAACTTCTCCAATACAATGAAAAGAAACAGAAACAGCGCATGACCTACAACCCACAACTAGAGGTACTGAGGAAAACTGCCAAATAATTACACCATTTCTTATATAAGGATGATCGACTAAAAATAATCTTCCCAGATCCCCCCTTACTAGCTTAACGACAACCTCCAAATCTAAGGAACATTCTGATCAGATCAAGTTTAAGGCCTTGTACCACAGAAAAAGAAATCCATCCCTGTAATTTAAGAAGATGCAAAACCTGTTTCTATATAATGACAACGGATCCCCAACACACAACAGGACTATAGGATCCCTGGGACATTCACATATTCTACATCTAATGTTGTTTATCTGATTCTCTGCACTAAATGTCCTGTTGGAGGCCTCTACGTTGGAGAAACAGGACAGAGACTCAATGCAAGGATGAGGTCCCACCGCCACACAATTAAAGAGAAAAAGCTACACTTTCCTGTGGCTAAGGCTACTTTCACATTAGCGTTTTTCTTTTCCGGCATAGAGTTCCGTCACAGGGGCTCTATACCGGAAAAGAACTGATCAGGCATATTCCCATGCATTCTGAATGGAGAGTAATCCGTTCAGGATGCATCAGGATGTCTTCAGTTCAGTCATTTTGACTGATCAGGCAAAAGAGAAAACCGTAGCATGCTACGGTTTTATCTCCGGCGAAAAAAACTGAAGACTTGCCTGAATGCCTGATCCGGCATTTTTTTCCATAGGAATGTATTAGTGCCGGATCCGGCATTCAAAATACCGGAATGCCGGATCCGTCCTTCCGGTCTGCGCATGCGCAGACCTCTAAAAATGAGAAGAAAATAAAAACCTGATCCGTTTTGCCTGATGACACCGGAAAAACGGATCCGGTATTGCAATGCATTTTTCTGCCTGATCAGGCATTTTTCAGACTGATCAGGATCCTGATCAGTCTGAAAATGCCTGATCAGTCAGAAAAAATGACATACGTTTGCATACAGTTTGCCTGATCAGGCAGGCAGTTCAGGCAACGGAACTGCCTGCCGGAATCAAACAACGCAAGTGTGAAAGTACCCTAAGTAATTCTGTAGCCCAGGACACAATGAAGAACACATGAAAGTTCTCATATTAAAAGGTAACTTCAAATCCCAAAGAGTTAGAAGAATTTGGGAATACAAATTTATAACACTGCTTGGACTGAATTTGTCCCTGGGATTTATGACACACTACAAGATCTAAAGAGTCTTCTATAGACATAGTCGGGGCATCAGGTCTCTGAGATAACATCAATTTAGAGACCATAAAACTTTCACACCCCTTATCTGTAAGAGAATTAAGGACTCATTCTCAAGATCTTTAATATGTTGTTCTGTTTTTTTCTTTTTAAATGTCCATTCATTCACTCATGTCTCTGTTCTTATTGTATATATATTGCTGTTTCTTCATATATTCTTGTAGTACGCCTGATGAAGGGACTGGTGATGTCTCAAAAGCTTGCTATGTAACATCATTACTTCGATTTTTGTCAGCCATTAAAAGGTATCAAACCTGCAATACTCTTATTTTGTTTCTCTTAATGAGAGCACTAAACTACTCACCCTTTAAATGTCCCTATGCTTGTTCTAAGAAATTATCTTGTTCTTAGAAATATAGACAGCACAAGCTATAATAACATTTGACTGTAATATTATGAAGGGAACAATACTACAACACTGCACAGTAGTGATCCCATTTCTGAAAGATGATGCAAACATCCTACATTACAATTTTGTCACAGGTTTGATTTGCTATCTGTCAATACACGTGGTGCTAATTAGATGGTGGTACATTCATTTTAATTAGAATGTACTACACAGAACTGGCCTTCTGCCACATGCATGGGTTGCCAACGTTGTACTACTTCAGCTTTGCATTCTGCCAAATTAACACTCCTACCTTATGTACTGCACTGTCTATGTCTCCCTTTAATTCCCAGGACATCAACTGTATGCCATAATGTAGAAATTACATTATGTACTTACTTGATTTTAAGAATATTTATGGAGTAAAATTATATGAATTCAAAGTACACAATGCAAGTAGCGTTCAAGAACAGGTAAACATACAATGGAGAGGTGGGGAGTAGGGATGAGCGAACCCGAACTGTATAGTTCGGGTTTGTACCGAATTTTAGGGTGTTCGTGACACGGACCGGAACCCGAACATTTACGTAAAAATCTGGGTTCAGGTTCGGTGTTCGGCGCTTTCTTGGCGCTTTTTGAAAGGCTGCAAAGCAGCAAATCAACAAGCATGATACTACTTGCCCCCAAGAGGACATCACAGCCATGACTACTATTGGCATGGCTGTGTTTGGCCAGTGCAGCATGTGACCTAGCCTCTATTTAAGCTGGAGTCACGTAGCGCCGCACGTCACTCTGCTCTGATCAGTGTAGGGATAGGATGCAGCTGCTGCTGTTAGGGCCAGATTAGGCAGTAATTTACTTACTGGAGTGATCGATATACAGCTGTGTATCATTCAACCTCTGCTATTCAATTGCTCACTGTTTTAAGGCTGCCCAGAGCGTTTTTCAGTCACTTTTTCTGGGGTGATCGGCGGCCATTTTGTGTCTTGTGGTGCGCCAGCACAAGCTGCCACCAAGTACATTTAACCATCAATAGTGTGTTTTTTTTTTTGCTATATCCTACATCAGGGGCTTGGCTGTGCTTGCTATTTTATTAAGGGGTGAAATTATACAATTGCCAAAATAGCAGTACCCTAAATCTGGTGTTTCAGCTGTGGCTAGCCAATTGTAATACTGTCTGCTGTCTGCCAAAGCACAGTTTTTGTTCTGGGTTGAATACAATTCCCAACTTAGCAATTCCCTAAATAATTGTTTTCTGCTGTATCAGGCCAAGTTTAAATCTATCCATAAAAGGGTATATTAGATTGAAGGTGCGGATAGGGTCATTCTCAATAACTTCAAACGCTACCGTGCATCACCAAGTCTAATTCTGTCCGTAAATGTATACCTGTCATCCAGCGCCTAAATACTAGGCCTACAATTTATGTTCAGCTAAATCTGTGTTTACTGCTGTGCCTGGCAAAGTTATTTAGTGTCTGCCAAAGCACAGTTTTTGTTCTGGGTTGAATACAATTCCCAACTTAGCAATTCCCTAAATCAGGGTTTTCTGCTGTATCAGGCCAAGTTTAAATCTAGCCATAAATGGGTATATTAGATTGAAGGTGCGGATAGGGTCATTCTCAATAACTTCAAACGCTACCGTGCATCACCAAGTCTAATTCTGTCCGTAAACGTATACCTGTCATCCACCGCCAAAATACTAGGCCTACAATTTATATTCAGCTAAATCTGTGTTTACTGCTGTGCCTGGCAAAGTTATTTAGTGTCTGTCAAAGCACAGTTTTTGTTCTGGATTGAATACAATTCCCAACTTAGCAATTCCCTAAATAATTGTTTTCTGCTGTATCAGGCCAAGTTTAAATCTATCCATAAAAGGGGTATATTAGATTGAAGGTGCGGATAGGGTCATTCTCAATAACTTCAAACGCTACCATGCATCACCAAGTCTAATTCTGTCCGTAAACGTATACCTGTCATCCACCGCCTAAATACTAGGCCTACAATTTATACTCAGCTAAATCTGTGGTTACTGCTGTGCCTGGCAAAGTTATTTAGTGTCTGCCAAAGCACAGTTTTTGTTCTGGGTTGAATACAATTCCTAACTTAGCAATTCCCTAAATAATTGTTTTCTGCTGTATCAGGCCAAGTTTAAATCTATCCATAAAAGGGTATATTACATTGAAGGTGCGGATAGGGTCATTCTCAATAACTTCAAACGCTAACGGGCATCACCAAGTCTAATTCTGTCCGTAAACGTATACCTGTCATCCACCGCCTAAATACTAGGCCTACAATTTATATTCAGCTAAATCTGTGGTTACTGCTGTGCCTGTATTAGTGTAATACGGTACCTAAGTAGATATCTAGATAGTGTTAGGTGCCTGTAAAAAAAAAAGGCCTGAATTTGAATTCAATACATTGGGCCAAATAATTTTTTTCTTATTGTAGTGAACGGTAACAATGAGGAAAACATCTAGTAAGGGACGCGGACATGGTCGAGGTGGTGTTAGTGGACCCTCTGGTGCTGGGAGAGGACGTGGCCGTTCTGCCACAGCCACACGTCCTAGTGTACCAACTACCAAAGGTCCCAGTAGACGCCAGAATTTACAGCGATATTTGGTGGAGCCCAATGCCGTTCTAAGGATGGTAAGGCCTGAGCAGGTACAGGCATTAGTCAATTGGGTGTCCGACAGTGGATCCAGCACGTTCACATTATCTCCCACCCAGTCTTCTGCAGTAAGCGCACAGATGGCGCCTGAAAACCAAGCCCATCAGTCTGTCACATCACCCCCATGCATATCAGGGAAACTGTCTGAGCCTCAACTTATGCAGCAGTCTCTTAGGCTGTTTGAAGACTCTGCTGGCAGGGTTTCCCAAGGGCATCCACCTAGCCCTTCCCCAGCGGTGGAAGACATAGAATGCACTGACACAAAACCACTTATGTTTCCTGATGATGAGGACATGGGAATACCACCTCAGCACATCTCTGATGATGAAAAACAGGTGCCAACTGCTTCGTCTTTCTGCAGTGTGCAGACTGAACATAAGGTCAGGGAGGAAGACTGGGTAAAAGACGATGCAGGGGACGATGAGGTCTTAGACCCCACATGGAATGAAGGTCGTGCCACTGACTTTCAGAGTTCGGAGGAAGAGGCAGTGGTGAGACCGAGCCAACAGCGTAGCAAAAGAGGGAGCAGTGGGCAAAAGCAGAACACCCGCCGCCAAGAGATTCCGCCTGCTACTGGCCACCGCCATCTGGGACTGAGCACCCCAAAGGCAGCTTCAAGGAGTTCCCTGGCGTGGCAGTTCTTCAAACAATGTGCTGACAACAAGACCCGAGTGGTTTGCACGCTGTGCCATCAGAGCCTGAAGCGAGGCATTAACGTTCTGAACCTTAGCACAACTTGCATGACCAGGCACCTGCATGCAAAGCATGAACTGCAGTGGAGTAAACACCTTAAAAACAAGGATCTAACTCAGGCTCCCCCTTCTACCTCTTCTGCTGCTGCCTCGGCCTCTTCCTCCGCCTCTGGAGGAACGTTGGCACCTGCCGCCCAGCAAACAGAGGATGTAGCACCAACACCACCACCTCCGTCACCAAGCGTCTCCACCATGTCACACGGCAGCGTTCAGCTCTCCATCTCACAAACATTTGAGAGAAAGCGTAAATTCCCACCTAGCCACCCTCGATCCCTGGCCCTGAATGCCAGCATTTCTAAACTACTGGCCTATGAAATGCTGTCATTCAGGCTGGTGGACACAGACAGCTTCAAACAGCTCATGTCGCTTGCTGTCCCACAGTATGTTGTTCCCAGCCACCACTACTTCTCCAAGAGAGCCGTGCCTTCCCTGCACAACCAAGTATCCGATAAAATCAAGTGTGCACTGCGGAACGCCATCTGTGGCAAGGTCCACCTAACCACAGATACGTGGACCAGTAAGCACGGCCAGTGACGCTATATCTCCCTAACTGCACACTGGGTAAATGTAGTGGCGGTTGGGCCCCAGGTGGAGAGCAGTTTGGCGCACGTCCTTCCGCCGCCAAGGATCGCAGGGCAACATTCTTTGCCTCCTGTAGCCTCCTCCTCCTACTCGGCTTCCTCCTCCTCTTCTTCCACCTGCTCATCCAGTCAGCCACACACCTTCACCACCAACTTCAGCACAGCCCGGGGTAAACGTCAGCAGGCCATTCTGAAACTCATATGTTTGGGGGACAGGCCCCACACCACGGAGGAGTTGTGGCGGGGTATTGAAAAACAGACCGACGAGTGGTTGCTGCCGGTGAGCCTCAAGCCTGGCCTGGTGGTGTGCGATAATGGGCGAAATCTCGTCGCAGCTCTGGGACTAGCTGGTTTGACGCACATCCCTTGCCTTGTGCATGTGCTGAATTTGGTGGTGCAGAAGTTCATTCACAACTACCCCGACATGTCAGAGCTGCTGCATGAAGTGCGGTCCGTCTGTGCGCGCTTCCGGCGTTCACATCCTGCCGCTGCTCGCCTGTTTGCGCTACAGCGTAACTTCGGCCTTCCCGCTCACCGCCTCATATGCGACGTGCCCACCAGGTGGAACTCCACCTTGCACATGCTGGACAAACTGTGCGAGCAGCAGCAGGCCATAGTGGAGTTTCAGCTGCAGCACGCACGGGTCAGTCGCACTGCGGAACAGCACCACTTCACCACCAATGACTGGGCCCCATGCGAGACCTGTGTGCCCTGTTGCGCTGTTTCGAGTACTCCACCAACATGGCCAGTGGCGATGACGCCGTTATCAGCGTTAAAATACCACTTCTATGTCTCCTTGAGAAAACACTTAGGGCGATGATGGAAGAGGAGGTGACCCAGGAGGAGAAGGAGGAGGAAGAGGGGTCATTTTTAGCACTTTCAGGCCAGTCGCTTAGAAGTGACTCAGAGGGAGTTTTTTTGCAACAGCAGAGGCCAGGTACAAATGTGGCCAGACAGGGCCCACTACTGGAGGACGAGGATGAGGAGGAGGTGGAGGAGGATAAGGATGAAGCATGTTCACAGCGGGGTGGCACCCAATGCAGCTCGGGCCTATCACTGGTGCGTGGCTGGGGGGAAACGCAGGACGATGACGATATTCCTCCCACAGAGGACAGCTTGTCCTTACCTCTGGGCAGCCTGGCACACATGAGCGACTACATGCTGCAGTGCCTGCGCAACGACAGCAGAGTTGCCCACATTTTAATGTGTGCGGACTACTGGGTTGCCACCCTGCTGGATCCCCGGTACAAAGACAATGTGCCCACCTTACTTCCTGCACTGGAGCGTGATAGGAAGATGCGCGAGTACAAGCGCACGTTGGTAGACGCGCTACTGAGAGCATTCCCAAATGTCACAGGGGAACAAGTGGAAGCCCAAGGCGAAGGCAGAGGAGGAGCAAGAGGTCGCCAACGCAGCTGTGTCACGGCCAGCTCCTCTGAGGGCAGGTTTAGCATGGCAGAGATGTGGAAAAGTTTTGTCAACACGCCACAGCTAACTGCACCACCACCTGATACGGAACGTGTTAGCAGGAGGCAACATTTCACTAACATGGTGGAGCAGTACGTGTGCACACCCCTCCACGTACTGACTGATGGTTCGGCCCCATTCAACTTCTGGGTCTCCAAATTGTCCATGTGGTCAAAACTAGCCTTTTATGCCTTGGAGGTGCTGGCCTGCCCGGCGTCCAGCGTTTTGTCTGAAAGTGTATTCAGCACGGCAGGGGGCGTCATTACAGACAAACGCAGCCGCCTGTCTACAGCCAATGCGGACAAGCTGACGTTCATAAAAATGAACCAGGCATGGATCCCACAGGACCTGTCCATCCCTTGTGCAGATTAGACATTTAAAACTACCCCCCCTTAACCATATATTATTGTACTCCAGGGCACTTCCTCATTCAATCCTCTTTTTTTAATTTTACCATTATATTGCGGGGCAACCCAAAGTTGAATGAACCTTTCCTCTGTCTGCGTGCCGGGGCCTAAAAATATCTGACAGTGGCCTGTTCCAGTGTTGGGTGACATGAAGCCTGATTCTCTGCTATGACATAAAGCCTGAATCTCTGCTATGGGACCTCTCTCCTCTGTCTGGGTGCCGGGGCCTAAAAATATCTGACAATGGCCTGTTCCAGTGGTGGGTGACATGAAGCCTGATTCTCTGCTATGACATGAAGCCTGATTATCTGCTATGGGGCCTCTCTCCTCTGTCTGGGTGCCGGGGCCTAAACATATCTGACAGTGGCCTGTTCCAGTGTTGGGTGACATGAAGCCTGATTCTCTGCTATGACATGAAGCCTGAATCTCTGCTATGGGACCTCTCTCCTCGGTCTGGGTGCCGGGGCCTAAAAATATCTGAACAGTGGCCTGTTCCAGTGGTGGGTGACAAGAAGCATGATTCTCTGCTATGACATGAAGCCTGAATCTCTGCGATGGGACTTCTCTCCTCTGTCTGGGTGCTGGGGCCTAAAAATATCTGACAATGGCCTGTTCCAGTGGTGGGTGACATAAAGCCTGATTCTCTGCTATGACATGAAGCCTGAATCTCTGCTATGGGACCTCTCTCTTATCTGTCTGGGTGCCGGGGCCTTAAAATATCTGACAATGGCCTGTTCCAGTGGTGGGTGACATGAAGCATGATTCTCTGCTATGACATGAAGCCTGATTCTCTGCTATGGGACCTCTCTCATCTGTCTGGGTGCCGGGCCTAAAAATATCTGACAATGGCCTGTTCCAGTGGTGTGTGACATGAAGCCTGATTCTCTGCTATGACATGAAGCCTGATTCTCTGCTATGGGGCCTCTCTCATCTGTCTGGGTGCCGGGCCTAAAAATATCTGACAATGGCCTGTTCCAGTGTTGGGTGACATGAAGCATGATTCTCTGCTATGACATGAAGTCTGATTCTCTGCTATGGGACCTCTCTCCTCTGTCTGGGTGCCGGGGCCTAAAAATATCTGACAATGGCCTGTTCCAGTGGTGGGTGACATGAAGCATGATTCTCTGCTATGGGACCTCTCTCCTCTGTCTGGGTGCCGGGGCCTAAAAATATCTGAAAATGGCATGTTCCAGTGGTGGGTGACATGAAGCATGATTCTCTGCTATGACATGAAGCCTGAATCTCTGCTATGGGACCTCTCTCCTCTGTCTGGGTGCCGGGGCCTAAAAATATCTGACAGTGGCCTTGTTCAGTGGTGGGTGACATGAAGCCTGATTCTCTGCTATGACATGAAGCCTGATTCTCTGCTATGGGGCCTCTCTCCTCTGTCTGGGTGCCGGGGCCTAAAAATATCTGTCAATGGCCTGTTCCAGTGGTGGGTGACATGAAGCATGATTCTCTGCTATGACATGAAGCCTGATTCTCTGCTATGGGACCTCTCTCCCCTGTCTGGGTGCCAGGGCCTAAAAATATCTGACAATGACCTGTTCCAGTGGTGGGTGACATGAAGCCTGATTGTCTGCTATGACATGAAGCCTGAATCTCTGCTATGGGACCTCTCTCCTCTGTCTGGGTGCCGGGGCTTAAAAATATCTGACAGTGGCCTGTTCCAGTTTTGGGTGACATGAAGCCTGATTCTCTGCTATGACATGAAGCCTGAATCTCTGCTATGGGACCTCTCTCCTCTGTCTGGGTGCCGGGGCCTAAAAATATCTGACAATGGCCTGTTCCAGTGTTGGGTGACATGAAGCCTGATTCTCTGCTATGATATGAAGCCTGAATCTCTGCTATGGGACCTCTCTCCTCTGCCTGGGTTCCGGGGCCTAAAAATATCTGACAATGGCCTGTTCCAGTGGTGGGTGACATGAAGCCTGATTCTCTGCTATGACATGAAGCCTGAATCTCTGCTATGGGACCTCTCTCCTCTGTCTGGGTGCCGGGGCCTAAAAATATCTGACAATGGCCTGTTCCAGTGTTGGGTGACATGAAGCCTGATTCTCTGCTATGACATGAAGCCTGAATCTCTGCTATGGGACCTCTCTCCTCTGTCTGGGTGCCGGGGCCTAAAAATATCTGATAATGGCCTGTTCCAGTGGTGGGTGACATGAAGCCTGATTCTCTGCTATGACATGAAGCCTGAATCTCTGCTATGGGACCTCTCTCCTCTGTCTGGGTGCCGGGGCCTAAAAATATCTGACAATGGCCTGTTCCAGTGGTGGGTGACATGAAGCATGATTCTCTGCTATGACATGAAGCCTGATTCTCTGCTATGGGACCTCTCTCCTCTGTCTGGGTGCCGGGGCCTAAAAATATCTGACAATGGCCTGTTCCAGTGGTGGGTGACATGAAGCCTGATTCTCTGCTATGACATGAAGCCTGATTCTCTGCTATGGGACCTCTCTCCTCTGTCTGGGTGCCAGGGCCTAAAAATATCTGACAATGACCTGTTCCAGTGGTGGGTGACATGAAGCCTGATTCTCTGCTATTACATGAAGCCTGAATCTCTGCTATGGGACCTCTCTCCTCTGTCTGGGTGCCGGGGCTTAAAAATATCTGACAGTGGCCTGTTCCAGTTTTGGGTGACATGAAGCCTGATTCTCTGCTATGACATGAAGCCTGAATCTCTACTATGGGACCTCTCTCCTCTGTCTGGGTGCCGGGGCCTAAAAATATCTGACAATGGCCTGTTCCAGTGTTGGGTGACATGAAGCCTGATTCTCTGCTATGATATGAAGCCTGAATCTCTGCTATGGGACCTCTCTCCTCTGTCTGGGTGCCGGGGCCTAAAAATATCTGACAATGGCCTATTCCAGTGGTGGGTGACATGAAGCATGATTCTCTGCTATGACATGAAGCCTGAATCTCTGCTATGGGACCTCTCTCCTCTGTCTGGGTGCCGGGGCCTAAAAATATCTGACAATGGCCTGTTCCAGTGTTGGGTGACATGAAGCCTGATTCTCTGCTATGACATGAAGCCTGAATCTCTGCTATGGGACCTCTCTCCTCTGTCTGGGTGCCGGGGCCTAAAAATATCTGACAATAGCCTGTTCCAGTGTTGGGTGACATGAAGCCTGATTCTCTGCTATGACATGAAGCCTGAATCTCTGCTATGGGACCTCTCTCCTCTGTCTGGGTGCCGGGGCCTGAAAATATCTGACAATGGCCTGTTCCAGTGGTGGGTGACATGAAGCATGATTCTCTGCTATGACATGAAGCCTGATTCTCTGCTATGGGACCTCTCTCCTCTGTCTGGGTGGCGGGGCCTAAAAATATCTGACAATGGCCTGTTCCAGTGTTGGGTGACATGAAGCCTGATTCTCTGCTATGACATGAAGCCTGAATCTCTGCTATGGGACCTCTCTCCTCTGTCTGGGTGCCGGGGCCTAAAAATATCTGACAATGGCCTGTTCCAGTGTTGGGTGACATGAAGCCTGATTCTCTGCTATGACATGAAGCCTGAATCTCTGCTATGGGACCTCTCTCCTCTGTCTGGGTGCCGGGGCTTAAAAATATCTGACAGTGGCCTGTTCCAGTTTTGGGTGACATGAAGCCTGATTCTCTGCTATGACATGAAGCCTGAATCTCTGCTATGGGACCTCTCTCCTCTGTCTGGGTGCCGGGGCCTAAAAATATCTGACAATGGCCTGTTCCAGTGTTGGGTGACATGAAGCCTGATTCTCTGCTATGATATGAAGCCTGAATCTCTGCTATGGGACCTCTCTCCTCTGTCTGGGTGCCGGGGCCTAAAAATATCTGACAATGGCCTATTCCAGTGGTGGGTGACATGAAGCATGATTCTCTGCTATGACATGAAGCCTGAATCTCTGCTATGGGACCTCTCTCCTCTGTCTGGGTGCCGGGGCCTAAAAATATCTGACAATGGCCTGTTCCAGTGTTGGGTGACATGAAGCCTGATTCTCTGCTATGACATGAAGCCTGAATCTCTGCTATGGGACCTCTCTCCTCTGTCTGGGTGCCGGGGCCTAAAAATATCTGACAATAGCCTGTTCCAGTGTTGGGTGACATGAAGCCTGATTCTCTGCTATGACATGAAGCCTGAATCTCTGCTATGGGACCTCTCTCCTCTGTCTGGGTGCCGGGGTCTAAAAATATCTGACAATGGCCTGTTCCAGTGGTGGGTGACATGAAGCATGATTCTCTGCTATGACATGAAGCCTGATTCTCTGCTATGGGACCTCTCTCCTCTGTCTGGGTGGCGGGGCCTAAAAATATCTGACAATGGCCTGTTCCAGTGTTGGGTGACATGAAGCCTGATTCTCTGCTATGACATGAAGCCTGAATCTCTGCTATGGGACCTCTCTCCTCTGTCTGGGTGCCGGGGCCTAAAAATATCTGACAATGGCCTGTTCCAGTGTTGGGTGACATGAAGCCTGATTCTCTGCTATGACATGAAGCCTGAATCTCTGCTATCGGACCTCTCTCCTCTGTCTGGGTGCCGGGGCCTAAAAATATCTGACAATGGCCTGTTCCAGTGTTGGGTGACATTAAGCCTGATTCTCTGCTATGACATGAAGCCTGAATCTCTGCTATGGGACCTCTCTCCTCTGTCTGGGTGCCGGGGCCTAAAAATATCTGACAATGGCCTGTTCCAGTGGTGGGTGACATGAAGCATGATTCTCTGCTATGACATGAAGCCTGATTCTCTGCTATGGGACCTCTCTCCTCTGTCTGGGTGGCGGGGCCTAAAAATATCTGACAATGACCTGTTCCAGTGGTGGGTGACATGAAGCCTGATTCTCTGCTATGACATGAAGCCTGATTCTCTGCTATGGGACCTCTCTCCAATTGATATTGGTTAATTTTTATTTATTTTATTTTTATTTTTATTCATTTCCCTATCCACATTTGTTTGCAGGGGATTTACCTACATTTTGCTGCCTTTTGCAGCCCTCTAGTCCTTTTCCGGGCTGTTTTACAGCCTTTTTAGTGCCGAAAAGTTCGGGTCCCCATTGACGTTCGGGTCGAGTTCGGCCGAACTTCTCGAACCCGAACATCCAGGTGTTTGCTCAAGTCTAGGGGGGAGTGTTTGAGAACCCTTCAGAATTTCCTATATTTCTGCATAAATTTGATTTATAAATACATCAGAATTTAATACAAGTCCTTAAAGTAGATAAAGATAATCAAATCAAACAAATGGGTTAGAAATATTCTAACTCGGTCATTTATTGATTAAGGAAAATGTCCAATATCATGTGTCTGCGAGTAGCAAAAGTATGTGAACCTTTAAGATTACCAGTAGGGATGAGCGAATCGACTTCGGATGAAACATGCGAAGTCGATTCGCATAGAAATTCGTTTCAATACTGTACAGAGCGAGTGCTCTATACAGTATTAGAATGTATTGGCTCTGATGAGCCAAAGATATTACTTATCGCGAGACTTCGCATAATAACTTCAGAAATTGATTTATACTGTAAAAAAACATTTCCCGAACTCGGATTCGGTAATGGAAACAAGACGGATCCGTTTGCAGCCCATAGACTTCCATTATGACAGAATGAATAACGGAATGCCTCTAAAAGCATTCCGTCATAGAATTGCGTTATGGTCCGTGGTAACGGAATCCATAACGCAATTCTGCTTTTACCACTTAGCAAAGTGTGAACGAATTTTGAAATATGAAATTCGCTCATCTCTAGTCACCACCAATCCACAGTAAAACAGATTATGTATGAATTAGGCTGGGTTCACACGGGCATTGCGGGAAAATGTGCGGGTGCGTTGCGGGAACACCCGCGATTTTTCCGCGCGAGTGCAAAACATTGTAATGCGTTTTGCACTCACGTGAGAAAAATCGTGCATGTTTGGTACCCAAACCCGAACTTCTTCACAGAAGTTCGGGTTTGGGATCAACGTTCTGTAGATTGTATTATTTTCCCTTATAACATGGTTATAAGGGAAAATAATAGCATTCTGAATACAGAATGCATAGTAAAACAGCGCTGGAGGGGTTAAAAAAAATTAAAAAATAATTTCACTCACCTTAGTCCACTTGATCGCGCAGACCGGCATCTCCTTCTGTCTCCTTTGCTGAACAGGACCTGTGGTGAGCATTTATTACATGAACAGGACCTTTGGTGACGTCACTCTGGTCATCACAGTGGGCCCCCCTACCTCCCCTGTAGTTAACACATTGGTGGCCAGTGCGGCCGGCCCCCCTCCCTCCCCTGTAGTTATCACATTGGTGGCCAGTGCGGCCGGCCCCCCCTCCCTCCCCTGTAGTTATCACATTGGTGGCCAGTGCGGCCTGGGCCCCCCCTCCCTCCCTTGTAGTACTGTAGATTCATTGGTGGCCAGTGGGCCCCCCTCTCTCCTCCTCCTAATTAAAATCTCCCCCCCTATCATTGGTGGCAGCGGAGAGTACCGATCGGAGTCCCAGTTTAATCGCTGGGGCTCCGATCGGTAACCATGGCAACCAGGATGCTACTGCAGTCCTGGTTGCCATGGTTACTTAGCAATTTTTAGAAGCATTATACTTACCTGCGAGCTGCGATGTCTGTGACCGGCCGGGCGCTCCTCCTACTGGTAAGTGACAGGTCTGTGCTATAAGCAATGCGCCGCACAGACCTTTCACTTACCAGTAGGAGGAGCGGCCAGTCACAGACATCGCAGCTCGCAGGTAAGTATAATGCTTCTAAAAATTGCTAAGTAACCATGGCAACCAGGACTGCAGTAGCGTCCTGGTTGCCATGGTTACCGATCGGAGCCCCAGCGATTAAACTGGGACTCCGATCGGTACTCTCCGCTGCCACCAATGATACAATGATAGGGGGGGAGATTTTAATTAGGAGTGGGAGGGAGGGGGGGCCCACTGGCCACCAATGAATCTACAGTACTACAGGGGAGGGAGAGGGGGCCGGCCGCACTGGCCACCAATGTGTTAAATACAAGGGAGGGAGGGGGGCCGCACTGGCCACCAATGAGTTAAATACAGGGGAGGGAGGGGGGGGTCTGCCCCCTGCTGCCTGGCAGCACCTGCCAGGCAGCAGGGGGTAGTCATGTACACAGTTCTTTTAGTATATTCTAACCTGAAGCGTCCCCATCACCATGGGAACGCCTCTGTGTTAGAATATACTGTCGGATCTGAGTTTCACGATCTAACTCAAATCCGATGGTATATTCTAACATAGAGGCGTTCCCATGGTGATGGGGACGCTTCAAGTTAAAATATACCATCGGATTGGAGAAAACTCCGATCCGATGGTATAAAAGGGACTCCTGGCTTTACATTGAAAGTCAATGGGTGACGGATCCGTTTGCAATTGCACCATATTGTGTCAACGTCAAACGGATCCGTCCCCATTGACTTGCATTGTAAGTCAGGATGGATCAGTTTGGCTCCGCACGGCCGGGCGGACACCAAAATGACATTTTTTTCATGTCCGTGGATCCTCCAAAAATCAAGGAAGACCCACGGACGAAAAAACGGTCACGGATCACGGACCTACGGAACCCGTTTTTGCGGACCTTAAAAAAAACGGTCGTGTGCATGAGGCCTAAAACTAATAAACTTTTTTTTTTTCTTTTTTTTTTTAACTAACAAAGGTAACAAAGGACTTAGACACTGACGCTGACAATACACTTAATAACCAGTAAAAGAAAAAACACTAAAACTAATAAACTTTTTTTTTCTTTTTTTTTTTTTACCTAACAAAGGACGTAGACACTGACGCTGACAATACACCTAATAACCAGTAAGAGAAAAAACACTAAAACTAATAAACTTTTTTTTTTAACTAACAAAGGACGTAGACAGAAACGCAGATACGACACAAACTAAACAGTAATAAACGAAAACTACAAAACTTTTTTTTTTTTTTTATTACAGACACTAAACTAGAAAACTAAAAAATAAAAGAAAATAAAGCCTACACTATAACTAACCTACACTCTGCACTAGAATCTATCTGCTAACTATTCACTAACCTAAATAAATGATTATATTTCTCCTAACTGTACCCTACACTACACCCTGCACTAGAAACTATCAGCTAACTATTCACTAACCTAAATGATATTTCTCCTAACTAACACTGTACCCTAAACTTTAACCTATCAGCTACACTAACCTACCCTATCTAACACTATCAGATTCACTTCAATAATTAATTCGATTTAGAATTTGCTTTAAAAAAAGCAAAGCACTGCACAGTTTCCAGCTCCTCTCTCAATCAACACCACATGAAACTGCACAAAATGGCTGCCGTGACAAAATCTCATATAGTAATGGGGTGGGAAACTGTCTGATTGGTTGCTAGGGATGTTGCTAACCTGTTTGACTCCTTCTCATTGGCCCACAATCTAAAATAAGGGAGGGATTAGTGTCCTCACGAAGAGCCGATATTCGCATGTGCGCTAAAATAATCGCATTACGAAAATTCGCGCCTGCCTAAATCAATTACTCGGCAATGTGAGTAAGATCTGAGCTTTTGGACTTTTGGGACACAATAGAGATACAGTGGGGGATGATGACAGTAGTTTACAGGGTACAGATCAATGTAATCTGTACGGTGGAAACTAAAATAAAAAATACGAATATTCGTAAAGCGAATTTTTCGAAGTTCTACATATTCGCGAATATGGTGCTATACTAATATATGAATGCAAAGCCCTTTGCCTCTCCCTTCTGGGACAAGTGCAGATATTCGCATGTGCGCTAATATAATCGCATTACGAAGATTCGCTCCACAATCACTTACTCGGCAATGTGAATAAGATGTAAGTTTTTGAACTTTTGGGAAACAATCAATTATATGTATACTGTAATTTTGTGAAAGAAAGAAAGAAAAAAAAAAGGAATATTCGTATAACATATAGCACTATATTCTAAATATTTGCAAAATCGCGAAGTGACGATATTCGCGAAAAAAATTTGCTTTTCGAATATTCGCGCTCAACACTAGTTATGAGTTCCAGGCTTTTTTGTTTCTGGAGACTCAACTCGAATATTGATTAGATCGCTGGAAAAGCGCTCTCGGGATTAGTAATGATCACTAATAGATCATCTGCAAAGGCTGCTAATTGATGGTGCACTCCAGAGAGTTCTATTCCTCGTATCCTGTCATCTTGTCTGATAGCTTGAAATAAGCATTCTACCGTCAGGACAAAGAGCAGGGGGGAGAGAGGACATCCCTGTCGAGTTCCATTTTTAATGTTAAAAATAGGTGAAAATGTACTGTTTATCATGACTGTGGCAGAAGGATTTTCGTACATTGCCATAATAGTGGAAACAAACTCATCCGGGATCCCAAACCTGTGTAGCGTTTTTTGCATAAAGACCCAGTCTATATGATCAAATGCCTTTTCGGTGTCTGTGCCCAACAACACTAAAGGCACAGGGCTCTTGTGTAAGGGGGAGGATTTCAGCACCGATTCAAGTTCTTGCAGTGTGAATGGTCGAAGTAAAGACGTTGCCTGCTCCCTGGAGAGAGAGGGCAAATCCAAAGTGGAGAGCCACGTGTCTATCTTTTGAACTCTGTCTATATCAGCGGTTTGAAGGGTGGATTGTTTTATATTATAAAGGTTCTCGTAAAATTCTTTAAAGCGAATAGCTATCTTTTCCGTAGTCAGAAGAAGGGAGGAGGATGCAGATTTAATCCCGTGTATATAGGCCTTGGATTTCCTCTTTTTATTTTGGGATAGCATGAATTTGGAAGCTTTGTCACCGTGTGCGGAATATTTAAATCTTGCCGAAAGATAAAGTTTGGCTGTTCGTGTGTTTAAGATATTTTTAAGGGTGGATCTTAAATGGTTCAATTGTTCCACTGTGGCGTCTGATAGATGTTTTTTATGGGTAGATTTTAGTGTCTGGATTTGTTTATAAAGGTCTGCTACTTTTTGTTCTCTTTTCTTTTTAATATATGTTCCTAGTGAAATCAAATGACCTCTGATTACAGCCTTGTGGACCTCCCAAACCAATCCGGGGGCTACTCCTGATTTAGAATTGGTTGTGAAATAGTCATCCAGTACCTCTGACTGTTTATGTACTTGTTCTGGATTATCTAGAAGTGTCTCATTCAATCTCCAATTACTCATGGGCTTTGGGAAGTGCTTAGGTGCAAAGTCTATAAACACTGGAGCATGGTCTGAGAGCAGGAGACTACCGATGTTGGCCCCTTTGCAAGAAGTCAATAAATGGTATGGCAGTCCAAGCGTTGATAAGAACGGTGAGCTACCCAAGCGTTGATAAGAACGGTGAGCTACTGAACAGAACGTAAAGTCTTTGCTGGTGGGGTGTAGGGTCCTCCACACATCTACTAGGCTTAAGGACTCTAGAGCAGATAAGGTGTCTTATGTTTTTTGCAGCTATGGGTGTCCTGGGTCCCTGAGTGGTTTGTGGTGTGTGCTGTGTCCTTAATGTTGGTGTGGACACCAGCACTTGTGCACAGCTTCCAGTCAGTGTGTCTGTGGCAGGTAAGTGTGTTACTAGTCTCGCTTACCTGCCATCTCTATAGCTGTATGTGTTCCCCTCTCCTTGCAGCTTGGCCAGTGGAGACTCCTGTTCGTCCGTGTTGTGGAGGAACAGGTTGTCTTACCCTGCTCCTAGTCCAGGGATTTCCTGAGGGTTAGTAGGGCCCCGAGGTTCCGGAGTATGAGCCCTCCTACCATCTGGGTTGGCTCATACGGTTAGGAGTCAGGGTCAGAATTAGGGACGCATTAGGAGGTGACCAGCTCTCCGATCCCGGCGTCCTGGCCTAGCAGCTACCCGTTATCCCTTTGATACCGCACGGTTTCCCCCACTCCCCGCCGTGAAACTCAGTTGATGAATCCAATTTAGGATTTAAGCTCAAATTAAGGTCTCCATCCAATATCAGCACTCCCTCAGCAAAGTCTTGTAATTTACGAAGGGTTTCACATATCCAGATTGGTTGTGAAGCGTTTGGGGCGTAAATATTCCCAAAAGTATACGTCTGATTTCCCAGAGTCCCTTTTATAAAGAGATATCTGCCTCCCGGATCTATAAGGGTAGAGATCACCTCCGGCGGGAAGTTTTTATGCAGAGCGATAAATACCCCTCTAGATGCATTTGAAGATGACGTACTGTGGAACCATTAATTGTGTTGCATGTGGTTCATACGCGGTACGTGACCCTCTTTGAAGTGGGTTTCTTTTAGCAACGCTGCACTTACTTTTTTTTAGCGCAGTTATTGACATATTTGGCTTCTTTTGGAAGGTGCGTTCAACCCTCTCACATTAAATGAACACATTTTTACCGTAGCCATTGAGGACCGGGACGAGCACCAGTTGTTAGATAGTCTTTGCTAGGTCGGATAACACTCTGTTCAAAGATCAGGGTAAACGGGAAAAATAGGGAAGGAAAAAGAAGCATAAAAGTTACCATACAGTATAACATTTGAGTAAACTTATTAACTATATCCTTCTCATAATAGACAAGCAACATTGTCCTTGTTCTTCGGGGGAAAGAGCTAGATATCTAAAGTGGGGGTTAAGTTTGAACTGTAACAAGGATTACGAATGGAAGCAAGCATATAGACAGTAGATGGGGTAAATATCATAAGACATTAGGGCCAAGTTCTCCGTTCACAGTATAAACATATTGGAATGTGACTATAAAACGGTTATAGGTATATGTATAACATTATCAATGGCCCTATAGGCTGTTAATTTGGGATTTAGTGGCCCACAGTAATCTCTAGTAAATCACTCAGTAAAGGGAGAGAAGGAGAGAGAGGAAAACCTCTCTCAAGCATCTCATTAACTCTGTTCCCACAAAGTGAGCTTCCTTAGATAAGGATAGGCCGCAACTAACATGAAAGATGGCCCATATCCTAAATAATGAACTTGTGAAAAACTATTCTTAACAGTCACTCTGGTTCTGTGTGCAGTCTTCTCGGGGTCATCTTCATATATACTGTAGATATATCTAGTGGTGCAATCTCTAAGACATTATAGACTTGTGTTAAGTCAGCAGGAGATCTTATCACTATCTTTCGGCCGGGAGCATTGATTAGCAACCCGAACGGATGGAGCCATCGATAGTTGATGTCCTTTTGTCTGAGCACTTCTAAAAGGGGTTTCAGTTCCCTGCATTTTTGAAGGGTCATAGGCGACAGGTCCTGGAACAAGGAGATGGTGGCCCCAAAACAGGAAAGTGGGTGTTTGCCGCCTGCTGCTCTAATTAATTTTCTTTGGATTGGAAGCTGACCAAACAACAGATGACATCTCTAGGCGGTACTTGCGGTTTAGATGGTGGACGCAGTGCGCTGTGAGCACAGCCCATAGTGAGGTTGTCTTGCGCCTCTGGACTCAGCAGAATTTTAAAAAGTTCCAACAGTGATGCCGTTAGAGAGTCCGTGGATATGGACTCGGGTAAGCCTTTTATACGCAGATTATTTCTCCTGCCTCGATTGTCTTGTTCCTCCACTAAGTTATATAGGAGGTTCAGATGGGCTTGAGTGTGGTCAAGGCTGCGGGAGACTGCTGTATTGAATGATACAATCCCCTCTTGTCCCACTTCCAGTACTTCCACCCGTTCACCAACCTGTTTAAGATCATTCTTTATATCTTGCAGATCTTGTCTCAGCGGGGCCAGGGCCTCCCCTAGAACCCAGGTTTTCCTGGGTGTGAAGCGATACAGCATCGCTCTCTCTGCCGCCTTCAGAGTCTGCAGAGTATTCAATCTGCTCTGTGTGCAGCGAGGCTGTATCATCCGGCCTCATCTTGGATCTTGCAGCTGAAGTTCCTCGTTTGAGAAATTTCTCCATATCTCCCTGGCCAGAATGAGATCTCTGTATTCCAGGGGTGTCTCTGGATCTTTCTCTGCTGATGATTCTCTTGCGAGGATTAACGTAGCTTATAGGGCTCGCTTCCACCAAGCCTCTTGCAGAGCTCACACCAGCATGTGCGTTGTGCTCCGGGGTCAGACTCCGCCCCCCCAATATTCTTTTTTAAACAGTTTTCAGCAACATTGTCCCTAGCACATGAGTGCTTGTCAGGTCTCTGCCTATGCTCAGCTCACAGTGAAATGGCCATGTGAGATGAGGCTTTTATAGAGCTATGACATCATAGGGGATAGTTATCTGTGGATTGGCTGGCTGCAGGGCTGGCTCACGTTCCCAGGCTTCTTACTTTGACTTTGTATCATGTGCAACCACCATTTTAGTGTGAGGAAATTAAGGTTTGTGGTGAATTGAATTTTTCCTAAACTTCGGAATGAATTCCACTTCGGATGCTTTGATTTGCTCAACACTAGTCAGGTGTCTACATAATTTTGGTCATATAGTGTGAGAAAAGTCAGAGTTAGGCTAGGTTCACATCACCGTTTAATTTCACATTCTTCTGATCCGTCATAAGAACAGAAAAGTAAAAAAAAGAATTAAGCCTTTATTTTTGTGGAGGTGAAGAGACAAAAAATGGCAAATCAGCTTTACGATTTTTTTTCCGTTATGCCGTTCACTGTGCAGGATAAATATGTTAAAATTTTAATTTTAATAGTTCAGGCATTTTGGGAAACACCAATGCCTATGATGTTTATTTTTATTTTTTACTTTTTCATGTTACCCTAGGGCTCCATAGGAACTACAGCTACAATAGCATGGGTTTCTTCAAAGAGACCCATGCCTTCACAGACAGTGAACAGTTCCCCCTATCGCCGCATGGGGGAGCTGTTGCAGCTCTGGTAGCACAAGGCTCCAAGGTTGTGCGCTATCAGATGATCGCATACATTAGACCTGGGTGTCTGTTGCCCCTTTTGCTACACATGTATGGTGCTGGAGCAATAGGCAAACATTGCGCCCACTCGCACGTGCAGCAGGTGTCATGGCCTATGGGTCTCCACTGTTTCAAACAGCAGAGACCCACGGCTAATTAATGCCAGTAATGGTAATTAAAGCCTTTAGATGGCTTTATGCGAAAAACCCTTCTTACCGACATCCAATTACAGGCCAGTAACAAGTGGTATTGTAATGAAAAAGGACCCCCACTAAACTGGTCCAAAACGCGTAACAATTTGTCCTGTTATTTTTACAAAGTCGCTGAAATAAAGATACCTTTTTCTACTTTGGCAATTGAAGCTGGACTTTTTCAAGTTTTTGAATTTGTGATTGCCAGCACTTTCTAGGGGCTGCGTCCGTGCTTATTGCAAAGGAACACAGGTGAGAGCTGCAGACACACCTGTTTTTGCAATAAAAAAATATATACATAAATACCCATGATGTTTACATTTTTGGTTATCACTGCGACCGAAAATGCCTGTACTATTAAAATATTTAAAAAAAATTCCAATACAGCAAATGGCACAATGGAAAAAAAGAGTCAAATTGATCAATTTGCCATTTTTTTATTGCTTCTCTTATCCCAAATTTTTTTTTATAAAGTGTGATAAAAAAAAGTCACACACACTCCAAAATGGTATCAATAAAAACTACATATTGTTCAGCAAAAAATGAGCCCCCACACAGCTCAGTAGATATAAATATAAAAAAGTTATGGGGGTCAGAATATGGCAATGTAAATATTCTAAGTTTAAATTTATTTTCACACTATTTAGACAGAAAAACATATATATATATATATATATATATATATATATATATATATATATACACAGTACAGACCAAAAGTTTGGACACACCTTCTCATTCAAAGAGTTTTCTTTATTTTCATGACTATGAAAATTGTAGATTCACACTGAAGGCATCAAAACTATGAATTAACACATGTGGAATTATATACATAACAAACAAGTGTGAAACAACTGAAAATATGTCATATTCTAGGTTCTTCAAAGTAGCCACCTTTTGCTTTGATTACTGCTTTGCACACTCTTGGCATTCTCTTGATGAGCTTCAAGAGGTAGTCCCCTGAAATGGTTTTCACTTCACAGGTGTACCCTGTCAGGTTTAATAAGTGGGATCTCTTGCCTTATAAATGGGGTTGGGACCATCAGTTGCGTTGAGGAGAAGTCAGGTGGATACACAGCTGATAGTCCTACTGAATAGACTGTTAGAATTTGTATTATGGCAAGAAAAAAGCAGCTAAGTAAAGAAAAACGAGTGGCCATCATTACTTTAAGAAATGAAGGTCAGTCAGTGTCATGGTCTTACCTGCTTGCTGCTCTCCTTCGTTTGACATGTGCTGGCGGCCATCTTGGTTTCTGGGTTTCTTGTAGCCTTCCACCCTGCGGCTCCTCCTTCCCCTGGGAGGAGCTGGATGCCTAGCTCATATATATAGGAGGTCTGTGGCTTCAGTTCCTTGCTTGGTCCTCTTGTGTTCACATGCTTCTAAGACTGCTGCTGCTTCTGGTTCCTGATCCTGGCTTCGTCTGACTACCCTGCTGGTTCCTGATCCTGGCTTCGTCTGACTACCCTGCTGGTTCCTGATCCTGGCTTCGTCTGACTACCCTGCTGGTTCCTGATCCTGGCTTCGTCTGACTACCCTTCTGGTTCCTGACCTCTGGCTTCGCAAAGACTCTGCTCGGTTTCACCATCCGTTTGGACTTTTGCTTTACAGCTTTATTTTCAATAAAGCCTTCTTATTTTCACTTATCTCTTGTTGTACGTCTGGTTCATGGTTCCGTGACATTAGGACCAAGCCATGAATTCTGACGGTACAGGGCCATCCTCGCTACCCACGCTGGTTGCCAGACTTGATCAGCAGGATCACCTGTTGGGTCGGTTCGCTGTGGCGTTGCAAACCCTGCTTGAACGCACGGCTCATTTCGCTCCCGTTGCCGATGGGTCGGTTGTCGCTCCTGGGCTCGCTCCTACTGCCGCTCCGGTTGTTGCGCCAGAGTCTACCCCGACACCTGTTGTTGCGCCTGCGGTGTTTCGGGGTATGACCGGTTCTGCCCCTCTTCCACAGCGCTTTGGGGGAGAGCCAACTCAGTGCCGAGGTTTCCTTAACCAGGTGGGCATTTATTTCGAGTTGCTGCCACATGCCTTTCCTACTGAGAGATCAAAGGTGGGCTTCTTGATCTCGCTGCTCTCGGACAAGGCCTTGGCCTGGGCCAGCCCTTTATGGGAGAACAACAATCCGGTGGTTGCCGAGTTTTCCGGTTTTGTTGCTTCTCTTCGGAAGGTATTCGATGTGCCGGCTCGTGCTGCTCCTTATGTCCATCAGACAGGGTTCACGATCCGTAGCTGAATACGCCATTGAGTTTCGTACCCTGGCAGCAGAGGTGGGCTGGAATAATGAGGCTCTGGTCGCTGCTTTCTCTCATGGTCTCTCGGATGCCTTGAAGGATGAGGTTGCAGCTAAGGACCTACCAGTTGAGCTCGAGTCTCTTATTTCTTTCCTGATTTTGATTGACACCAGACTCAGGGAGAGACCTTCCTTTAAGGAGAACCTGCGGAGGTCTTCTAACAGATTGGTGCCTACGTTTGCTGACCCACCCGTGCCTCCCTCTCCTCCCACGCCTCCTGGGGATGACTTGTCTGGGGGTGAACCCATGCAGCTGGGGATTGCTCGCCTGTCCGAGGGGGAGAGGGCACTCCGGAGACGCGAGGGCCGATGCATGTACTGTGGTCTCGGTGGGCATTTTCGGTTGGCATGTCCGAACCGTCCGGGAAATGCTCGTACCCTGAGATCCTGTCGGGGGCAGATCTTGGGTGGAGTCTCCTCGTCCCCGGTTTCCCGTGTTGACAAACCACTGATCACTGTTGTCCTCTCCTGGGTCGGGGGCTCGGTGACGACCCAGGCGTTGGTGGACTCTGGTGCTGGTGGTTTGTTCATTGATAGTGTGTTCGCTGCCGCCAATTCCATTCCTCTGCAGGCTCGAGGTTCCCCACTGGCTCTTGAGGCGATAGACGGCAGACCCCTTCTGCCGCCACACGTGACTCATGAGACCCTTCCAGTGGGGATAGCCATTGGTGCCGTTCACAGAGAGTCGGTCTGCCTCCAGGTTATTTCGTCTCCACACTACTCGGTGGTCTTGGGGTACCCCTGGCTCCAGAAGCATAATCCGACTTTCGATTGGAGATCGGTCGAGATCCTCTCGTGCTCACCGCAGTGTGGGGCTAGTTGCATCCATGGGTCTGTCAAGTTGCTGTGTACTTCCTCGGACTCTCTGTTGCCTCCTGAATACGAGGAGTACCGGGATGTATTTGATAAAGTGCGCGCGGTTGCCCTACCTCCGCACCGCCCATACGATTGTGCCATAGAGTTACAATCTGGTGCCGTTCCTCCTCGTGGCAAAGTCTATCCACTGTTGGTAGCGGAGAATGAGGCCATGGAGGAGTACGTGAGGGAGGCGCTTTCACGCGGACACATTCGCAAATCTTCGTCCCCGGCAGGGGCTGGATTTTTCTTTGTGAAAAAGAAGGGCGGTGAGTTGAGGCCTTGCATCGATTACAGGGGTCTCAATCGCATCACGATCAAGAACGCTTACCCGATACCCTTGATTTCCGAGCTGTTCGATCGCCTTAAAGGGGCCACGGTCTTTACCAAACTCGACCTGAGGGCGGCATATAACCTGGTAAGGATCAAGGCGGGCGATGAGTGGAAGACCGCGTTTAACACCAGGACCGGTCATTACGAATCCTTGGTTATGCCCTTTGGGTTGTGCAATGCGCCCGCAGTCTTTCAGGAATTCATCAACGATGTTTTCCGTGACCTGTTGCAGCAGTGTGTGGTAGTCTATTTGGATGACATCTTGGTATATTCTGAATCCATGGAGGCCCACATTCTGGATGTCAGACGAGTGTTGCAACGGTTACGAGAGAACAAGCTGTTCGGTAAGCTTGAGAAATGCGAATTTCACCGATCCCAGGTAACCTTCTTAGGTTACATCATTTCCGCTGAGGGGTTCTCCATGGATCCTGAGAAGGTTTCGGCTGTCTTACAGTGGCCCCAGCCCAGTGGTCTTCGTTCCCTGCAGCGCTTTTTGGGCTTCGCCAATTATTATCGGAAGTTCATCAGGGACTTTTCCATGCTGGCCAAGCCTCTCACGGATCTGACCAGGAAGGGCAGTAATTCCCAGGTCTGGCCGCTCGAGGCCATCCGAGCTTTTGAGGCCCTAAAGTCCGCCTTTGTGTCGGCTCCGATTCTGTCGCATCCCAACCCTGGGTTGCCCTTTGTCCTCGAGGTGGACGCGTCTGAGACGGGAGTAGGCGCCCTTCTGTCTCAGCGTAGAACACCAGAGGGTCCTCTGCTTCCTTGTGGGTTTTACTCCCGGAAACTGTCTTCCGCGGAGTGCAACTATCAGATTGGTGACAGGGAGTTATTGGCCATCGTGCAGGCCCTTAAAGAATGGAGGCACTTGCTCGAGGGTTCGGTGGTTCCGGTTCTCATCCTGACGGACCACAAGAATCTGACCTACCTTTCTGAGGCCAAGAGATTGACACCACGTCAGGCCAGATGGGCTCTGTTCTTGTCACGTTTTAATTACGTGGTCTCCTACCTACCCGGTTCCAAGAACATCAGGGCGAATGCCTTATCACGGCAGTACTCCGAGCTGTCCAGGGAGGAGTCGATTCCGACTTCGGTCATACCTCCGAATCAGATCCTGGCCGCCATTCGCACCAGCCTGACCTCTCCCCTGGGTGAGCAGATTTTGGCGGCTCAATCTGGTGCTCCCTCTGGGAGACCCAACGGCAGATGTTTTGTGCCTGAGGAGTTGCGCACTCGGTTGTTGCGAACCTACCATAACTCCAAGACCGCGGGGCATCCTGGAAAGAATCAGCTGTCCTGGGCTGTTTCACGTCTGTTCTGGTGGCCTTCCCTACGTTCCGACATCGCCGCATATGTAGCGGCATGCTCCGTTTGTGCCCAGAGTAAGTCCCCTCGGCACCTTCCGTTGGGCCTTCTGCAACCCATAGCCACCGGGGAGCGCCCATGGTCACACCTGGGGATGGATTTCATTGTGGACCTCCCTGCATCCCGAGGCCATACGGTCATTCTCATGATTGTGGATCGGTTTTCCAAAATGTGCCACTGTGTTCCTCTCAAGAAGTTACCCTCTGCACAAGAGTTGGCCACGATTTTTGCCAGGGAGGTCTTCCAGTTGCACGGTTTGCCTAAGGAGATTGTGTCGGATCGGGGGAGTCAGTTTGTGTCCAGGTTCTGGCGCACCTTTTGCTCCCAGTTGGGGATTCATCTCTCCTTCTCCTCGGCCTACCACCCTCAATCCAATGGGGCCGCAGAACGATCCAATCAGGCCTTGGAGCAATTCCTTCGTTGCTATGTCTCCGATCACCAAGACAATTGGGTTGACCTCCTGCCTTGGGCTGAGTTTGCCAGGAACACGGCGGTGAACTCTTCCTCTGGGACGTCTCCCTTCATGGCCAATTATGGGTTCCAACCCGCCGTGTTACCGGAGGTATTCTCTCCCCAGGATATTCCGGCTGTGGAGGATCACCTTTCCGTCCTACGTGCTTCTTGGGTACAGATCCAGAAGTCCCTTGAGGTCTCTGCGCAGCGCCAGAGACTCCAGGCTGATCGCAGACGAGCGCCTGCTCCTTCCTACCAGGTCGGAGACCGTGTATGGTTGTCCACCCGCAACCTCAACCTTCGAGTGCCCACTCCCAAGCTGGCGCCTCGCTTTGTTTGTCCCTTCCGAGTGCTTTGCAGGGTAAACCCGGTAGCCTATGCCCTTGCGCTTCCTCCTGGCATGCGGATCTCCAACGTGTTTCATGTCTCCCTGTTGAAGCCACTGGTGTGTAATCGTTTCACTTCCTCGGTTCCTCGGCCTCGTCCGGTCCAAGTGGGCAATCGTGAGGAATATGAGGTGAGCAATATCCTGGACTCATGCCTGGTCCGCGGTCGGTTGCAGTTTTTGGTCCATTGGCGTGGTTATGGTCCAGAGGAGCGTTCCTGGGTTCCCTCCGCAGATGTCCATGCTCCTGCCTTGCTCCGAGCCTTCCACGCACGCTTCCCTCAGAAACCATTTTGTGCTCCGCGGAGGAGGGGCCCTTGAGGGGGAGGTACTGTCATGGTCTTACCTGCTTGCTGCTCTCCTTCGTTTGACATGTGCTGGCGGCCATCTTGGTTTCTGGGTTTCTTGTAGCCTTCCACCCTGCGGCTCCTCCTTCCCCTGGGAGGAGCTGGATGCCTAGCTCATATATATACAGTGAGGAAAAGAAGTATTTGAACACCCTGCGATTTTGCAAGTTCTCCCACTTAGAAATCATGGAGGGGTCTGAAATTCACATTTTAGGTGCATTCCCACTCTATGAGACAGAATTTAAAAAAATAAAATCAGGAAATCAGATTGTATGATTTTTAAATAATTTATTTGTCTTGCACTGCTGAACATAAGTATTTGAACCCCTGAGAAACAGCAAGATTTCTGGCTCTCAAAGACCTGTTACTGTGCCTTTAAAAAGTCCACCTCTACTCCACTTATTAATCTAACTTAGTAGCACCTGTCTGAGCTCTTTAAAGACCCCTGTCCACCCCACAGTCTGTCAGACACGAACTACTACCATGGGCAAGACCAAAGAGCTGTCAAAAGACACCAGAGACAAAATTCTGGACCTCCACAAGGCTGAAAAGGGCTACGGGGCAATTGCCAAGCAGCTTGGTGAAAATAGATCAACTGTTGGAGCAATTGTTAGAAAATGGAAGAGGCTAAAGACGACTGTCAGTCTGCCTCGGACTGGAGCTACATGCAAGATCTCACCTCGTGGGGTATCACTGATGATAAGAAAGGTGAGGAATCAGCTCAGAACTACAAGGGAGGAGCTGGTCAATGACATGAAGAGAGCTGGGACCACAGTTTCAAAGGTCACTGTCGGTAGAACACTACGCCGTCATGGTTTCAAATCATGCATTGCACGGAAGGTTCCCCTGCTCAAGTTATCACATGTCCAGGCCCCTCTGAAGTTTGCCAATGACCATCTGGATGATCCAGAGGAGGCATGGGAGAAAGTCATGTGGTCAGATGAGATCAAAGTAGAACTTTTTGGTCTAAACTTCACTCGTATTGTTTGGAGGAAAAAGAAGGATGAGTTGCATCCCAAGAACACCATCCCTACTGTGAAGCATGGCGGTGGTTACATCATGCTTTGGTGGTGCTTTTCTGCGAAGAGGACAGGATGACTGCACTGTATTAAGGAGAGGATGAATGCCCCATTTATTGTGAGATTTTGAGCAACAACCTCCTTCCCTCAGTCAGATTATTGAAGATGGGTCGTGGCTGGGTCTTCCAACATGACAACGACCCGAAGCACACAGCCAGGATAACCAAGGAGCGGCTCCATAAGAAGCATATCACGGTTCTGGAGTGGCCTAGCCAGTCTCCAGACCTAAATCCAATAGAACATCTTTGGAGGGAGCTGAAACTCTGTGTTGCTCAGTGACAGCCCCGAAACCTGACAGATCTATAGGAGATCTGTGTGGAGGAGTAGGTCAACATCCCTGTTGCAGTGTGTGCAAACCTGGTCAAGAACTACAGGAAACGTTTGACCTCTGTAATTACAAACAAAGGCTTCTGTACCAAATATTAACACAGATTTTCTCAGGTGTTCAAATACTTATGTTCAGCAGTGCAAGACTAATAAATACTTTAAAAATCATACAATGTGATTTCCTGATTTTTTTTATTTTATTCTGTCTCTCAGAGTGGGAATGCACCTTCAATGTGAATTTCAGATCCCTCCATGATATCTAATTGGGAGAACTTGCAAAATCGCAGGGTGTTCAAATACTTCTGTTCCTCACTGTAGGAGGTCTGTGGCTTCAGTTCCTTGCTTGGTCCTCTTGTGTTCACATGCTTCTAAGACTGCTGCTGCTTCTGGTTCCTGATCCTGGCTTCGTCTGACTACCCTGCTGGTTCCTGATCCTGGCTTCGTCTGACTACCCTGCTGGTTCCTGATCCTGGCTTCGTCTGACTACCCTGCTGGTTCCTGATCCTGGCTTCGTCTGACTACCCTTCTGGTTCCTGACCTCTGGCTTCGCAAAGACTCTGCTCGGTTTCACCATCCGTTTGGACTTTTGCTTTACAGCTTTATTTTCAATAAAGCCTTCTTATTTTCACTTATCTCTTGTTGTACGTCTGGTTCATGGTTCCGTGACAGTCTGTCAGCCGAAAAATTGGGAAAACTTTGAAAGTAACGGCTATTTGACCATGAAGGAATGTGATGGGGTGCTGCATCAGATGACCTGGCCTCCACAGTCACCGGACCTGAACCCAATCGAGATGGTTTGGGGTGAGCTGGACCGCAGAGTGAAGGCAAAAGGGCCAACAAGTGCTAAGCATCTCTGGGAACTCCTTCAAGACTGTTGGAAGACCATTTCAGGGGACTACCTCTTGAAGCTCATCAAGAGAATGCCAAGAGTGTGCAAAGCAGTAATCCAAGCAAAAGGTGGCTACTTTGAAGAACCTAGAATATGACATATTTTCAGTTCTTTCACACTTGTTTGTTATGTATATAATTCCACATGTGTTAATTCATAGTTTTGATGCCTTCATAGTCATGAAAATAAAGAAAACTCTTTGAATGAGAAGGTGTGTCCAAACTTTTGGTCTGTACTGTGTGTATATATATATTTATATATATATAGAAAAAGAAAAAACACAGGCGGCACCACCTAACGTACAAGGTGGGTGCAAAGTCCAAGCACGGCAGCAGGTGCTTACCCAATCGTAGAATCGAAAAAATTGGACTGCACTCCAAGCGTATCTTCAAACAGTGTGTGTTTATTCACCCATATGTGGCATAGCGACGTTTCGGCTCCAACTGAGCCTTTCTCAAGCATTGGTGAACAGTTAGTGACAAGTATATAAAGGTGTATCACAAATACAATCAATGAAATTACATAATTGATACTTTACAGATAATACCTGTAAGCGATATACAAATGTGCAATAAAACAGGACTTTCATATTACATAAAGTGACTAGTGCTTACGCTGTTAACAAAATATTGTATAGTGTCATATTGTACATAAACAACCGAAAGATACATAATTAATTGCACCTGCAGCTTATCACCATCTCATTTATATATAGATTTGAGTGATAACCATGTGCAAAACATAAAAAGCTGATGAATAAAAACCTGATAGAAGGATGTAGCCCACGTATATATATAAAAAACGAATGATGAGGCAGCACTTCCAGTATGAGGTGAACGGGTGAGGAACCCCAACTTTATTCAAGCGACGTTTCGGCCTGCTCAATGAGGCCTTTCTCAAGCTACATAACAGTGCATATGACAGGGTATAAATACATCCCCCAATCAGTACAATTCAATTACAATCAGTGGTTAGGCGTGACTACAAACCAGTCACGTGATCATTACCCATTTAAACACATGACATAGGTGTATAGTAAACATTCTCATGTTGTGAGCATACAAACATTTCATATGTGATCTATGATGCCAAAATAAATAATATAGCGAGATAAATCTCTGTGTATCCATGACGTTTAAATAGAATATGCATCTCTCTCCATTTAATATGTGATTACCCATATCGAACACTGTGCAAAACGTGTTAGGTACATACAGGGTTAAAAACATATGTTGCTGGTACAGCCGTACCTTAACACAGATTAAAAACATCAGGACGGAGCTCACCATACTTGAGTTCTTGGAACCGGCCGGCATTGGCGTCCCCTCGTCGGCGATGCGCATGCGCCGAGCCCGACGTCATTGGCCACGCCCCCCGATACAGCCGCGCTCACACGTGACAGCTCCATGGACCGCAGCGTCATCCCCTGGAGCGCACCGCAGGGAAAACAGCTGAAAGGGGAGGGAGGTCAAGGCATGTGACTCAGCGTCAGACGCATAGCACTTGGGGGTGTGCCGAAGTGACCATGGTGATGTAAACAGTACGGAGACTAGCGGGCATACGCACCATACCTAGGACCCTTATATAAGCACATATTCCAGATCCCAATACACCTATAGGTACATTTAGTCAGCTCAGCGGGTAGGCGATCTAGCTCTGCCAGCGCACCCAGAGCGACCGCCCAATTCACACTGGCCTTCCCCAATGCACCTTATTATTGTGTGGTTACTATGGGACACACCTCCCATCTACCTACACCTATAGCACTGATGTGTGTAGGAAAACTCCACCAGCTCCCAGTGTGTGGCTAGTGAAATCACACCCCATCAGTACCAATAAGAGAACTATCAGATATCAATAATTAAAAAATGCTTCATGCCAGTGATCCAGGTCATCAGTCGCAGTCCCGCAAGTCTCCACACAATGGTCACTATCACGCTCTGGTATCCAAGGTCATTAGGCGGCTCCATCCAGTACATGGACAAAGGCTCATCAAGATCATCAAAAATCATCTAGAATGAATGAAAAATTGTATCAATCTACATTGTTTATTTAATCAGACACATTAGCACTGTTATATGTCTCCCACACCAGACAGAGTGGTCAAGTACCCCCACGTCGGCGTGCGCTGCACCTATCCATCACCCACATAATTCCCATCTACATTCCGCATTAAGGCCGTCGGGCTTCAGTGTCCGTAACCTATATATCCACATAATCTCACGTTGCTTAAGTAGTCTTTCCCTGTTACCTCCCCGTTTGAGTGGGGGGATATGATCTATCACCCTGAACTTGAGATCTTTCTCACCGTGACCTGCCTCAATGAAGTGCTTGGGCACGGGAAGGTCTCTCCTTTTTTGCCTAATCGAGTACCTGTGATAGTTCATTCTCGTCTTGACCTCACAAGTGGTCTCCCCCACATAAAAGAGATTGCAGGGGCAAGACAAGAGATAAATCACGAATGAACTATCACAGGTCAAGAAATGCCGTATTTCAAATTCCTTCTTCATTATTGGGTGTGTGAATTGCTCACCTTTTAGCATATAGCTACAGTTTACGCAACCTAAACATGGGTAGCATCCGTATTTCTTACGACCTAAATAGGTCTGGGTAGGGGTTTTACCCCCTGTCACCTCAGCTTTAACTAGCTTATCTCTCAGGCTCGGTGCTCGCCTGTAGGACATCAGAGGAGGTACGGAGAATTCTTTAACCTTTTTAAAGTTGCTGTACAGTATTGGCCAGTGCTTTTTGATAGCGTCTGCTACCTGATAGCTACCCTCCGTGAAAGTTGAGATGAACGGCACTCTAATCTGTTTGTTAATGTCTTTCGGGGTCCTTGATTCCAGTTCATCCCGCTGTCTCTGAACTAGTCTTCTAGGATATCCCCTATTGACAAACTTGTCCGCCATTTGCGACAATCTCGTGTCACGTGTCTTGGGGTCTTTAACAATACGTTGTACACGGAGAAACTGGCTCCGCGGCAAGGTTTTAACCATGGACCGTGGGTGACAGCTCTCGAACTTCAACAACTTGTTGCAGTCCGTCGGCTTAGTGTATAAGTCGGTCACAAGTATCGTACCTTGTTTGATCACCATGGTATCCAAAAATTGGACCTGCTCGGTGGAGTATGTTAGAGTAAACTGTATATCTGGGTCTATTGTATTCAAGAAAGTGTGGAAATCGGCCAGCTCACTTTCAGTGCCGTCCCAGATGACAAAGACATCGTCTATGTATCTCCACCACCCCCGCACAAGACTGAAGTGGTGGGACACATAGACGTGCTCAGCCTCCAGGCCCGACATGAAGATGTTGGCGTAAGTCGGCGCCATATTCGAACCCATAGCGGTTCCCCGCTGTTGTAAAAAATAACCATCCTGAAAGCAAAATAATTGTACCTCAAAACTACACCGAGCAGGTCCAATATGAACTCTCTACATTCATCAGTATACTGGGTGGAAACCAGACACTTCCTGACTGCCTCTACACCCCTATCATGATTTATAGAGGTGTAGAGGCTCACCACATCGAAGGAGACCAGCAGGATCCTATCCGTCACTTCCACCTCAGCAATCCTGTTAAGGAAGTCACCTGTGTCACGTATGTAGGATCTAGCTCCTACAGCAAACACTCTCAGTATTTTATCCAGGAAGATGGCTACATTAGAGAACACAGACTCCCTCCCGGAGACAATGGGTCTCCCCGGGGGGTTCTGTAAACTCTTATGAATTTTAGGTAACACATACATCAATGGTGTTTTGGGGTGTGTTATCAATAGATACTTGTAAAGAGCTTCATCGATCAAACCTCCTACTTTAGCTCTATCAAGTATATTAGTGATAACCTTAATCACCTCAAATTTAGGGTCATGATTCAGCTGTCTATACACCAGCGGGTCTCCCAGCTGCCTCTGTATCTCTGAGACGTACCATTGGGTGTCCATCACAACAACGGCACCCCCCTTGTCGGCCGGTTTGACCGTGAGGGAGCCGTTGTTGCAAAGTTCACCCAATGCACGTATCTCGGCTGACTTCATATTAGGGTGCTTGAGCCCCCTTTCAGACAATGAGTCTTTCAGATGCTCAATATCCACCCTCACTGCATTAATAAATGCGTCTATGGCCGGACTCTTAATCTGCGGTGTGAAGTCACTCTTGGCGTGTAGGCCCACACCCCGAAGAGAGAGTTCACAACCGTGCTCAGTGTCGCCACCAGTCGCATGCTGATCATTCTCAGAAAACCACACTTTCAGCTTGATGCTTCTAAAAAATTTTTGCAGATCTACTTCAAGCTGATACCAATCAACTCCCACTGCAGGGCAAAATGTTAACCCCTTAGATAGGAGCTCTGTTTGTGCATCAGTCAAAACATGGGAAGAAATATTTACCACTATGGATTCCTTTTCCTTAGTGGCCGATTCCTTACATTCCGTTGTTCTTTTTCTCCATTTGTATTGTCTCTGTCCACCACGTCTGGTCCTTTTGGATCCATGGCAGGACCTAAAAAATCATCTCCATGTCGCTGTGTAGTAAGTGTGGCTCCATCTTCATTTGTAGATGCCATTCTCCTCCTAGGGTTGGTGTAACTTTTTTTATTATTGTTGGCACTGGGGTTACCATAATAGGGTTGTCTTCTTTGGCCTTTTGGATCTTGCCAGGTATATACATTACCACGTCGGTAATCCTCCTCATCACGCAACCATTTGCGCCGTTTGATAGCCTCCTGTTCTCTCCTGAATTTCTCCAGATAAGCAGAGCAGTTAGTCAGATAGGTATCATAGTCCTGTATAGGGAGGGCCTCTTTAAGCTTGTTGACAGCTTTATCAAGATGCTCCCGTACACTGCCCAATTCATGTTGCAAAAATTCCAGGTTCAACAGTATCACATCCAGGGCATACTTATTTGAGATTTGTGTGAATTTCTGTGTAAACTTACTGTCAGCTGGGAACAGACTCGGCTTCAATTGGGAGCGCATTCCCCTTGGTATTCTGTGCGATTTGTAGTATTCCGCTAGGGTTGCTAGATGTAGTTCCATTGAAGCCAGCCTTTTACCATCAGCCTCATAGCCTTTCTTTAGCTCTATAACAGATGGGTAAAAACGTGCAATCGCTCACCAAGTCGTGGAGGATCCTCTCCTCATCCTGTCTGGTATAGGAGAACACATCAAGCGGGTCCCTCTCAGACGAATCATGCATTTTTCTCAGTGCTAAGCTGCTAAGTCCTTATATAAAAATACAAATAGTGCAGCAGCACAGTCAGATGAGATGTACCGGGTGCAAACTCCCCACAGAGGTCGGCTCTTCCTCCACGAAATATATAAAAAACGAATGATGAGGCAGCACTTCCAGTATGAGGTGAACGGGTGAGGAACCCCAACTTTATTCAAGCGACGTTTCGGCCTGCTCAATGAGGCCTTTCTCAAGCTACATAACAGTGCATATGCCAGGGTATAAATACATCCCCCAATCAGTACAATTCAATTACAATCAGTGGTTAGGCGTGACTACAAACCAGTCACGTGATCATTACCCATTTAAACACATGACATAGGTGTATAGTAAACATTCTCATGTTGTGAGCATACAAACATTTCATATGTGATCTATGATGCCAAAATAAATAATATAGCGAGATAAATCTCTGTGTATCCATGACGTTTAAATAGAATATGCATCTCTCTCCATTTAATATGTGATTACCCATATCGAACACTGTGCAAAACGTGTAAGGTACATACAGGGTCAAAAACATATGTTGCTGGTACAGCCGTACCTTAACACAGATTAAAAACATCAGGACGGAGCTCACCATACTTGAGTTCTTGGAACCGGCCGGCATTGGCGTCCCCTCGTCGGCGATGCGCATGCGCCGAGCCCGACGTCATTGGCCACGCCCCCCGATACAGCCGCGCTCACACGTGACAGCTCCATGGACCGCAGCGTCATCCCCTGGAGCGCACCGCAGGGAAAACAGCTGAAAGGGGAGGGAGGTCAAGGCATGTGACTCAGCGTCAGACGCATAGCACTTGGGGGTGTGCCGAAGTGACCATGGTGATGTAAACAGTACGGAGACTAGCGGGCATACGCACCATACCTAGGACCCTTACAGAGGCAGCTGGGAGACCCGCTGGTGTATAGACAGCTGAATCATGACCCTAAATTTGAGGTGATTAAGGTTATCACTAATATACTTGATAGAGCTAAAGTAGGAGGTTTGATCGATGAAGCTCTTTACAAGTATCTATTGATAACACACCCCAAAACACCATTGATGTATGTGTTACCTAAAATTCATAAGAGTTTACAGAACCCCCCGGGGAGACCCATTGTCTCCGGGAGGGAGTCTGTGTTCTCTAATGTAGCCATCTTCCTGGATAAAATACTGAGAGTGTTTGCTGTAGGAGCTAGATCCTACATACGTGACACAGGTGACTTCCTTAACAGGATTGCTGAGGTGGAAGTGACGGATAGGATCCTGCTGGTCTCCTTCGATGTGGTGAGCCTCTACACCTCTATAAATCATGATAGGGGTGTAGAGGCAGTCAGGAAGTGTCTGGTTTCCACCCAGTATACTGATGAATGTAGAGAGTTCATATTGGACCTGCTCGGTGTAGTTTTGAGGTACAATTATTTTGCTTTTCAGGATGGTTATTTTTTACAACAGCGGGGAACCGCTATGGGTTCGAATATGGCGCCGACTTACGCCAACATCTTCATGTCGGGCCTGGAGGCTGAGCACGTCTATGTGTCCCACCACTTCAGTCTTGTGCGGGGGTGGTGGAGATACATAGACGATGTCTTTGTCATCTGGGACGGCACTGAAAGTGAGCTGGCCGATTTCCACACTTTCTTGAATACAATAGACCCAGATATACAGTTTACTCTAACATACTCCACCGAGCAGGTCCAATTTTTGGATACCATGGTGATCAAACAAGGTACGATACTTGTGACCGACTTATACACTAAGCCGACGGACTGCAACAAGTTGTTGAAGTTCGAGAGCTGTCACCCACGGTCCATGGTTAAAACCTTGCCGCGGAGCCAGTTTCTCCGTGTACAACGTATTGTTAAAGACCCCAAGACACGTGACACGAGATTGTCGCAAATGGCGGACAAGTTTGTCAATAGGGGATATCCTAGAAGACTAGTTCAGAGACAGCGGGATGAACTGGAATCAAGGACCCCGAAAGACATTAACAAACAGATTAGAGTGCCGTTCATCTCAACTTTCACGGAGGGTAGCTATCAGGTAGCAGACGCTATCAAAAAGCACTGGCCAATACTGTACAGCAACTTTAAAAAGGTTAAAGAATTCTCCGTACCTCCTCTGATGTCCTACAGGCGAGCACCGAGCCTGAGAGATAAGCTAGTTAAAGCTGAGGTGACAGGGGGTAAAACCCCTACCCAGACCTATTTAGGTCGTAAGAAATACGGATGCTACCCATGTTTAGGTTGCGTAAACTGTAGCTATATGCTAAAAGGTGAGCAATTCACACACCCAATAATGAAGAAGGAATTTGAAATACGGCATTTCTTGACCTGTGATAGTTCATTCGTGATTTATCTCTTGTCTTGCCCCTGCAATCTCTTTTATGTGGGGGAGACCACTTGTGAGGTCAAGACGAGAATGAACTATCACAGGTACTCGATTAGGCAAAAAAGGAGAGACCTTCCCGTGCCCAAGCACTTCATTGAGGCAGGTCACGGTGAGAAAGATCTCAAGTTCAGGGTGATAGATCATATCCCCCCACTCAAACGGGGAGGTAACAGGGAAAGACTACTTAAGCAACGTGAGATTATGTGGATATATAGGTTACGGACACTGAAGCCCGACGGCCTTAATGCGGAATGTAGATGGGAATTATGTGGGTGATGGATAGGTGCAGCGCACGCCGACGTGGGGGTCCTTGACCACTCTGTCTGGTGTGGGAGACATATAACAGTGCTAATGTGTCTGATTAAATAAACAATGTAGATTGATACAATTTTTCATTCATTCTAGATGATTTTTGATGATCTTGATGAGCCTTTGTCCATGTACTGGATGGAGCCGCCTAATGACCTTGGATACCAGAGCGTGATAGTGACCATTGTGTGGGGACTTGCGGGACTGCGACTGATGACCTGGATCACTGGCATGAAGCATTTTTTAATTATTGATATCTGATAGTTCTCTTATTGGTACTGATGGGGTGTGATTTCACTAGCCACACACTGGGAGCTGGTGGAGTTTTCCTACACACATCAGTGCTATAGGTGTAGGTAGATGGGAGGTGTGTCCCATAGTAACCACACAATAATAAGGTGCATTGGGGAAGGCCAGTGTGAATTGGGCGGTCGCTCTGGGTGCGCTGGCAGAGCTAGATCGCCTACCCGCTGAGCTGACTAAATGTACCTATAGGTGTATTGGGATCTGGAATATGTGCTTATATAAGGGTCCTAGGTATGGTGCGTATGCCCGCTAGTCTCCGTACTGTTTACATCACCATGGTCACTTCGGCACACCCCCAAGTGCTATGCGTCTGACGCTGAGTCACATGCCTTGACCTCCCTCCCCTTTCAGCTGTTTTCCCTGCGGTGCGCTCCAGGGGATGACGCTGCGGTCCATGGAGCTATCACGTGTGAGCGTGGCTGTATCGGGGGGCGTGGCCAATGACGTCGGGCTCGGCGCATGCGCATCGCCGACGAGGGGACGCCAATGCCGGCCGGTTCCAAGAACTCAAGTATGGTGAGCTCCGTCCTGATGTTTTTAATCTGTGTTAAGGTACGGCTGTACCAGCAACATATGTTTTTAACCCTGTATGTACCTAACACGTTTTGCACAGTGTTCGATATGGGTAATCACATATTAAATGGAGAGAGATGCATATTCTATTTAAACGTCATGGATACACAGAGATTTATCTCGCTATATTATTTATTTTGGCATCATAGATCACATATGAAATGTTTGTATGCTCACAACATGAGAATGTTTACTATACACCTATGTCATGTGTTTAAATGGGTAATGATCACGTGACTGGTTTGTAGTCACGCCTAACCACTGATTGTAATTGAATTGTACTGATTGGGGGATGTATTTATACCCTGTCATATGCACTGTTATGTAGATTGAGAAAGGCCTCATTGAGCAGGCCGAAACGTCGCTTGAATAAAGTTGGGGTTCCTCACCCGTTCACCTCATACTGGAAGTGCTGCCTCATCATTCGTTTTTTATATATTTCGTGGAGGAAGAGCCGACCTCTGTGGGGAGTTTGCACCCGGTACATCTCATCTGACTGTGCTGCTGCACTATTTGTATTTTTATATAAGGACTTAGCAGCTTAGCACTGAGAAAAATGCATGATTCGTCTGAGAGGGACCCGCTTGATGTGTTCTCCTATACCAGACAGGATGAGGAGAGGATCCTCCACGACTTGGTGAGCGATTGCACGTTTTTATCCACCCCATCTGTTATAGAGCTAAAGAAAGGCTATGAGGCTGATGGTAAAAGGCTGGCTTCAATGGAGCTACATCTAGCAACCCTAGCGGAATACTACAAATCGCACAGAATACCAAGGGGAATGCGCTCCCAATTGAAGCCGAGTCTGTTCCCAGCTGACAGTAAGTTTGCACAGAAATTCACACAAATCTCAAATAAGTATGCCCTGGATGTGATACTGTTGAACCTGGAATTTTTGCAACATGAATTGGGCAGTGTACGGGAGCATCTTGATAAAGCTGTCAACAAGCTTAAAGAGGCCCTCCCTATACAGGACTATGATACCTATCTGACTAACTGCTCTGCTTATCTGGAGAAATTCAGGAGAGAACAGGAGGCTATCAAACGGCGCAAATGGTTGCGTGATGAGGAGGATTACCGACGTGGTAATGTGTATACCTGGCAAGATCCAAAAGGCCAAAGAAGACAACCCTATTATGGTAACCCCAGTGCCAACAATAATAAAAAAAAGTTACACCAACCCTAGGAGGAGAATGGCATCTACAAATGAAGATGGAGCCACACTTACTACACAGCGACATGGAGATGATTTTTTAGGTCCTGCCATGGATCCAAAAGGACCAGACGTGGTGGACAGAGACAATACAAATGGAGAAAAAGAACAACGGAATGTAAGGAATCGGCCACTAAGGAAAAGGAATCCATAGTGGTAAATATTTCTTCCCATGTTTTGACTGATGCACAAACAGAGCTCCTATCTAAGGGGTTAACATTTTGCCCTGCAGTGGGAGTTGATTGGTATCAGCTTGAAGTAGATCTGCAAAAATTTTTTAGAAGCATCAAGCTGAAAGTGTGGTTTTCTGAGAATGATCAGCATGCGACTGGTGGCGACACTGAGCACGGTTGTGAACTCTCTCTTCGGGGTGTGGGCCTACACGCCAAGAGTGACTTCACACCGCAGATTAAGAGTCCGGCCATAGACGCATTTATTAATGCAGTGAGGGTGGATATTGAGCATCTGAAAGACTCATTGTCTGAAAGGGGGCTCAAGCACCCTAATATGAAGTCAGCCGAGATACGTGCATTGGGTGAACTTTGCAACAACGGCTCCCTCACGGTCAAACCGGCCGACAAGGGGGGTGCCGTTGTTGTGATGGACACCCAATGGTACGTCTCAGAGATACAGAGGCAGCTGGGAGACCCGCTGGTGTATAGACAGCTGAATCATGACCCTAAATTTGAGGTGATTAAGGTTATCACTAATATACTTGATAGAGCTAAAGTAGGAGGTTTGATCGATGAAGCTCTTTACAAGTATCTATTGATAACACACCCCAAAACACCATTGATGTATGTGTTACCTAAAATTCATAAGAGTTTACAGAACCCCCCGGGGAGACCCATTGTCTCCGGGAGGGAGTCTGTGTTCTCTAATGTAGCCATCTTCCTGGATAAAATACTGAGAGTGTTTGCTGTAGGAGCTAGATCCTACATACGTGACACAGGTGACTTCCTTAACAGGATTGCTGAGGTGGAAGTGACGGATAGGATCCTGCTGGTCTCCTTCGATGTGGTGAGCCTCTACACCTCTATAAATCATGATAGGGGTGTAGAGGCAGTCAGGAAGTGTCTGGTTTCCACCCAGTATACTGATGAATGTAGAGAGTTCATATTGGACCTGCTCGGTGTAGTTTTGAGGTACAATTATTTTGCTTTTCAGGATGGTTATTTTTTACAACAGCGGGGAACCGCTATGGGTTCGAATATGGCGCCGACTTACGCCAACATCTTCATGTCGGGCCTGGAGGCTGAGCACGTCTATGTGTCCCACCACTTCAGTCTTGTGCGGGGGTGGTGGAGATACATAGACGATGTCTTTGTCATCTGGGACGGCACTGAAAGTGAGCTGGCCGATTTCCACACTTTCTTGAATACAATAGACCCAGATATACAGTTTACTCTAACATACTCTACCGAGCAGGTCCAATTTTTGGATACCATGGTGATCAAACAAGGTACGATACTTGTGACCGACTTATACACTAAGCCGACGGACTGCAACAAGTTGTTGAAGTTCGAGAGCTGTCACCCACGGTCCATGGTTAAAACCTTGCCGCGGAGCCAGTTTCTCCGTGTACAACGTATTGTTAAAGACCCCAAGACACGTGACACGAGATTGTCGCAAATGGCGGACAAGTTTGTCAATAGGGGATATCCTAGAAGACTAGTTCAGAGACAGCGGGATGAACTGGAATCAAGGACCCCGAAAGACATTAACAAACAGATTAGAGTGCCGTTCATCTCAACTTTCACGGAGGGTAGCTATCAGGTAGCAGACGCTATCAAAAAGCACTGGCCAATACTGTACAGCAACTCTAAAAAGGTTAAAGAATTCTCCGTACCTCCTCTGATGTCCTACAGGCGAGCACCGAGCCTGAGAGATAAGCTAGTTAAAGCTGAGGTGACAGGGGGTAAAACCCCTACCCAGACCTATTTAGGTCGTAAGAAATACGGATGCTACCCATGTTTAGGTTGCGTAAACTGTAGCTATATGCTAAAAGGTGAGCAATTCACACACCCAATAATGAAGAAGGAATTTGAAATACGGCATTTCTTGACCTGTGATAGTTCATTCGTGATTTATCTCTTGTCTTGCCCCTGCAATCTCTTTTATGTGGGGGAGACCACTTGTGAGGTCAAGACGAGAATGAACTATCACAGGTACTCGATTAGGCAAAAAAGGAGAGACCTTCCCGTGCCCAAGCACTTCATTGAGGCAGGTCACGGTGAGAAAGATCTCAAGTTCAGGGTGATAGATCATATCCCCCCACTCAAACGGGGAGGTAACAGGGAAAGACTACTTAAGCAACGTGAGATTATGTGGATATATAGGTTACGGACACTGAAGCCCGACGGCCTTAATGCGGAATGTAGATGGGAATTATGTGGGTGATGGATAGGTGCAGCGCACGCCGACGTGGGGGTCCTTGACCACTCTGTCTGGTGTGGGAGACATATAACAGTGCTAATGTGTCTGATTAAATAAACAATGTAGATTGATACAATTTTTCATTCATTCTAGATGATTTTTGATGATCTTGATGAGCCTTTGTCCATGTACTGGATGGAGCCGCCTAATGACCTTGGATACCAGAGCGTGATAGTGACCATTGTGTGGAGACTTGCGGGACTGCGACTGATGACCTGGATCACTGGCATGAAGCATTTTTTAATTATTGATATCTGATAGTTCTCTTATTGGTACTGATGGGGTGTGATTTCACTAGCCACACACTGGGAGCTGGTGGAGTTTTCCTACACACATCAGTGCTATAGGTGTAGGTAGATGGGAGGTGTGTCCCATAGTAACCACACAATAATAAGGTGCATTGGGGAAGGCCAGTGTGAATTGGGCGGTCGCTCTGGGTGCGCTGGCAGAGCTAGATCGCCTACCCGCTGAGCTGACTAAATGTACCTATAGGTGTATTGGGATCTGGAATATGTGCTTATATAAGGGTCCTAGGTATGGTGCGTATGCCCGCTAGTCTCCGTACTGTTTACATCACCATGGTCACTTCGGCACACCCCCAAGTGCTATGCGTCTGACGCTGAGTCACATGCCTTGACCTCCCTCCCCTTTCAGCTGTTTTCCCTGCGGTGCGCTCCAGGGGATGACGCTGCGGTCCATGGAGCTGTCACGTGTGAGCGCGGCTGTATCGGGGGGCGTGGCCAATGACGTCGGGCTCGGCGCATGCGCATCGCCGACGAGGGGACGCCAATGCCGGCCGGTTCCAAGAACTCAAGTATGGTGAGCTCCGTCCTGATGTTTTTAATCTGTGTTAAGGTACGGCTGTACCAGCAACATATGTTTTTAACCCTGTATGTACCTAACACGTTTTGCACAGTGTTCGATATGGGTAATCACATATTAAATGGAGAGAGATGCATATTCTATTTAAACGTTATGGATACACAGAGATTTATCTCGCTATATTATTTATTTTGGCATCATAGATCACATATGAAATGTTTGTATGCTCACAACATGAGAATGTTTACTATACACCTATGTCATGTGTTTAAATGGGTAATGATCACGTGACTGGTTTGTAGTCACGCCTAACCACTGATTGTAATTGAATTGTACTGATTGGGGGATGTATTTATACCCTGTCATATGCACTGTTATGTAGCTTGAGAAAGGCCTCATTGAGCAGGCCGAAACGTCGCTTGAATAAAGTTGGGGTTCCTCACCCGTTCACCTCATACTGGAAGTGCTGCCTCATCATTCGTTTTTTATATATTTCGTGGAGGAAGAGCCGACCTCTGTGGGGAGTTTGCACCCGGTACATCTCATCTGACTGTGCTGCTGCACTATTTGTATTTTTATATATATATATATATATATATATATATATAATCATTGTAATCGTACTAACCCAGAAAATTAAGGGTATGGGTCAGTTTTGCCACAGGCGAAACGCCATGAGAACAAAACCCATAAATAGTGGAGGAATTGCATTTGTTTTCAATTCCACCCCATTTGGAATTTTTTTTTTTTTGCTTGCCACTAAATTGTATGCATATTAAATGGTGGCATTAGAAAGTACAACTTGTCTCAGAAAAAATATTTCCTTATAAAGCTATGTGTATGTAAATATAAAAAAGTTATGGCTCAAGGAAGATAGGGAAGAGAGGAAGGGTTAAAACAGAAGAAGCCCAGTGGCCTTGCGTGCGGGCACCATCTTTAAAGACCCGACTTCTGCTATACATGTACAGCAGCAGTTGGGAAGGGGTTAATAGATACAATCAAAGCTATGGTGGCAGCTTTAAAGACCTGTTCCTCTCCTGACATGTCTGTTTTAGTAACTACTTGCATTCCACATGCAGTAACAATTCTGGAGCATCTATTCCTATGACTTTATGTTGTGCGCTTCCTCTGCCACTGTCAACACTTTTTGACTAGTGTCAGATTGTGCAGAGTCACACCCCTAACTGGTAACACCTAGTTGGACCTTTATTGCAGACTGCTGGCAAATCATTAATAACTTCTAACAAGAATAATGAGAGGATGGCACATCATAGAGTTAAAAGAGTAGATGCTACAGAATTGTTATTACAATCGGAATACAAGTAGTTACTAAAACAGATGTATCAGGAGAGGTGACAGACCCTCTTTAAAGCAATAATAGACAGCTACATATATGATGAATGTGGATATGTACAGTAGCTTTTAATATTTTGTATATGAGTTCAGAGTTCATTATTAAGAGTAGTTTCCCTTGAACCTGATTCAGTTATCCATGTAGGCTACTATTTTCCAATACTATATTAGCTCATTAATTATTAGGACAATGGGTAATGATGACTACATATTTCTGGTGAATTACTCTTATGGGTAAAATCGCCTATTTGTGCAATGATTGCTGAATATTCCAGCCATAATTGATATTTTAATGAATGGTCCAGTAATTCAGTTCTTTTATTCTTTCACACTGAATACCACTCCTATAATTTCTCAGAACAGAATATGATGTGCCAGAAGGGGAAACGTTAAGCGCATTCATCCAATAGCCTGTCAAGTAGACTGTCAAGTAGACTGTCTTTACTCTGGAAAAGTTAACCTCTTTGACAAGCGTATTGAACTGTGGTTAGAAATATCTGATAGCACCTGTTCTTTACCGTAGACATAGATAACCTGTGTAACTTTAATATCTCCTTGGAAATTATAGCTTTTTCCTACTAGAAAAAACTTCCGTATAATAACCTATTCAGTCTAAAGCTGCCCACACACCCTCAGCAGCTGTCTACATTTCTGGGAACAGCATATTTCCCAAGGAAGCAAAAATATTGGCCATTGAAATTCACTGTATCCAATTCCTATTCTCCCCTAGTCAGGGGAGGTACATTAGATTGTTGGCCAGCCATTCTGAAAATGTCAAGTTTAGCAGACAATACTCTAATGCGTATGGGGCCTTTACAGAAATTTCAAACACCTTTAAGACACACAATTTATTTTAAAGAAATGTGCAGAAATGCAACAATTTATTGGACATGCCTGCCACTTTAATTTATTTATTAATAAACCTTACCAACATTATTGTCTCAGTTATGATGCTATGATGTTTTTGTTGTGTATGTATCATTATGCGCCAATGTGACTGAAATATACTATTTTTCCACCTACAGATTTACATCTTTAAACTGCCACCTACTCATTTGTAATGGAAATTGTGTGACTGTCTATAATTATCCTGTTACCGCTATCACTGATTACATTTCTAAACTGCTAAGGGTGATAATAAAAACAATTAAGTTCAGGAAACACATGAAACATAAAACTGTGAACTTCAAATGTCACTCATCCACCATCTAATGTGATTGTCAATACATCTAATCAAAATGTCAAAGAATATAGAGTTGCTCGTCTGTCTCATTTTTTTTATTTTTTTTAATGTCAATACAAAAGTATGGTAAGAATGTTATGAGAATTTAAAAAGCAGAAACACAATTACAGAGAAGGGCAAATCTTTTTTCACTATGCATAATACAATGTGGGAGATATATCAAGACTGGCGGATCCATCCGCCAGTCTTGATCTCCCTGCACTGGCGTAAGATGCGCCTGATTTATTTAGAGGCTTCTTAATAAATCAGGCGCACCTCTGCCCTGCTGTGCGCCTGAAAGTGAAGTCTATGCCAGCTACAGACTGGCATACACTTCAGCTATAACTTCTGCTACTTTCTGGCAAAATTTATAGTAAATGCGGTGGCTGAGCAAAGCCATGCCCCTTCAACAAAGCCACGCCCCCTTTTCTCTGCGCTTCAGGAAAGTGCAGAGAAGCTCAAAAAGTAGCAAATTAAGGTGCACAGATGCTGTGCGCCTTAATGTATGATTTTTTTAATGCCAGAATTGTGGCGTACAGGGATTCACAAAGGTCCCCCGCTGAGTTAAATTAGTAAATTTTTGGAACAATTGTAGAAAAAATAATTCTTCACAATTTGTGATGTTGTGACCTTGTGCTAAAATAATAAAAAATCAAGTTTTCCCATCGATCTGCTATCAATCTCCCTTAATGAGAAAGTGGAAACAAAATTTTTACAAATTTAATTAAAAAAAGAAAATTAAAGTTCGCATGGACATAAGTATACAGACTCTTTGCTATGACACTTGAAATTTAGCTCTGAGGTCCTACAATTTCCCTTGATCATCTTTGAGATGTTTGCACACTTTGATTGGAGTCCACCTCTGGTAATGTCCATTTATTGGACATGATTTGGAAAGACTCACCTCAAGGGAGAAGGGTAACAGAGTCGGGTAACAGAGGTGGCCAAGAACCCAATGATCACTCTGGCTCAGCTGCAAAAAAGCTTGAGTGCAGATGGGAGAAACGTGTAGAAGGTCACTGCAGCACTCCACTAATCTGGGCTTTATAGCAGTACTAGACATTAAAGAGGACCTTTCACCTGTATAAACTATGTTAACTGAGTATGCTGCCATGGAGAGCGGCGCCCGGGGATCTCACTGCACTTACTATTATCCCCAGGCGCCGCTCCGTTCTCCCGTTATCCCCTCCGGTATCTTTACTCACTAAGTTATAGTAGGCGGGTCTTCTCTTGTCCTGTGGGCGTCTCCTTCTCCTAGGCTGCAGCGCCGGCCAATCGCAGCGCACAGCTCACAGCCTGGGAGAAAAAAACCTCCCAGGCTGTGAGCTGTGCGCTGCGATTGGCCAGCGCTGCAGCCTAGGAGAAGGAGACGCCCATAGGACAAGGGAAGACCCGCCTACTATAACTTAAGGAGCAAAGGTACCGGAGCCTATAACGGGAGAACGGAGCGGCGCCTGGGGATAATAGTAAGTGCAGTGAGATCCCCGGGCGCCGCTCTCCATGGCAGCATACTCAGTTAACATCGTTTATACAGGTGAAAGGTCCTCTTTAAGCCCTTTACAACAACGGGCACTAGAACAGCAGTGCATAAACATTAGTAGGAACAGTCTATATTAAATGGCACTGGCACTGACTGCTGGCTGCGACTGGTGGCTGTGGCTGGTGGCTGAGACTGCTGGCACTGTGACTGGTGGCTGTGGCTTGTGGTACTGACTGATGACTGAGACGGCTGGCACTGACTGGTGGTGCTGAGACTGCTGGCAGCGACTGGTGGCTGAGACTGCTGGCACTGACTGGTGGCTGAGACTGCTGACACTGTGACTGGTGGCTGAGACTGCTGACACTGTGACTGGTGGCTGAGACTGCTGACACTGTGACTGGTGGCTGAGACTGCTGGCACTGTGACTGGTGGCTAGTGGAACTTACTGATGGCTGAGACGGCTGGCACTGACTGGTGGCTAAGACTGGAGGCACTGACTGATGGCTGAGACTGCTGGCACTGACTGCTGGCACTGTGACTGGTGGCACTGAGTGATGGCTGAGACGGCTGGCACTGACTAGTGGTGCTGAGACTGCTGGCAGTGACTGGTGGCTGAGACTGCTGGCAGAGGCTGCTGTCTGTGGCTGAGAGTGCTGGAACTGTGCGGCTGTGTGATGTACGAACAGTAATGGCGGCGCTCCGACGTGGAGAGCACACATAACCTGCAAGCGGCAGCAGGTGTGGGCGGTGCATGTAGCGCCGTGTGACGATTGGACGGCGCGCTGGTGTGGGCGGCGATGATTGGGCATACCGCTGGTGTGGGCGATGCGGGCGGTGTGTGGAGCGCCGTGTGTTGATTGGACGGAGCGCCGCGCATGCGCAGTTCAATTATCGGCACGCACACACGACACGCAGCCCTTAGCACTCACACAGGGCTTCTATGTTATATACCTCCCTCCTCCCCTATAGTATCCTCTATAATAAAACCCCTGTACAACCCCCCCTCCGCCGGGGTGTTTATTACTAATATAGGGTGATATCAGTCAGGTAAATATCCTTCCTGTACTATAATCATTAATGGCAGGATTATTAACCCCCCCCCGCCCTCGGGTCTTTATTACTATAATAGGGTGATATCAGTCAGGTAGATATAATTTCTGTACTACAATCAGTAATTTCAGGATTATTACCCCCCCCCCCGGATGTTTATAGGGTGAAATCAGTCAGGTAGATATTCCTTCCTGTACTATAATCAGTAATGTCAGGATTATTACTCCCCCCCCTCCCCCGGGTGTTTATTACTTCATACAGGGTGCAACTCTGCACCTTCCATGCCGCGGTCAGTCGTGCGGTGATTACCTGAGCTCGGCTCCCACAGTGTCCTCCTCCTCCTTGGTCCCGCTCACCAAATCCTTCATTACTCTGTCAGCCCTCCGACCTGCTTGCCGGCACGATGCTGTGGGCGGTGCGGCCGCGTCTGGTGCGCTGCGATTCTATTGGCCGGCGCGCCGCACATGCGCATGTAACATCGGCAAACATGCACGGACACATCGCAGGCACAGAGAGATTTTATTATAGAGGATGGCCAGAAAGAAGCCTCCCCTCTGTAAAAGACACATGAAAGCCCACCTGGAGTCCCAGACTGTGATAAACACGATTCTCTGGTCCAATGAAACCAAGATTGAACATTTTGGCCTTAATTCTAAGTGTCATGTCTGGAAGAAACAGGCAGTACTTACTTTATGGTGGTGGCAACATCAAGCTGTGGGGTTGTTTTTTCAGCAGCTGGGACGGGGAGACTAGTCAAAGTTGAGGGAAAGCTGAATGGAGCAAAGTACAGAGATACACTTAAAGGGCTTGTCTCACCTCACTAAGTGTTATTTATTATAATAAAACACTATTATAAGCCACTTCTTAATGTATTCAATTGGTCCAAATTGCCTCCTTTAGCTTGTTCAAGCCATTTTAGAATTTACTGGTTGTTACGCCGCCAGTGCTATCCCGCAGCGGTGGCCGTGTTTGCGCACAGTAAGAAACAGATACAGCCTGTCTGGTGGACAGGATCACAGGATGGCGCATAGGCTCACATGCTTTATAGCTCCCTTTCCCCGGCCACCTCGTATCTGCTCATAGTCTGCAGTAAAACAGGTCCCAGGCAGGTGTAGCCTTGAAGCTGTTGTACACAGCTACGGCAGCTCCAATCCCTGCTAGATGTCATCTTATAATGAAAATTAGCAAGGCTGCTGCTTGAGATTTGAAACACTGCTAAATAGGTGCCGGAGTGATTGTAGCTCTATGCAAATACAGAGATAACAGTGCACTCCAGAGCAAACCCTTCATGGAGAGGGCTGAATGTAAGTTAGGCTATGAATAAGGGGCAGGTGGAAGGGAGAGGATATATGAGTTGAGATTAAGGCTACATGCACACGACCGTTGTGTGTTTTGTGGTCTGCAAATTGCGGATCCGCAAAACACGGATGGTGTCCGTGTGCGTTCTGCAATTTGCGGCACGGCATGGACAGCAATTTATATAACTGCCTATTTTTGTCCGCAAAACGGACAAGAATAGGACAGGTTATATATTTTTTGCGGACACGGAACAGAGCAACAGATGCGGACAGCACACGGAGTGCTGTCCACATCTTTTGCGGCCCCATTAAAGTGAATGGGTCTGCATCCAAGCCGCAAAAACTGCGGCTCGGATGCGTAACAAAACAACGGTCATATGCATGAGGCCTAATAGGTAGGAAATCCTGGTTCATGCACACAGTGCTTTTGCAGACAAAGGACGGGACGCAAGAACTTTTTCTACTATGATATAAAGGGTGGGGGGACAGAATGGCAAAACATGGGACAGATTGTTTCAACCAGGCTTACTATAACTATCTGGTTGTCACGATCTGGAGAAGGTCCTCAGCGCTGAAGCTGCTAGTGAATATGATTCATTACCAGCTTCAGGAGCGTGCACGCTCCTTGCTTGTGCCATCAATCAACCTTAGGCCCCTTGCAGACGAGCGTGTCCGGATTAGATCCGGATGCGTCCCGGTGCATTGCGGCAAACCCGCGCGAGTAGGTACGCAATTGCAGTCAGTTTTGACTGTGATTGCGTTCCGTTCTTCAGTTTTTATCGTGCGGGTGCAATGTGTTTTGCACGCGCGTGATAAAAAACCGACTGTGGTACCCAGACCCGAACTTCTTCACAGAAGTTCAGGTTTGGGTTCAAGGTTGTGTAGATTGTATTATTTTCCCTTAGAACATGGTTATAAGGTAAAATAATAGCATTCTAAATACAGAATGCATAGTAAAATAGGGCTGGAGGGGCTAAAAAATATATATATATATATTTTAACTCACCTTAATCCACTTGTTTGCGCAGCCGGCATCTCTTCTGTCTTCATCTGTGAGGAAAAGGACCTTTGATGATGTCACTACACTCATCACATGGTCATTCACATGATCCATCACCATGGTGATGGATCATGTAATGAGCGTAGTGACGTCACCACAGGTCCTTTACCCAGGTCCTGAAGAAAGAAGACAGAAGAGATGCCGGCTGCGCGAACAAATGGATTAACCACTTGCCGCTGCGCTAACGCCGAAAGGCGTCATTGCGGCGGCTCCCCCAGGCTACGCTAACGCCGATTGGCGTCATCTCGCGTGAGCCGAGATTTCCTGTGAACGCGCGCACACAGGCGCGCGCGCTCACAGGAATGGAAGGTAAGAGAGTTGATCTCCAGCCTGCCAGTGAACGATCGCCGCTGGCAGGCTGGAGATCAACTCTCTTACCTTCCGTTCCTGTGAGCGCGCGCGCCTGTGTGCGCGCGTTCACAGGAAATCTCGGCTCACGCGAGATGACACCAATCGGCGTTAGCGTAGCCTGGGGGAGCCGCCGCAATGACGCCTTTCAGCGTTAGCGCGGCGGCAAGTGGTTAATCCACTTGTTCGCGCAGCCGGCATCTCTTCTGTCTTCTTTTTTTAACCCCTAACAGGTACAGTCATGTGAAAAAATTAGGACACCCTTTGAAAGCATGTGGTTTTTTGTACCATTTTTAATAAATGGTTATTTCATCTCCGTTTCAACAATACAGAGAGATTAAAGTAATCCAACTAAACAAAGAAAACTGAAGAAAAGTCTTTTCAAGATCTTCTGTAAATGTCATTCTACAAAAATGCCTATTCTAACTGAGGAAAAAGATAGGACACCCTCACATGTATTCCCTCTTAAATTGGCTCAGATCTCACACAGGTATATCACACCAGGTGCACATAATTAGTAGATCGTTACTCTGCATGTTGAATGAGGCTTGCCCTATTTAAACCTCAGACATTTAGTTTGCTGTGCTCCTGACTGTTGAAGTGAGAGTGAGCACCATGGTGAGAGCAAAAGAGCTGTCAGAGGACTTCAGAAAAAAGATTGTAGCAGCCTATGAGTCTGGGAAGGGATTTAAAAAGATCTCAAAAGATTTTGAAATCAGCCATTCCACTGTCCGGAAGATAGTCTACAAGTGGAGGGCTTTCAAAACAACTGCCAACATGCCCAGGACTGGTCGCCCCAGCAAGTTCACCCCAAGAGCAGACCGCAAGATGCTAAAAGAGGTATCCAAAAACCCTAAAGTGTCATCTCGAGAACTACAGCAGGCTCTGGCTACTGTTGATGTAGAAGTACATGCCTCTACAATCAGAAAGAGACTGTACAAGTTTAACTTGCATGGGAGGTGTGCAAGGAGGAAACCTTTGCTTTCCAAGAGAAACATCGAGGCCAGACTGACATTTGCCAGCGATAAAGTTGACAAAGACCAGGACTTCTGGAATAATGTTCTTTGGACAGATGAGTCCAAAATTGAATTATTTGGACACAACAGCAGAGGACATGTTTGGCGTAAACCAAACACAGCATTCCAAGAAAAGAACCTCATACCAACTGTGAAGCATGGAGGTGGAAGTGTCATGGTTTGGGGCTGCTTTGCTGCAGCAGGACCTGGTCAGCTCACCATCATAGAATCCACGATGAATTCTACTGTGTATCAGAAGGTGCTTGAAGAACATGTGAGACCATCAGTTAGAAAATTAAAGCTGAAGCGGAACTGGACCATGCAACATGACAATGACCCAAAACATACTAGTAAATCAACCAAAGATTGGCTGAAAAAGAAGAAATGGAGAGTCCTGGAATGGCCAAGTCAAAGTCCAGATTTGAATCCCATTGAGATGCTGTGGGGTGACTTGAAAAGGGCTGTACGTGCAAGAAACCCCTCAAACATCTCACAGCTGAAAAAGTTCTGCATTGAGGAGTGGGGTAAAATTTCCTCAGACCGATGTCGAAGACTGGTAGATGGCTACAAGAACCGTCTCACTGCAGTTATTTCAGCCAAAGGAGGTAACACTCGCTATTAGGGGCAAGGGTGTCCTATCTTTTTCCTCAGTTAGAATAGGCATTTTTGTAGAATGACATTTACAGAAGATCTTGAAAAGACTTTTCTTCAGTTTTCTTTGTTTAGTCGGATTACTTTAATCTCTCTGTATTGTTGAAACGGAGATGAAATAACCATTTATTAAAAATGTTACAAAAAACCACATGCTTTCAAAGGGTGTCCTAATTTTTTCACAAGACTGTATATTAGACACTGTTTTGATAACAGCGTCTAATATACCTGCTACCTGGTCCTCTGGTGGTCCCCTTTGTTTGGATCGACCACCAGAGGACACAGGTAGCTCAGTAAAGTAGCAGCAAGCACCACTACACTACACTACCCCCCCCCCCCCGTCACTTATTAACCCCTTATTAGCCCCTGATCACCCCATATAGACTCCCTGATAACCCCCCTGTCATTGATTACCCCCCTGTCATTGATCACACCCCTGTAAAGCTCCATTCAGATGTCTGCATGATTTTTACGGATCCACTGATAGATGGATCGGATCCGCAAAACGCATACGGACGTCTGAATGGAGCCTTACAGGGGCGTGATCAATGACTGTGGTGATCACCCCATATAGACTCCCTGATCACCCCCCTGTCATTGATTACCCCCCTGTCATTGATCAACCCCCTGTAAAGCTCCATTCAGATGTCCGCATTATTTTTATGGATCCACTGATAGATGGATCGGATCCGCAAAACGCATACGGACGTCTGAATGGAGCCTTACAGGGGTGTGATCAATGACTGTGGTGATCACCCCATATAGACTCCCTGATCACCCCCCTGTCATTGATTACACCCCTGTCATTGATCAACCCCCTGTAAAGCTCCATTCAGATGTCCGCATGATTTTTACGGATCCACTGATAGATGGATCGGATCCGCCAAATTCATACGGACGTTTGAATGGAGCCTTACAGGGGCGTGATCAATGACTGTGGTGATCACCCCATATAGACTCCCTGATCACCCCCCTGTCATTGATTACACCCCTGTCATTGATCACCCCCCTGTAAAGCTCCATTCAGATGTCCGCATGATTTTTACGGATCCACTGATAGATGGATCGGATCCGCAAAACGAATACGGACGTCTGAATGGAGCCTTACAGGGGCGTGATCAATGACTGTGGTGATCACCCCATATAGACTCCCTGATCACCCCCCTGTCATTGATTACCCCCCTGTCATTGATCAACCCCCTGTAAAGCTCCATTCAGACTTCCGCATGATTTTTATGGATCCACTGATAGATGGATCGGATCCGCAAAACGCATACGGACGTCTGAATGGAGCCTTACAGGGGCGTGATCAATGACTGTGGTGATCACCCCATATAGACTCCCTGATCACCCCCCTGTCATTGATTACACCCCTGTCATTGATCACCCCCCTGTAAAGCTCCATTCAGATGTCCGCATGATTTTTACGGATCCACTGATAGATGGATCGGATCCGCAAAACGCATACGGACGTCTGAATGGAGCCTTACAGGGGCGTGATCAATGACTGTGGTGATCACCCCAAATAGACTCCCTGATCACCCCCCTGTCATTGATTACCCCCCTGTCATTGATCACCCCCCTGTCATTGATCACCCCCCTGTAAAGCTCCATTCAGATGTCCGCATGATTTTTACGGATCCACTGATAGATGGATCGGATGCGCAAAACACATACAGGCGTCTCCCTGGAGCCTTCCAGGGGGGGGTGATCACCCCATATAGACTCCCTGATCACCCCCCCTGTCATTGATCACCCCCCCCTGTCATTGATCACCCCCCCGTCAGGCTGCATTCAGATGTCCGTATGATTTTTACGGATCCACGGATACATGGATCGGATCCGCAAAACACATACGGACATCTGAATGGAGCCTTACAGGGGGGTGATCAATGACAGGGGGGTGATCACCCCAGATAGACTCTCTGATCCCCCCCTGTCATTGATCACCCCCCTGTCATTGATCACCCCCTGTAAGGCTCCATTCAGACATTTTTTTGGCCCAAGTTAGCAGAATTTTTATTTTTTTTTCTTACAAAGTCTCATATTCCACTAACTTGTGTCAAAAAATAAAATCTCACATGAACTCACCATACCCCTCACGGAATCCAAATGCGTAAAATTTTTTAGACATTTATATTCCATACTTCTTCTCACGCTTTAGGGCCCCTAGAATGCCAGGGCAGTATAAATACCCCACATGTGACCCCATTTCGGAAAGAAGACACCCCAAGGTATTCCGTGAGGGGCATATTGAGTCCATGAAAGATTGAAATTTTTGTCCCAAGTTAGCGGAAAGGGAGACTTTGTGAGAAAAAAATAAAAAATATCAATTTCCGCTAACTTGTGCCAAAAAAAAAAAATTTCTATGAACTCGCCATGCCCCTCATTGAATACCTTGGGGTGTCTTCTTTCCAAAATGGGGTCACATGTGGGGTATTTATACTGCCCTGGCATTCTAGGGGCCCCAAAGCGTGAGAAGAAGTCTGGTATCCAAATGTCTAAAAATGCCCTCCTAAAAGGATTTTGGGCACCTTTGCGCATCTAGGCTGCAAAAAAGTGTCACACATCTGGTATCGCCGTACTCAGGAGAAATTGGGGAATGTGTTTTGGGGTGTCATTTTACATATACCCATGCTGGGTGAGAGAAATACCTTGGTCAAATGCCAACTTTGTATAAAAAAAATGGGAAAAGTTGTCTTTTGCCAAGATATTTCTCTCACCCAGCATGGGTACATGTAAAATGACACCCCAAAACACATTGCCCAACTTCTCCTGAATACGGCGATACCACATGTGTGACACTTTTTTGCAGCCTAGGTGGGCAAAGGGGCCCACATTCCAAAAAGCACCTTTAGGATTTCACAGGTCATTTACCTACTTACCACACATTAGGGCCCCTGGAAAATGCCAGGGCAGTATAACTACCCCACAAGTGACCCCATTTTGGAAAGAAGACACCCCAAGGTATTCCGTGAGGGGCATGGCGAGTTCCTAGAAATTTTTTTTTTTTGGCACAAGTTAGTGGAAAATGATGATTTTTTTATTTTATTTTTTTCTTGCAAAGTCTCATATTCCACTAACTTGTGACAAAAAATAAAAACTTCCATGAACTCACTATGCCCATCAGCGAATACCTTGGGGTGTCTTCTTTCCAAAATGGGGTCACTTGTGGGGTAGTTAGACTGCCCTGGCATTCTAGGGGCCCAAATGTGTGGTAAGGAGTTTGAAATCAAATTCTGTAAAAAATGACCAGTGAAATCCGAAAGGTGCCCTTTGGAATATGGGCCCCTTTGCCCACCTAGGCTGCAAAAAAGTGTCACACATCTGGTATCTCCGTATTCAGGAGAAGTTGGGGAATGTGTTTTGGCGTGTCATTTTACATATACCCATGCTGGGTGAGAGAAATATCTTGGCAAAAGACAACTTTTACCATTTTTTTATACAAAGTTGTCTTTTGCCAATATATTTCTCTCACCCAGCATGGGTATATGTAAAATGACACCCCAAAACACATTCCCCAACTTCTCCTGAATACGGAGATACCACATGTGTGACACTTTTTTGCAGCCTAAGTGAGAAAATGGGCCCATATTCCAAAGAGCACCTTTCGGATTTCACTGGCCATTTTTTACAGAATTTGATTTCAAACTACTTACCACACATTTGGGCCCCTAGAATGCCAGGGCAGTATAACTACCCCACAAGTGACCCCATTTTGGAAAGAAGACATCCCAAGGTATTCGCTGATGGGCATAGTGAGTTCATGGAAGTTTTTATTTTTTGTCACAAGTTAGTGGAAAATGATGATTTTTTTTTATTTATTTTTTTTTCTTACAAAGACTCATATTCCACTAACTTGTGACAAAAAATAAAAACTTCCATGAACTCACTATGCCCATCAGCGAATACCTTGGGGTGTCTTCTTTCCAAAATGGGGTCACTTGTGGGATAGTTATACTGCCCTGGCATTCTAGGGGCCCAAATGTGTGGTAAGGAGTTTGAAATCAAATTCTGTAAAAAATGACCAGTGAAATCCGAAAGGTGCTCTTTGGAATATGGGCCCCTTTGCCCACCTAGGCTGCAAAAAAGTGTCACACATGTGGTATCTCCGTATTCAGGAGAAGTTGGGGAATGTGTTTTGGGGTGTCATTTTACATATACCCATGCTGGGTGAGAGAAATATCTTAGCAAAAGACAACTTTTACAATTTTTTTATACAAAGTTGTCTTTTGCCAAGATATTTCTCTCACCCAGCATGGGTATATGTAAAATGACACCCCAAAACACATTCCCCAACTTCTCCTGAATACGGAGATACCACATGTGTGACACTTTTTTGCAGCCTAGGTGGGCAAAGGGGCCCACATTCCAAAGAGCACCTTTCGGATTTCACCAGCCATTTTTTACAGAATTTGATTTCAAACTCCTTACCACACATTTGGGCCCCTAGAATGCCAGGGCAGTATAACTACCCCACAAGTGACCCCATTTTGGAAAGAAGACATCCCAAGGTATTCGATGATGGGCATAGTGAGTTCATGGAAGTTTTTATTTTTTGTCACAAGTTAGTGGAATATGAGACTTTGTAAGAAAAAAAAATAGTAAATCATTGTTTTCCGCTAACTTGTGACAAAAAATAAAAAGTTCTATGAACTCACTATGCCCTTCAGCGAATATCTTAGGGTGTCTACTTTCCGAAATGGGGTCATTTGTGGGGTGTTTGTACTGTCTGGGCATTGTAGAACCTCAGGAAACATGACAGGTGCTCAGAAAGTCAGAGCTCCTTCAAAAAGCGGAAATTCACATTTTTGTACCATAGTTTGTAAACGCTATAACTTTTACCCAAACCATTTTTTTTTTACCCAAACATTTTTTTTTATCAAAGACATGTAGAACAATAAATTTAGAGCAAAATTTATATATGGATGTCGTTTTTTTTGCAAAATTTTACAACTGAAAGTGAAAAATGTCATTTTTTTGCAAAAAAATCGTTAAATTTCGATTAATAACAAAAAAAGTAAAAATGTCAGCAGCAATGAAATACCACCAAATGAAAGCTCTATTAGTGAGAAGAAAAGGAGGTAAAATTCATTTGGGTGGTAAGTTGCATGACCGAGCAATAAACCGCTAAAGTTGTGGAGTGCCGATTTGTGAAAAAGGGCCTGGTCTTTAGGGGGGTATAAACCTGTGGTCCTTAAGTGGTTAAGAGTTAAAATATTATTATTATTTTTAACCCCTCCAGCCCTATTTTACTATGCATTCTGTATTCAGAATGCTATTATTTTCCCTTATAACCATGTTATAAGGGAAAATAATAATGATCGGGTCCCCATCCCGATCATCACCTATCAACCGTGCGTGAAAATCGCACCGCATCTGCACTTGCTTGCTAATGCTTGCGATTTTCACGCAACCCCATTCATTTCTATGGGGCCTGCGTTACGTGAAAAATGCACAAAGAGGAGCTCGCTGCGATTTTCACGCAACGCACAAGTGATGCGTGAAAATCACCACTCATGTGCACAGCCCCATAGAAATGAATGGGTCCGGATTCAGTGCGGGTGCAATGCGTTCACCTCACGCATTGCACCCGCACGGAAAACTCACCCGTGTGAAAGGGGCCTTACAGTCACCGCCCACCTACAGAGCAGAAAATTCAGAGCTAGCCAAGAGCCTCAGCCTGAAATAGTGAGATGAGACAACCCCTTTATTGAAAACCTGATCCAGAGTGCTCTGGACCTCAGATTGAGCCAAAGGTTTACCTTCCAACAAGAATCACCCTAAGCAGACAGCCAAGACAATGCAGGAGTGGCTTAGGGACAACTGTATAAATGTCCTTAAGTGGCCTAGCCAGAGCTCTGACTTTAAAGGGGTTATCCAAGACTAAATCAGACCGCCAGACATGGCTGACCGGCAGTGGTGAAGGTATTCACCCGATCCCCGCTGCTGGAGTCAGACTATATGGCTCCCGGACAGGCACTTCCGATCCTTTCCACGACTCTATCAACATCCATCGATGGAGGGACATGTGACCTCTAAAACCAATCACAGGCCACAGCGGTGACCTGCTCCCCTTGTTTCACATACTATCTTCAACGATCATGGCATAATACCTTTAAGTTCACTTATTAGGCGCTACAACATCAATGTGTTAGGGGACAGTACCAATATCTTCCTTGGGACAATGAAAAATATTATATAAATCAGACAGATAAGTACTGTTACTTTGCTCACTCTCTCTGGCACTCCAGTTCCCAGTGACACATATCTACGTCCCGGTCTCTTTTCCTTTTCGGCAGGCCGGCCACTGGAGAATCTCTGTCCCTTCGTGCAGCCTGCTTGCTGGCTAATCCTCTCTCACCCTGCAGCAGATGGCTGGCTACCTTGGAGTACTTAAAGGGGTTCTACATTACTTATGATCTATCCTTTGAATAGACAATCAGCATCTAATCAGCAGGGGTCCGAAACCCGGGATCCCCGCTAATCAGCTGTTTGAGAAGGCAGCGGTTTAGTGACATCACAACTATTATCACTGGCCTAGGCGCAGCTCACCCCCGTTTAAGTAAATTAAGCCGAGCCTCTCCCAGGCCAGTGATAGTTGTGACGTCACTGACCTACGAGAAACTTCTCAAATAGTTGGGTGTCAGAACCCTGCAGTTCAGATCCTGATGATCTGTCCAAAGGATAGCTCATCAGTAATTAGAAGGTCGCTTCCCCTGGAATCATCGTGGATGGAAGGTATATGTCACCAAGGTTCCTGGCCTCGGTGAAGTAAGAGGGGATTTACCTCCCCCTGACAGTGGAGCTCAGAAGTCTGTGTGCTATGAACCAGGAGAAAAGGTGACTTTTATTGTTTATGGACTTTCCTTGTGTGTGAACAAACACCAAGCCTCCTGCGTTTTGTGATACACATTATCTGCATTTGTTATACACCAATGTGTGAATAAAAAACGCTGTTTGAGTAAAGAACTGTGTACTTTGCCTCTATACTGCATCCGCTAGTCCTAACTACCAGAGCGAATCCCCACAGAAGGTACCTGAGAAATAGGCTCTAGTTTCCCGGATTTGAACCTTTGCTGCCTGGACTCACCTCTGCCTGATCTCCGTACTGACCCTGAGCTGCTAGCCCTGACCTTGTTTTGTTTGTTGGATTTCACATACTCTGTCTGCCCTGACCATGGCCTGCTCTACACAGGTGTCAATTGAGTGGTGCAACTATCAACCAAGCAGAGACTACTCCAAGAGGTAGCTGCCTGTCGGTTCCCCTGCAGTGAAGTCCACATCCCTGTGGAGGAGTTAAAGGGTAGAAACCAGGAGATTGCCAGGATAATGCCTAAAGGAGTAGCTCCAAGTCAAATCTATTTGGTTGACAAAGTGGTTCCCCACCCATCCCATAACAAAGATAAATGTGCTAAAGGGTGTCAAAGGCCTCCTGCATGAAAAAAATACAGTCAAGCCCAGTAAAGACAGACAACAGTACCTTGTTAGTCTACATGCACATTGGGGTGTTATGCTCTGAGCAAAACCCCATATGTTGACAGACCCACAGAAGGGGGTTACTGCCAGGAATCTCCACCTGTTTATATCCATGGGAAATACCTTCTGTTTTGTTTTTGTTTTATTTTTCATTTTTGTAAAGAGTTGGGGTTCCTCCAATATCTCTGTCAAAAATTTGAGAATTTGCAACAAAGGATCCGAACTGAGCCTCTAATGCAAGACTCTAAGTCTATAATTTAAAGCAGGATAATAAAGTTAGCATTTACCTGGGAGGAGGATCCCTATTCAAAACTCAGGAACTCATTAATACTCTACCTTGATTCCAAATACAAACTGACTAACCCACAAGACAGTGCTAATTAGTCACTACATCCTGAAATATTTTAACTGGGTTAAAACAGCTGTACAGCCATATCACATCAGTTTTTTACTAGTCATAAGTGCCCATGTTACTCAAAATTTGTACCTATGAAACCGGCTGACCTGTTACATGTGCGCTTGACAGCTGAAGGCTAGTGATGAGCAGCAGGGTTCATATTCGAATTTGTGATATTTTGCGAATATTTTGTAGAATATTCGTCATATATTCGCGAATTCGTATATTCGTTATATTCTACATTCTTTTTTTTTACGTGAAAATCAGCAAGGTAATGATCACATAATATGCGAATATTGCGCGCACAATACAGGCGTGGGTCAAAAATGAATATATAGCACTATAGAATATAGTGCTATATATTCATTTTTAGAATATTCATCATTTTTTTCTATCTGAAGTGAACACTGTTGACTTCAGATGGAAAAAATGACAAATATTCTAAAAAACCAATATATAGCACTATATTGAATCATGTGTTCAGATGAAAAAAAATAACAAATATTTAGGGATGAGCGAACCCGAACTGTATAGTTCGGGTTCGTACCGAATTTTGGGGTGTCCGTGACACGGACCCGAACATTTTCGTAAAAGTCCGTGTTCGGGTTCGGTGTTCGGCGCTTTCTTGGCGCTTTTTGAAAGGCTGCAAAGCAGCCAATCAACAAGCGTCATACTACTTGCCCCAAGAGGCCATCACAGCCTTGGCTACTATTGGCATGGCTGTGATTGGCCAGTGCAGCATGTGACCCAGCCTCTATATAAGCTTGGGTCACGTTGCGCTGCACGTCACTCTGCTGATTGAAGCATAGGGAGAGGTTGCAGCTGCGACGTTAGGGCGAGATTAGGCAGTGATTAACTCCTCCAAAAGACTTCATTCTGTGATCGATCTGCAGCTGTGGATCATTGAAGTGCCAGTATTGACTTGCTCACTTTTTTGAGGCTGCCCAGAGCGTTTTTAGATCACTTTTTTTCTGGGGTGATCGGCGGCCATTTTGTGACTTGTGGTGCGCCAGCACAAGCAATCACCAAGTGTATTTAACCATCAATAGTGTGGTTATTTTGTGCTATATCCTACATCAGCTGCAGGCTGAGCCTGTGTCACCGAAGTGCATTTAACCATCAACAGTCTGGTTATTTTTTGGCCATATACTACATCAGCTGCAGGCTGAGCCTGTGTCACCGAAGTGCATTTAACCATCAACAGTCTGATTATTTTTTGGCCATATACTACATCTGGTGCAGGCTGAGCCTGTGTCACCCAAGTGCATTTAACCATCAACAGTGTGGTTATTTTTTGGCCATATACTACATCAGGGGCAAGTTGAGCCTGTCTCCCAGCGCCTAAAAAATAGACCTGACATTTCTATTTACCAAATCTGTACTGTTTTAGCTGGTCAAGTTATTTGTAGTGACCGTAAAAGCACACTTTTTGTTCTGGGTTAAAAAACTATTCCCAAATTTGCCATTCTCAAAATAACTAGTTTCTGGTATATGAGGCCTACTTGAAATCTATCCCAAAAAGGATATCTTACATTGAAGGTACTGATAGTGTCATTCAGAAAAACCTAAGACACACGCTACCGTGCAGATAGAAGTCTGATTCTGAGATTAAACCTTAACCTGTCACACAGTGCAAAAAAAAACAGGTCTCACATTTCTATTCAAGCAAATCTGTACTGTTTTAGCTGGTCAAGTTATTTGTAGTGACCGTAAAAGCACACTTTTTTTTCTGGGTTGAAAAACTATTCCCAAATTTGCCATTCTCAAAATAACTAGTTTCTGGTATTTGAGGCCTACTTGAAATCTATCCCAAAAAGGATATCTTACATTGAATGTACTGATAGTGTCATTCAGAAAAACCTAAGACACACGCTACCGTGCAGATAGAAGTCTGATTCTGAGATTAAACCTTAACCTGTCACACAGTGCAAAAAAAAACAGGTCTCACATTTCTATTCAAGCAAATCTGTACTGTTTTAGCTGGTCAAGTTATTTGTAGCGACCGTAAAAGCCCTTTTTTTTCTGGGTTGAAAAACTATTCCCAAATTTGCCATTCTCAAAATAACTAGTTTCTGGTATTTGAGGCCTACTTGAAATCTATCCCAAAAAGGATATCTTACATTGAAGGTACTGATAGTGTCATTCAGAAAAACCTAAGACACACGCTACCGTGCACATAGAAGTCTGATTCTGTGATTAAACTTATACCTGTCACACAGCGCAAAAAAAAAACAGGCCTCACATTTCTATTCAACCAAATCTGTACTGTTTTAGCTGGTCAAGTTATTTCTAGTGACTGTAAAAGCACATTTTTTTTTCTGGGTTGAAAAACTATTCCCAAATTTGCCATTCTCAAAATAACTAGTTTCTGGTATTTGAGGCCTACTTGAAATCTATCCCAAAAAGGATATCTTACATTGAAGGTACTGATAGTGTCATTCAGAAAAACCTAAGACACACGCTACCGTGCAGATAGAAGTCTGATTCTGAGATTAAATCTTAACCTGTCACACAGTGCAAAAAAAAACAGGTCTCACATTTCTATTCAAGCAAATCTGTACTGTTTTAGCTGGTCAAGTTATTTGTAGTGACCGTAAAAGCACACTTTTTTTTCTGGGTTGAAAAACTATTCCCAAATTTGCCATTCTCAAAATAACTAGTTTCTGGTATTTGAGGCCTACTTGAAATCTATCCCAAAAAGGATATCTTACATTGAAGGTACTGATAGTGTCATTCAGAAAAACCTAAGACACACGCTACCGTGCAGATAGAAGTCTGATTCTGTGATTAAACCTTAACCTGTCACACAGTGCAAAAAAAAAAACAGGTCTCACATTTCTATTCAAGCAAATCTGTACTGTTTTAGTTGGGCAAGTTATTTGTAGCGACCGTAAAAGCCCTTTTTTTTTCTGGGTTGAAAAACTATTCCCAAATTTGCCATTCTCAAAATAACTAGTTTCTGGTATTTGAGGCCTACTTGAAATCTATCCCAAAAAGGATATCTTACATTGAAGGTACTGATAGTGTCATTCAGAAAAACCTAAGACACACGCTACCGTGCAGATAGAAGTCTGATTCTGAGATTAAACCTTAACCTGTCACACAGTGCAAAAAAAAACAGGTCTCACATTTCTATTCAAGCAAATCTCTACTGTTTTAGCTGGTCAAGTTATTTGTAGCGACCGTAAAAGCACACTTTTTTTTCTGGGTTGAAAAACTATTCCCAAATTTGCCATTCTCAAAATAACTAGTTTCTGGTATTTGAGGCCTACTTGAAATCTATCCCAAAAAGGATATCTTACATTGAAGGTACTGATAGTGTCATTCAGAAAAACCTAAGACACACGCTACCGTGCAGATAGAAGTCTGATTCTGAGATTAAACCTTAACCTGTCACACAGTGCAAAAAAAAAACAGGTCTCACATTTCTATTCAAGCAAATCTGTACTGTTTTAGCTGGTCAAGTTATCTGTAGCGATCGTAAAAGCACACTTTTTTTTCTGGGTTGAAAAACTATTCCCAAATTTGCCATTCTCAAAATAACTAGTTTCTGGTATTTGAGGCCTACTTGAAATCTATCCCAAAAAGGATATCTTACATTGAAGGCACTGATAGTGTCATTCAGAAAAACCTAAGACACACGCTACCGTGCAGATAAAAGTCTGATTCTGAGATTAAACCTTAACCTGTCACACAGTGCAAAAAAAAACAGGTCTCACATTTCTATTCAAGCAAATCTGTACTGTTTTAGCTGGTCAAGTTATTTGTAGCGACCGTAAAAGCACACTTTTTTTTCTGGGTTGAAAAACTATTCCCAAATTTGCCATTCTCAAAATAATTAGTTTCTGGTATTTGAGGCCTACTTGAAATCTATCCCAAAAAGGATATCTTACATTAAAGGTACTGATAGTGTCATTCAGAAAAACCTAAGACACACGCTACCGTGCAGATAGAAGTCTGATTCTGAGATTAAACCTTAACCTGTCACACAGTGCAAAAAAAAACAGGTCTCACATTTCTATTCAAGCAAATTTGTACTGTTTTAGCTGGTCAAGTTATTTGTAGCGACCGTAAAAGCACACTTTTTTTTCTGGATTGAAAAACTATTCCCAAATTTGCCATTCTCAAAATAACTAGTTTCTGGTATTTGAGGCCTACTTGAAAACTATCCCAAAAAGGATACCTTACATTGAAGGTACTGATAGTGTCATTCAGAAAAACCTAAGACACACGCTACCGTGCAGATAGAAGTCTGATTCTGAGATTAAACCTTAACCTGTCACACAGTGCAAAAAAAAAAACAGGTCTCACATTTCTATTCAAGCAAATCTGTACTGTTTTAGCTGGTCAAGTTATTTGTAGCGACCGTAAAAGCACACTTTTTTTTCTGGATTGAAAAACTATTCCCAAATTTGCCATTCTCAAAATAACTAGTTTCTGGTATTTGAGGCCTACTTGAAAACTATCCCAAAAAGGATATCTTACATTGAAGGTACTGATAGTGTCATTCAGAAAAACCTAAGACACACGCTACCGTGCAGATAGAAGTCTGATTCTGAGATTAAACCTTAACCTGTCACACAGTGCAAAAAAAAACAGGTCTCACATTTCTATTCAAGCAAATCTGTACTGTTTTAGCTGGTCAAGTTATTTGTAGCGACCGTAAAAGCACACTTTTTTTTCTGGGTTGAAAAACTATTCCCAAATTTGCCATTCTCAAAATAACTAGTTTCTGGTATTTGAGGCCTACTTGAAATCTATCCCAAAAAGGATATCTTACATTGAAGGTACTGATAGTGTCATTCAGAAAAACCTAAGACACACGCTACCGTGCAGATAGAAGTCTGATTCTGAGATTAAACCTTAACCTGTCACACAGTGCAAAAAAAAAACAGGTCTCACATTTCTATTCAAGCAAATCTGTACTGTTTTAGCTGGTCAAGTTATCTGTAGCGACCGTAAAAGCACACTTTTTTTTCTGGGTTGAAAAACTATTCCCAAATTTGCCATTCTCAAAATAATTAGTTTCTGGTATTTGAGGCCTACTTGAAATCTATCCCAAAAAGGATATCTTACATTAAAGGTACTGATAGTGTCATTCAGAAAAACCTAAGACACACGCTACCGTGCAGATAGAAGTCTGATTCTGAGATTAAACCTTAACCTGTCACACAGTGCAAAAAAAAAACAGGTCTCACATTTCTATTCAAGCAAATCTGTACTGTTTTAGCTGGTCAAGTTATTTATAGCGACCGTAAAAGCACACTTTTTTTTCTGGGTTGAAAAACTATTCCCAAATTTGCCATTCTCAAAATAACTAGTTTTTGGTATTTGAGGCCTACTTGAAATCTATCCTAAAAAGGATATCTTACATTAAAGGTACTGATAGTGTCATTCAGAAAAACCTAAGACACACGCTACCGTGCAGATAGAAGTCTGATTCTGAGATTAAACCTTAACCTGTCACACAGTGCAAAAAAAAACAGGTCTCACATTTCTATTCAAGCAAATCTGTACTGTTTTAGCTGGTCAAGTTATTTGTAGCGACCGTAAAAGCACACTTTTTTTTCTGGGTTGAAAAACTATTCCCAAATTTGCCATTCTCAAAATAACTAGTTTCTGGTATTTGAGGCCTACTTGAAATCTATCCCAAAAAGAATATCTTACATTGAAGGTACTGATAGTGTCATTCAGAAAAACCTAAGACACACGCTACCGTGCAGATAGAAGTCTGATTCTGAGATTAAACCTTAACCTGTCACACAGTGCAAAAAAAAACAGGTCTCACATTTCTATTCAAGCAAATCTGTACTGTTTTAGCTGGTCAAGTTATTTGTAGCGACCGTAAAAGCACACTTTTTTTTCTGGGTTGAAAAACTATTCCCAAATTTGCCATTCTCAAAATTGTGGTGAACGGGAACAATGAGGAAAACATCTAATAAGGGACGCGGACGTGGACATGGTCGTGGTGGTGTTAGTGGACCCTCTGGTGCTGGGAGAGGACGTGGCCGTTCTGCCACAGCCACACGTCCTAGTGTACCAACTACCTCAGGTCCCAGTAGCCGCCAGAATTTACAGGGATATTTGGTGGGGCTCAATGCCGTTCTAAGGATGGTAAGGCCTGAGCAGGTACAGGCATTAGTCAATTGGGTGGCCGACAGTGCATCCAGCACGGTCACATTATCTCCCACCCAGTCTTCTGCAGAAAGCGCACAGATGGCGCATGAAAACCAAGCCCATCAGTCTGTCACATCACCCCCATGCATATCAGGGAAACTGTCTGAGCCTCAAGTTATGCAGCAGTCTCTTATGCTGTTTGAAGACTCTGCTGCCAGGGTTTCCCAAGGGCATCCACCTAGCTCTTCACCAGGGGTGGAAGAGATAGAATGCACTAACGCACAACTACTTATGTTTCCTGATGATGAGGACATGGGAATACCACCTCAGCACGTCTCTGATGATGACGAAACACAGGTGCCAACTGCTGCGTCTTTCTGCAGTGTTCAGACTGAACAGGAGGTCAGGGGTCAAGACTGGGTGGAAGACGATGCAGGGGACAATGAGGTCCTAGACCCCACATGGAATGAAGGTCGTGCCACTGACTTTCAGAGTTCGGAGGAAGAGGCAGTGGTGAGACCGAGCCAACAGCGTAGCAAAAGAGGGAGCAGCGGGCAAAATCAGAACACCCGCCGCCAAGAGACTCCGCCTGCTACTGACCGCCGCCATCTGGGACCGAGCACCCCAAAGGCAGCTTCAAGGAGTTCCCTGGCATGGCACTTCTTCAAACAATGTGCTGACGGCAAGACCCGAGTGGTTTGCACGCTTTGCCATCAGAGCCTGAAGCGAGGCATTAACGTTCTGAACCTTAGCACAACCTGCATGACCAGGCACCTGCATGCAAAGCATGAACTGCAGTGGAGTAAACACCTTAAAAACAAGGAAGTCACTCAGGCTCTCCCTGCTGCCTCTTCTGCTGCTGCCGCCTCGGCCTCTTCTGCTGCTGCCGCCTCGGCCTCTTCTGCTGCTGCTGCCGCCGCCTCGGCCTCTTCTGCTGCTGCTGCCGCCGCCTCGGCCTCTTCCTCTGCCTCTGGAGGAACGTTGGCACTTGCCGCCCAGCAAACATGGGATGTACCACCAACACCACCACCTGCGTCACCAAGCATCTCAACCATGTTACACGGCAGCGTTCAGCTCTCCATCTCACAAACATTTGAGAGAAAGCGTAAATTCCCACCTAGCCACCCTCGATCCCTGGCCCTCAATGCCAGCATTTCTAAACTACTGGCCTATGAAATGCTGTCATTTAGGCTGGTGGACACACACAGCTTCAAACAGCTCATGTCACTTGCTGTCCCACAGTATGTTGTTCCCAGCCGCAACTACTTCTCCAAGAGAGCCGTGCCTTCCCTGCACAAACAAGTGTCCGATAAAATCAAGTGTGCACTGCGCAACGCCATCTGTGGCAAGGTCCATCTAACCACAGATACGTGGACCAGTAAGCACGGCCAGGGACGCTATATCTCCCTAACTGCACACTGGGTAAATGTAGTGGCGGCTGGGCCCCAGGCGGAGAGCTGTTTGGCGCACGTCCTTCCGCCGCCAAGGATCGCAGGGCAACATTCTTTGCCTCCTGTCTCCTCCTCCTCCTACTCAGCTTCCTCCTCCTCTTCTTCCACCTGCTCATCCAGTCAGCCACACACCTTCACCACCAACTTCAGCACAGCACGGGGTAAACGTCAGCAGGCCATTCTGAAACTCATATGTTTGGGGGACAGGCCCCACACCGCACAGGAGTTGTGGCGGGGTATAGAACAACAGACCGACGAGTGGTTGCTGCCGGTGAGCCTCAAGCCCGGCCTGGTGGTGTGCGATAATGGGCGAAATCTCGTTGCAGCTCTGAAACTAGCCGGTTTGATGCACATCCCTTGCCTGGCGCATATGCTGAATTTGGTGGTGCAGAAGTTCATTCGCAACTACCCCGACATGTCAGAGCTGCTGCATAAAGTGCGGGCCGTCTGTTCGCGCTTCCGGCGTTCACACCCTGCCGCTGCTCGCCTGTCTGCGCTACAGCATAACTTCCGCCTTCCCACTCACCGCCTCATATGCGACGTACCCACCAGGTGGTACTCCACCTTGCATATGCTGGACAGACTGTGCGAGCAGCAGCAGGCCATAGTGGAGTTTCAGCTGCAGCACGCACGGGTCAGTCGCACTGTGGATCAGACACACTTCACCACCAATGACTGGGCCTCCATGCGAGACCTGTGTGCCCTGTTGCGCTGTTTCGAGTACTCCACCAACATGGCCAGTGGCGATGACGCCGTTATCAGCGTTACAATGCCACTTCTATGTCTCCTTGAGAAAACATTTAGGGCGATGATGGAAGAGGAGGTGGCCCAGGAGGAAGAGGAGGAAGAGGGGTCATTTTTAGCACTTTCAGGCCAGTCTCTTCGAAGTGACTCAGAGGGAGGTTTTTTGCAACACCAGAGGCCAGGTACAAATGTGGCCAGACAGGGCCCACTACTGGAGGACGAGGAGGACGAGGATGAGGAGGAGGTGGAGGAGGATGAGGATGAAGCATGTTCACAGCGGGGTGGCACCCAAAGCAGCTCGGGCCCATCACTGGTGCGTGGCTGGGGGGAAACACAGGACGATGACGATACGCCTCCCACAGTGGACAGCTTGTCCTTAACTCTGGGCAGCCTGGCACACATGAGCGACTACATGCTGCAGTGCCTGCGCAACGACAGCAGAGTTGCCCACATTTTAACGTGTGCGGACTACTGGGTTGCCACCCTGCTGGATCCCCGGTACAAAGACAATGTGCCCACCTTACTATCTACACTGGAGCGTGATAGGAAGATGCGCGATTACAAGCGCACGTTGGTAGATGCGCTACTGAGAGCAGCCCAAGGCGAAGGCAGAGGAGGAGCAAGAGGTCGCCAACGCAGCTGTGTCACGCCCAGCTCCTCTGAGGGCAGGGTTAGCATGGCAGAGATGTGGAAAGGTTTTGTCAACACGCCACAGCTAAGTGCACCACCACCTGATACGGAACGTGTTAGCAGGAGGCAACATTTCACTAACATGGTGGAACAGTACCTGTGCACACCCCTCCACGTACTGACTGATGGTTCGGCCCCATTCAACTTCTGGGTCTCCAAATTGTTCACGTGGCCAGAGCTAGCCTTTTATGCCTTGGAGGTGCTGGCCTGCCCGGCGGCCAGCGTTTTGTCTGAACGTGTATTCAGCACGGCAGGGGGCGTCATTACAGACAAACGCAGCTGCCTGTCTACAGCCAATGTGGACAAGCTGACGTTCATAAAAATGAACCAGGCATGGATCCCACAGGACCTGTCCATCCCTTGTGCAGATTAGATATTAACTACCTCCCCTTAACAATATATTATTCTACTCCAGGGCACTTCCTAATTCAATACTATTTTTAATTTCATTTTACCATTATATTGCGGGGCAACCCAAAGTTGAATGAACCTCTCCTCTGTCTGGGTGCCGGGGCCTAAATGTGTGACAGTGGCCTGTTCCAGTGGTGGGTGACGTGATGCCTGATTCTCTGCTATGACATGAAGACTTATTCTGTGCTGACTGCTGACATGAAGCCAGATTCTCTGTTACGCGACCTCTCTCCTCTGCCTGAGTGCCTGGGCCTAAATATGTGACAGTGGCCTGTTCCAGTGGTGGGCGACGTGAAGCCTGATTCTCTGCTATGACATGAAGACAGATTCTGTGCTGACATAAGGTCAGATTCTCTGTTACGGGACCTCTCTCCTCTGCCTGGGTGCCTGGGCCTAAATGTGTGACAGTGGCCTGTTCCAGTGGTGGGTGACGTGAAGCCTTATTCTCTGCTATGACATGAAGACTGATTCTGTGCTGACATAAGGCCAGATTCTCTGTTACGGGACCTCTCTCCTCTGCCTGGGTGCCTGGGCCTAAATGTGTGACAGTGGCCTGTTCCAGTGGTGGGTGACGTGATGCCTGATTCTCTGCTATGACATGAAGACTTATTCTGTGCTGACTGCTGACATGAAGCCAGATTCTCTGTTATGCGACCTCTCTCCTCTGCCTGGGTGCCTGGGCCTAAATTTGTGACAGTGGCCTGTTCCAGTGGTGGGTGACGTGAAGCCTGATTCTCTGTTATGACATGAAGACTGATTCTGTGCTGACATAAGGCCAGATTCTCTGTTACGGGACCGCTCTCCTCTGTCTGGGTGCCGGGGCCTAAATGTGTGACAGTGGCCTGTTCCAGTGGTGGGTGACGTGAATCCTGATTCTCTGCTATGACATGAAGACTGATTCTGCGCTGACATAAGGCCAGATTCTCTGTTACGGGACCTCTCTCCTCTGTCTGGGTGCCTGGGCCTAAATGTGTGACAGTGGCCTGTTCCAGTGTTGGGTGACGTGATGCTTGATTCTCTGCTATGACATGAAGACTGATTCTGTGCTGACATAAGGCCAGATTCTCTGTTACGGGACCTCTCTCCTCTGCCTGGGTGCCTGGGCCTAAATGTGTGACAGTGGCCTGTTCCAGTGGTGGGTGACGTGAAGCCTGATTCTCTGCTATGACATGAAGACTGATTCTGCGCTGACATAAGGCCAGATTCTCTGTTACGGGACCTCTCTCCTCTGCCTGGGTGCCTGGGCCTAAATGTGTGACAGTGGCCTGTTCCAGTGGTGCGTGACGTGATGCCTGATTCTCTGCTATGACATGAAGACTTATTCTGTGCTGACTGCTGACATAAAGCCAGATTCTCTGTTACGCGACCTCTCTCCTCTGCCTGGGTGCCTGGGCCTAAATATGTGACAGTAGCCTGTTCCAGTGGTGGGTGACGTGAAGCCTGATTCTCTGCTAGGACATGAAGACTGATTCTGTGCTGACATAAGGCCAGATTCTCTGTTACGGGACCTCTCTCCTCTGCCTGGGTGCCTGGGCCTAAATGTGTGACAGTGGCCTGTTCCAGTGGTGGGTGACGTGAAGCCTGATTCTCTGCTATGACATGAAGACTGATTCTGCGCTGACATAAGGCCAGATTCTCTGTTACGGGACCTCTCTCCTCTGCCTGGGTGCCTTGGCCTAAATGTGTGACAGTGGCCTGTTCCAGTGGTGGGTGACGTGATGCCTGATTCTCTGCTATGACATGAAGACTTATTCTGTGCTGACTGCTGACATGAAGCCAGATTCTCTGTTACGCGACCTCTCTCCTCTGCCTGGGTGCCTGGGCCTAAATATGTGACAGTGGCCTGTTCCAGTGGTGGGTGACGTGAAGCCTGATTCTCTGCTATGACATGAACACTGATTCTGTGCTGACATGAAGCCAGATTCTTTGCTATGGCATGAAGAGACTGATTCTGTGCTGACATGAAGCCAGATTCTTTGCTATGGCATGAAGAGACTGATTCTCTGCTGACGTGAAGCCAGATTCTCTGCTATGGGACCTCTGTCTAATTGATATTGGGTCATTTTTATTTTTTTAATTTTTATTTTAATTCATTTCCCTATCCACATTTGTTTGCAGGGGATTTACCTACATGTTGCTGCCTTTTGCAGCCCTCTAGCTCTTTCCTGGGCTGTTTTACAGCCTTTTTAGTGCCCAAAAGTTCGGGTCCCCATTGACTTCAATGGGGTTCGGGTTCGGGACGAAGTTCGGGTCGGGTTCGGATCCCGAACCCGAACATTTCCGTGAAGTTCGGCCGAACTTCTCGAACCCGAACATCCAGGTGTTCGCTCAACTCTACAAATATTCTATATAACGAATATATAGCACTATATTCAAAATATTCGCGAATTCTCAAAGTGGCGATATTCGCGATAGAAATTAGTTTTTCGAATATTCATGCTGAACACTACCGAAGGCATCTTTGTTGGTCCTACGTTCATATTTGCCCACATTGCTGAGAAAAATGTATTCTTAATATACACAAATTATTCTCGAGGAGCAATGGGGGCATTGCCATTACACCTAGAGGCTGTGCTTTCTCAACTTAAATTGACAGGACCAGGCAGTGAAAACATAATCATGCCTGGCCCTGTCAATCAAAGTTCAGATGGCGCGGCATGCAACAGGTCATCCAGTTTCATATTTACAAATCTGATGACAGATGCCCTTTAACATTGTAATGTATTTTTATTATGTGGGAGCACCCCCCTTGCTCTTGGTGGCCATATGCAAATATTGCAACTTGGTTGGGTTAAATATGTTAAAGAGGTTTTCCAGCCCATAGATATTGATGTCCAACCCTTTAGGATAAATAATTACTATCTGATCAGTGTGGGTCTAATACCCGGCACCCCCACCGATCAGTTCTTTTCCCATCATGTTATCCAATAAGAGGCACTGTTCCTAATGGTTACACAAACTATTGTACACAACCAAATTTATAAATAGGAATGATGACAATGGAGGCTATAATGGCTACCTTCTTTGACATTCTGTAAATCCTCCCTCATACAGGGATACCTCTTGACTTGTCCTGTGCTCCACAGACCTGCGTTTCCTCTTACTTCTGGGTCCCAAATAAAGCCTCTAGCACTTTTGCAGGGAGACCCTGTGTCTAACCACTGCCACCCTAATGTATGAAGTCACACTCCACCCGCTTGTGGTTTCTACTCCTGCTGCATCTCTTTTCCACTTGCTGGTAAATGTTCTATTCTATTGGCATAAAGAACAGCCATTCTGTTGGCCACAACAGCTGTATGCAACCATCTTCTGGTCACTGCTGCTCCTTGTTCCCTGCCTGTGATTTAACAGTCCTGGCCTAGTCTGCTCGTGCCCTACTCCAGAGTATATACATGAGAGACTCAATCTTCTCAGGCTCTTTGTTGCGGTTTTCCTATGGCTGAGTGTTAGTGGTTAGCTTCAGGCTCCAAGGTCCCTCTGCTGGCTTGGACCTTTCTTGTTGCATTTCCCTAGCCGGATATTGCATGCTGCTACAGGTGCTAATATGCGATTCATGAAAAACAGAAGCATACAAGCATGTACTTCTTTGCTTCTGTGTCCTCTTGCTCAGCAGGCCATTATCCTGGGTCACACTCCTCACAACTATTCACCCAAATTCTGAGGCTCCAAAAGGAGCCTTATTATGACGGGGGAACAGGCCCTTACATAAATTTATCTCACAATTAAACATTAAAGATTCTTTCATTCTTTCGGGATAAGAAAAATATTATAGAAAGTGATCCAATTGGCCTAAATATTTGTATATGATACTCTGAGGTCTCCTAGGGCTCATATTTTTTTCTCTCTTACCTTTCTCTCTTATTTATTTCTCTATAATTCTATTTTCTTTCTCTCTTTCTGTCTCTCTCTGTCTCCCTCCTTTCAAACTCTTCAAAGCAAAGAAGAGTAATGTCTGAGGATATACACACAGTTGACAGTGCTAGCAAACAGCAGGGTTAAAAATACACTGTACTGTCGGGTTATTGGGGGCAGATGCTTGCTGGTGTTTATACACGCACAGTAGAAGAAACAACGTCTTGTTCTGAACAAGCAGTCCAAAAATTTTGCCTTAATAGATCTCTGTGTTTATACACACCCACAGTATCATCAGAAAAATTTGTTACTTGTTCTGAATAAGCAAGAGGTTTAAAAATTATGCCTTAATGGTGCAAATGCCTGCCAGTTTTTATGCATACTTGATAGTATTGGAAAAAGCATTGGCTTGTTCTCAATAAGCTGTCTAAAATGTATGCCTCAAAATATAATTTTTGTAGTAAAATGTACAACAGTTTTGTGAAAAAAAATTGTATGTCGACAAAGTCTTCAACACAAATATACACTGACAGAGATGCTGGAAAATATGCTTATTGTACTCTTACTAATATCAACCAAAAAAAAATTGGACATCCTCCATAGTTAAAATATACTCTGCTGGTGACACTGGTAAATACGCTTATTTGTACGCTTATGAACTGTATTAAATTAACAACATGGTTTTGGAAAACCTCTGTGTATCTGTGAATATTAAAAGCAACAGAGGCAGAGGACGAGGTTGGCGATCGAATAGGAATCGTGGCAGAGGCAGGACTGACAGGAGTGACGGGGGGCTTAGGCATGGGCACAGAATACCCCATAAGAAACAGGAAAAATCAATAACTCCATTCAGGCACACAGAAGACTTGCAAATAATTAATCTATCCAATCGAGTCATGTCAGCGACCGAGATGGAGCTGGTACGCAAGGGGTTGTCTTTTGAGGAAGAATTGTCTGATGTGCGCCTGTTGGCAGAATTGTGGGAGGAAGGGCAAAGACCTGTTGGTACTGGTCCCTTCACCCACCTGAAATTACAGTCTAGGACGAATACTCCTGTCAGTGACTACTCTCCTCTGGATGCGTTCCTCATGACTGTAACAGAAAAACTTAGGACACTGTATGTTTATGAACAGGGACCAAATAACCTTACCCCTGGCGAATCTGCGTCCCTAGAATCGTTACAGAAGGACAAATAAATCATTATAAAACCTTCCGATAAAGGAGGAAATGTAGTAATCCTAGGTAGGGAAGCGTACAGGAAGATGTGTTTGCGCATCCTTAATGACAGATCATGTTATACCAAACTTTGCTGTAATCCTACTGATGCCCTTAAAATCTATTTGACAGAAGTGCTCGGTGAGGCGAAAAGACAAGGCCTGGTTAGCATGGATGAATATACCTACCTGCTACCCGACAACCCCATAGTGCCTATAGTGTCTGGGGTTGGTAGCCTCACGTAAAAAGTCAGCAACTACGTTGATGTGATTCTGCGCCCTTTCGTGTTGAGTCTGCCTTCATACGTAAGGGACTCAATGCATGTGCTAAGGCGTTTGAATGACGTGACATGCGATAGCGGCACACTCCTTGCCAGTTTGGATGTGGAAGCCCTCTACAGCTCCATCCCACATGAGAAAGGATGTGAGGCTGTGAGGGCATTCCTGGCAGAAAGAGGAGCCCATCTGGCTTCACGCAACGAGTTTTTCATCAAGTTGCTGACTTTTATCCTGAAGAATAACATATTCCTATTTGATAGACAGGTCTTCCACCAGCTCAGGGGGGTGGCAATGGGCAGCCCCTGTGCCCCGACATTTGCTAACCTGTACCTGGGCTGGTGGGAAAGAGAGGTTGTCTTTGGAGAGAACATGGGTCGATGGGCCTCATCCATCACGCTGTGGCTGAGGTTCATCGATGACGTGTTCATTCTTTGGAATAATACCGCCTCAGCGTTCAAAGATTTTGTTTCCATCCTTAACCATAATGACCTAGGCTTATACTTCACCAGTGAGATTAATGACACTAAATTGACATTCCTTGACCTGTCCATCAAGATTGGTCCGGATAGGACGATCACCACCAATATGTACAGAAAACCGACAGCCACAAATACGTTACTCAAATAGGAGAGTAGTCACCTACTCCCGTTGATGCGTGGCATCCCAAAGGGACAATATATGCGGGCAAGGCGGAATTGCTCTGAATGGGCTGATTTTAAGATTCCGCCGAATGACCTGAGGACTAGATTTAGTCGGAGGGGCTATCCAGCAGAACCACTGAAGAAAGGATACCATCATGCATCTGGATGAAACAGAGAGAGCCTGTTGCATCCGAAAATGGCCATCAGTGATGATTCCAAAGCCAGAATCATTGGCACGTTTGATATAGCGCATAGGGAAATAGGGAAGGTCTTAAAGGACAGCTGGGGCATCCTGCAATCTGATCCGATAGTGGGGCACCTAGTGGGAGATTACCCTCTCATTACATTCCACAGAGGTGGCAATCTTAGGGACAAAATGGTACAGCTCTGTGTATCTAAAGGTGCTTTTTCCACTCCAACGTTGGAAACTTAGCTACCTAATAGACCATCGGGCACCTTTAACTGTAGTGGATGTGTGGCATGCAAAGTCATAAAGAAGGGGAAGGTGGTAGTGAGCACGGCCACGAATAGGAGATACGAAATCTGATCCTTCATTAACTGTAGAACATCTGGAGTAATATATATAGCAACATGTATTTATAATCTGCAATACAGAGAATATAGATTTAGTGGCTGTTACTGAGACATGGTTCAATGGGAGTAATGACTGGGATATAACAATACTAGTGTTCTCACTATATAGGAAAGACAGGGAAGGCAAGAAAGGGGGAGGGGTGGCCTTGTATGTGAAAGATAGCATAAAATCGAATTGAATAAAAGTTAGCGAGACCAATTTAGAGTCAGTTTGGGTTACGTTGAAGCTTGATAATCATAAGGTAACTAGTGTAGGTGTGATATATAGACCACCTGGCCAAGTCAAAGAATTAGATGATCTACTAGTTGAGTAAATAGCTAAAATGAAATTGAAAGGGGAAGTTATCATTATGGGAGACTTTAATCTTCCTGATGTAAACTGGAAAACAAAAATAGCTAGTTCTGCCAGGAGTACAGATATTTTAAATTCCCTACTGGGATTATCTCTACAGCAAGTAGTTGAGGAGTCAACCCGGAAGGATGCCATTTTAGATTTAGTATTCACAAATGGGAATTTGGTATCTGATATTACTGTAGGGGAAAGCTTGGGATCTAGTGATCACCAGTCAGTGTGGTTTACTATAAGTACAGTGACTGAGTCACCCCACACAAAAACAAAAGTATTAGATTTTAGAAAAACTGACTTTTCTAAAATTAGATTAGAGGTATACGAGTCCCTATCAGATTGGAACAGTTTCAATGGAGTCCAGGAGAAATGGGACTACTTAAAAGTGGTACTATTGAAGGCAACAGATAATTGCATTAGACTAGTCAGTAAAAGCAAAAAAAGGTACTCAGTTGAAGCAAGTTATAAGAGCTTCTAAAAGCACAGGCAGAAGAGAAATTAGCTCAGTCAGTGAAAAAAGGTGATAAGTTCTTCAGATACATAAATGAAAAAAGGAAACTAAAACAAGGAATTACCAAATTAAAAACAAAGGAAGGAAGGTATATGGAAGAAGATAAAGAACTAGCTGACTGCCTCAATGAATACTTCTGTTCAGTTTTTACAAAGGAAAATGAAGGAAAAGGACCTCAGTTAGGGAGGAAGACTAATGAATCTTTTGATGCATGTGTCCTTACAGAGGAAGAGGTTCTAAGGCTACTTTCACACTAGCGTTCGGGGCTCCGCTTGTGAGTTCCGTTTGAAGGCTCTCACAAGCGGCCCCGAACGGATCCGTCCAGTCCTAATGCATTCTGAGTGGAGGCGGATCCGCTCAGAATGCATCAGTCTGGCAGCGTTTGTCCTCCGCTCCGCTCAGCAGACGGACACCTGAACGCTGCTTGCAGCGTTCGGGTGTCCGCCTGGCCGTGCGGAGGCGAACGGATCCGTCCAGACTTACAATGTAAGTCAATGGGGACGGATCCGTTTGAAGTTGACACAGTATGGCTCAATTTTCAAACGGATCCGTCCCCCATTGACTTTCATTGTAAAGTCTGAACGGATCCGTTTGCATTATCATGAACAAAAAAAAAAAAATCTTTTTTTTTTTTTTTTTTTTTGTTCATGGTAATGCAAACGGATCAGTTCTGAACGGATCCAAGCGTTTGCATTATAGGTGCGGATCCGTCTGTGCAGATACCAGACGGATCCGCACCAAACGCAGGTGTGAAAGTAGCCTAAGGCCTCATGCACACGACCGTTGTGTGCATCCGTGGCCGTTGTGCCGTTTTCCGTTTTTTTTCGCGGACCCATTGACTTTCAATGGGTCCGTGGAAAAAACGGAAAATGCACCGTTTGGCAGCCGCATCCGTGAGCCGTGTTTCCTGGCCGTGAAAAAAATATGACCTGTCCTATTTTTTTCACGGCCAACGGTTCACGGACCCATTCAAGTCAATGGGTCCGTGAAAGAACACGGATGCACACAAGATTGGCATCCGTGTCCGTGATCCGTGGCCGTAGGTTAGTTTTTATACAGACGGATCCGAAGATCCGTCTGCATAAAAGCTTTCTCCAAGCTGAGTTTCACTTCGTGAAAACTCAGAACCGACAGTATATTCTAACACAGAAGCGTTCCCATGGTGATGGGGACGCTTCTAGTTAGAATACACTACAAACTGTGTACAAGACTGCCCCCTGCTGCCTGGCAGCATCCGATCTCTTACAGGGGGCCGTGATCAGCACAATTAACCCCTTCAGGTGCGGCACCTGAAGGGGTTAATTGTGCTGATCACGGCCCCCTGTAAGAGATCAGGGCTGCCAGGCAGCAGGGGGCAGACCCTCCCCCCCTCCCCAGTTTGAAATATCATTGGTGGCCAGTGCGGCCCCCCCCCTCCCTCTATTGTAATAATTCGTTGGTGGCACAGTGTGCGCCCCCCATCGGCCCCCCCTCCCTCTATAGCATTAACAACATTGGTGGCCAGTGTGCGGCCTCCCATCTCCCCCCCCCCCCCCATCATTGGTGGCAGCGGAGTTCCGATCAGAGTCCCAGTTTAATCGCTGGGGCTCCGATCGGTAACCATGGCAACCGGGACGCTACTACAGTCCTGGTTGCCATGGTTACTTAGCAATAGTACAATAGTAGAAGATTCATACTTACCTGCTGCTGGCTGCTGCTGCGATGTTCGTGTCCGGCCGGGAGCTCCACCTACTGGTAAGTGACAGCCTCAGGTCTGTGCGGCGCATTGCTAAATGAACTGTCACTTACCAGTAGGAGGAGCTCCCGGCCGGACACGAACATCGCAGCTCCCAGGTAAGTATGAATCTTTTACTATTGTACTATTGCTAGTAACCCGCTGCCACCAATGATGGGGGGGGGGGGGGAGATGGGAGGCTGCACACTGGCCACCAATGTTGTTAATGCTATAGAGGGAGGGGGGGGCCGATGGGGGGCGCACACTGTGCCACCAACGATTTATTACAATAGAGGGAGGAAGGGGGGGGCGCACTCTGTGCCACCAACGAATTATTACAATAGAGGGAGGAAGGGGGGGGGGCGCACACTGTGCCACCAACGAATTATTACAATAGAGGGAGGAAGGGGGGGGCACACTGTGCCACCAACGAATTATTACAATAGAGGGAGGAAGGGGGGGAGGGCCGCACTGGCCACCAATGATATTCAAACTGGGGAGGGGGGGGGGGTCTGCCCCCTGCTGCCTGGCAGCCCTGATCTCTTACAGGGGGATATGATAGTACAATTAACCCCTTCAGGTGCGGCACCTGAGGGGTTAATTGTGCTGATCACGGCCCCCTGTAAGAGATCGGATGCTGCTAGGCAGCAGGGGGCAGTCATGTACACAGTTTGTAGTATATTCTAAGTAGAAGCGTCCCCATCACCATGGGAACGCCTCTGTGTTAGAATATACTGTCGGAAATGAGGTTTCACGATCTAACTCATATCCGACAGTATATTCTAACATAGAGGCGTTCCCATGGTGATGGGGACGCTTCAAGTTAAAATATACCATCGGATTGGAGAAAACTCCGATCTGATGGTATAAAAGGGACTCCAGACTTTACATTGAAAGTCAATGGGGACGGATCCGTTTGAAATGGCACCATATTGTGTCAACGTCAAACGGATCCGTCCCCATTGACTTGCATTGTAATTCAGGACGGATCCATTTGGCTCCGCACGGCCAGGCGGACACCAAAACGACTTTTTTTTCATGTCCGTGGATCCTCCAAAAATCAAGGAAGACCCACGGACGAAAAAACGGTCACGGATCACGGGAAAACGGAACCCCGTTTTGCGGACCGCAAAAAAATACGGTCGTGTGCATGAGGCCTAAGTCAGCTGTCTAAAAATGATACAAATAAGTCACAGGGGCCTGATGGGATACACCCAAAGCTATCAAAAGAGCTTAGCGGTGTACTAGCAAAACCATTAACAGATTTATTTAACAAATCACTGGTAACCGGAGTCGTCCCAAAAGATTGGAAATTAGCAAATGTTGTGCCCATTCAGAAGAAAGGTAGTAGGGAGGAAACGGCCAACTATAGGCCAGTAAGCCTGACATCAATAGTGGGGAAATTAATGGAAACCATACTTAAAGGGGTTATCCGAGTTAATAAAAAAAATAAAAAAACTCTTAAAACCCATCTGGATATACATATAATTTGGTTAAGCTAGATTTCATCAAGTTAAAACCCATATTTACACCTTTTCATGGTCCTGTCATTGCTTTGTTTACATGCTGAGGTACATGCTGAGGGGGGCGTATAACAACAAAGCCTGAGCTCTGCCTCATGAATATTTGTGGGCGTGAACAATCTGACCTTCCCCTCACCCTGCTCTGCACATCCTAACTTTGCATAAACCAGTCACATGATCATCTCCTAGCTCACGCAGACAGATCATCCTGTCACATTGCAGAAACACAGGCTCTATGTATCTAAGCTCTATGGCAGCTCTGTGTATCTAAGCTCTATAGCAGCTCTGTGTATCTAAGCTCTATGTATCTAATCTATATGGCAGCTTTATGTATCTAAGCTATATGGCAGCTCTGTGTATCTAAGCTCTATGGCAGCTCTGTGTATCTAAACTCTATGGCAGCTCTGTGTATCTAAGCTCTATGGCAGCTCTATGTATCTAAGCTCTATGGCAGCTCTGTGTATCTAAGCTCTATGGCAGCTCTGTGTATCTAAGCTCTATGGCAGCTCTGTGTATCTAAGCTCTATGGCAGCTCTGTGTATCTAAACTCTATGGCAGCTCTGTGTGTCTAAGCTCTATGGCAGCTCTGTGTGTCTAAGCTCTATGGCAGCTCTGTGTATCTAAGCTCTATGGCAGCTCTGTGTATCTAAGCTCTATGGCAGCTCTGTGTATCTAAACTCTATGGCAGCTCTGTGTGTCTAAGCTCTATGGCAGCTCTGTGTGTCTAAGCTCTATGGCAGCTCTGTGTATCTAAGCTCTATGGCAGCTCTGTGTATCTAAGCTCTATGGCAGCTCTGTGTATCTAAGCTCTATGGCAGCTCTGTGTATCTAAGCTCTATGGCAGCTCTGTGTATCTAAGCTCTATGGCAGCTCTGTGTATCTAAGCTCTATGGCAGCTCTGTGTATCTAAGCTCTATGGCAGCTATGTGTATCTAAGCTCTATGTATCTAATCTATATGGCAGCTTTATGTATCTAAGCTATATGGCAGCTCTGTGTATCTAAGCTCTATGGCAGCTCTGTGTATCTAAGCTCTATGGCAGCTCTGTGTATCTAAGCTCTATGGCAGCTCTGTGTATCTAAGCACTATGGCAGCTCTGTGTATCTAAGCTCTATGGCAGCTCTGTGTATCTAAGCTCTATGGCAGCTCTTTGTATCTAAGCTCTATGGAAGCTCTGTGTATCTAAGCTCTATGGCAGCTCTGTGTATCTAAGCTCTATGGCAGCTCTGTGTATCTAAGCTCTATGGCAGCTCTGTGTATCTAAGCTCTATGGCAGCTATGTGTATCTAAGCTCTATGTATCTAATCTATTTGGCAGCTTTATGTATCTAAGCTATATGGCAGCTCTGTGTATCTAAGCTCTATGGCATCTCTGTGTATCTAAACTCTATGGCAGCTCTGTGTATCTAAGCTCTATGGCAGCTCTTTGTATCTAAGCTCTATGGAAGCTCTGTGTATCTAAGCTCTATGGCATCTCTGTGTATCTAAGCTCTATGGCAGCTCTGTGTATCTAAGCTCTATGCCAGCTTTGTGTATCTAAGCTCTATGGCAGCTATGTGTATCTAAGCTCTGAGGCAGCTCTGTGTATCTAAGCTCTATGGCAGCTCTGTGTATCTAAGCTCTATGGCAGCTCTGTGTATCTAAGCTCTATGGCAGCTCTGTGTATCTAAGCTCTTTGGCAGCTCTTTGTATCTAAGCTCTATGGAAGCTCTGTGTATCTAAGCTCTATGGCAGCTCTGTGTATCTAAGCTCTATGGCAGCTCTGTGTATCTAAGCTCTATGGCAGCTATGTGTATCTAAGCTCTGAGGCAGCTCTGTGTATCTAAGCTGTATGTATCTAATATAGCTTAGATAGATATAGGTGTCATATATGACACCTATATCTATCTAAGCTATATTACAGCCATATCTATGTTGACTATATACTATGTAGTCACTGTCCCCCCTCCCCCCCATACACAATGCAGTGTCCCCCACCCCTCCATACACACAATGCAGTGTCCCCCTCCACCACCCCATACACACAATGCAGTGTCCCCCTCCACCACCCCATACACACAATGCAGTGTCCCCCTCCCCCACCCCATACACACAATGTAGTGTCCCCCACCCCTCCATACACACAATACACACAATGCAGTGTCCCCCTCCCCCACCCCATACACACAATGCAGTGTCCCCCACCTTCCTCTTCCCTGGAAACCTCAGAGCCCAGGCAGAAGCACATGTCTTTACTCTCCAGTGTAAACAGCAGGGAGGGCGGGTCTTTCATCTGATTGGCTGTCCTGACTTGCCTTCTCCCTTTTATTGGCTGAGCTGCTTGTCCTTCATTCCTGCTCCTAGATCACAGCAATACAGCAACTGGCAGCACCTGGGTAACCCTTTCCTTATCAGAGCTCTCCTGTACACTCTTTCAGTGCAACACAGGAGCTTCTGTTTTGCACAGTACTATCAGCCCTGCTGCTCTATTGATATGCTAATGAGATCGCGGCAGCCAGGGAGAGAGGGGGCGGGCACCAAAGGCTCTGACGTCTCGTTTACAGAGCTGGGCCACTCCCTCAAGCAGGGAGAAGCTTGTAAACGAGACGTCAGCACCAGAGAAGGGTTGATGACGTCGGGGGTCACATGATCCAAATCAGCAGTGTGGAAACAGCGCAAAATCAATAAAGTGAGTACATTAGAAATATATCTTTAATGATGTATAAAGCAGCCCTAACACATATTTTTTTAAGTCGGATAACCCCTTTAAGGAGAGGATTGTGGAACATCTAAAATCCCATGGATTGAAAGATGAAAAACAGCATGGGTTTACTTCAGGGAGATCCTGTCAAACTAATCTTATTGATTTTTTTGATTGGGTGACTAAAATAATAGATGGCGGAGGTGCAGTAGACATCGCTTATCTAGACTTTAGTAAGGCTTTTGATACTGTCCCACATAGAAGGCTTCTCAATAAATTGCAGTCTTTGAGCTTGGACTCCCATATTGTTAAATGGATTAGGCAGTGGCTGAGGGACAGACAACAGAGGGTTGTAGTCAATGGAGTATATTCAGACCATGGTCTTGTTACCAGTGGAGTACCTCAGGGATCTGTTCTGGGACCCATATTGTTTAATATCTTTATCAGCTAAATTGCAGAAGGCCTCGATGGTAAGGTGTGTCTTTTTGCTGATGAAACAAAGATTTGTAACAGGGTTGATGTTCCTGGAGATATACACCAAATTGAAAAGGATTTAGGAAAACTAGAGGAATGGTCCAAAATCTGGCAACTAAAATTTTATGTTGATAAGTGCAAGATAATGCACCTGGGGCGTAAAAACCCAAGAGCAGAATATAAAATCAGTGATACAGTCCTAACCTTAGAATCTGAGGAAAGGGATTTAGGGGTCATTATTTCAGAAGACTTAAAGGTAGGTAGACAATGTCATAGAGCAGTAGGAAATGCTAGCAGAATGCTTGGGTGTATAGGGAGAGGCATTAACTAAAGCGTGAGAAGAAGTCTGGGATCCAAATGTCTAAAAATGCCCTCCTAAAAGGAATTTGGGCACCTTTGCGCATCTAGGCTGCAAAAAAGTGTAACACATGTGGTATCGCCGTACTCAGGAGAAGTTGGGGAATGTGTTTTGGGGTGTCATTTTACATATACCCATGCTGGGTGAGATAAATATCTTGGTCAAATGCCAACTTTGTATAAAAAAATGGGAAAAGTTGTCTTTTGCCGAGATATTTATCTCACCCAGCATGGGTATATGTAAAATGACACCCCAAAACACATTGCCCAACTTCTCCTGAGTATGGCGATACCACATGTGTGACACTTTTTTGCAGCCTAGGTGGGCAAATGGGCCCACATTCCAAAGAGCACCTTTAGGATTTCACAGGGCATTTTTTACAGATTTTGATTTCAAACTACTTCTCACGCATCTGGGCCCCTAAAATGCCAGGGCAGTATAACTACCCCACAAGTGACCCCATTTTGGAAAGAAGACACCCCAAGGTATTCCGTGAGGGGCATGGCGAGTTCCTAGAATTTTTTATTTTTTGTCACAAGTTAGCGGAAAATGATGATTTATTTATTTATTTATTTTTTCTTACAAAGTCTCATATTCCACTAACTTGTGACAAAAAATAAAAACTTCCATGAACTCACTATGCCCATCACAAAATACCTTGGGATGTCTTCTTTCCAAAATGGGGTCACTTGTGGGGTAGTTATACTGCCGTGGCATTCTAGGGGCCCTAATGTGTGGTAAGTAGTTTGAAATCAAAATGTGTAAAAAATGACCTGTGAAATCCTAAAGGTGCTCTTTGGAATGTGGGCCCCTTTGCCCACCTAGGCTGCAAAAAATTGCCGTACTCAGGAGAAGTTGGGCAATGTGTTTTGGGGTGTCATTTTACATATACCCATGCTGGGTGAGATAAATATCTCGGCAAAAGACAACTTTTCCCATTTTTTTATACAAAGTTGGCATTTGACCTAGATATTTATCTCACCCAGCATGGGTATATGTAAAATGACACCCCAAAACACATTGCCCAACTTCTCCTGAGTACGGCAATACCACATGTGTGACACTTTTTTGCAGCCTAGGTGGGCAAATGGGCCCACATTCCAAAGAGCACCTTTCGGATTTCATCGGCCATTTTTTACACATTTTGATTTCAAACTACTTCGCACGCATTTGGGCCCCTAAAATGCCAGTGCAGTATAACTACCCCACAAGTGACCCCATTTTGGAAAGAAGACACCCCAAGATATTTCGTGATGGGCATAGTGAGTTCATGGAAGTTTTTATTTTTTGTCACAAGTTAGTGGAATATGAGACTTTGTAAGAAAAAAATAAATAAATAAATAAATCATCATTTTCCGCTAACTTGTGACAAAAAATAAAAAGTTCTATGAACTCACTATGCCCATCAGCGAATACCTCAGGGTGTCTACTTTCCGAAATGGGGTCATTTGTGGGGTGTTTGTACTGTCTGGCCATTGTAGAACCTCAGGAAACATGACAGGTGCTCAGAAAGTCAGAGCTGCTTCAAAAAGCGGAAATTTACATTTTTGTACCATAGATGACAACACCTGACGGATCCTGCTGACTATTATGAAATCTGATGAGTTTCCATCATTGAGCCTGGTAGGCTGTGAAATTGTGTCCAGCATTTATGACCTGATCTGCCACTGAAGCACCAACACAGATGTGATCAAACACTTATGTGTTCTGTAGCATCAGATTATCATGTTTTGCAGCATTTGAGGTGTGTATTATGATGTTCTGCAGCAGTTGAGATATGAATTATTATATTCTTCAGCACCTAAGGTGTGCATTATGTGGTTTCTCAGCAACTGAGGTGTGTATTATCATATTCTGCAGAGGCTGAGGTGAGTATTATAACGTTCTGCAGAGTCTGGGGTGTGTATTATGAGGTTCTGCAGCAGCTGAGGTGTGTATTATTATATTCTGCAGCAGCTGAGGTATGTATTATATGGTTCTGTAGTAGTGGACTTATGTATTAGTACACACTGAGGTGTGTATTATGACATACTTTAGTATTTGAGTTATGTATTATGAGATTCTGCAGTAGCGGAGGTGTGTATTATAAGGTTCTGCAGGATCTGAGGTATGTATTATAGTACCCTCAAGGAACAATTATCATACTGGTGTCTTGTTATATGGCAGAGGGGTCTTTGCGACCACAGGCCCAGATCTGACTACTGTCTCATAAACATATACAGTATCTATGGCTATGAAAAATAGCCAACATCGTCACCACTCCAGACTCCAGTCCAGTGTTGTGAAGGTCTGCTCTAGGCCCTGACTGCACACTGCTACAGTGACAGAATGCTACAGAGGCACACACAGTAAGTCAGCAGTAGGAGGGAAAGGGGAAAAAGAGTGAAATAGAAGTAGGCAGGAGTTCATGGGGGAGGGGGTGTCACATTATATAAGTAGCAGGCACAGTCTATAGGGAAAGGATGGCTCATTATATAAAAGGCAGCAGCAGTGGGCACAGTTCATTGGGAAAGGTTAGGTGCACACTTGCAATCAGATTTCAGTATTCTGTTCCAGCATAGGAGCAGAATACCGGAATCAACGGCATATGCTAAATACCTGCTGAATCCCATTCACAATAATGGAGTCTATCAAGATCCGTTGTGAGTACAGTTAATTTGCAGGATGAAGTACCGTTGCATGCAGCATTTTTATACCTTTTATTTTTTCCTCTGCAGTGGATGTGCATGTAGTATAGGGGGAACTATGTGTGGCTCATAAGACTACAATGCAGTTCATAGGTGGGCTGACAAGATTGCAGACACAGTTTAGGGGGAACATGATAAGACTGTAGTAGTTTATGATAGTGGTTTAGGGAAAGGGGGGTGGTAAGTTTGTAGCAGTCCATGAAGACTGCCAATACAAATTCGGACTTGCAGTGCATGAATGGCTGGGTGGAGGTTAATAAAATCGAATGGTACATTTTTTTCTTTGTTGGTGAAAAGTGGTGGGCGGGTAGGAGCCAAGCAGGAAATGTGAGGGGCTAGGGGTGGATAGTGGGAGGGGCCAGGGGCAGGGCATACGGGCCCAATTCAGATTCTTGCTATGGGGTCCAATGATTTTTATGTATGCCTCCTGCTCAAGCCCATAAAAAAAGTACTGTCTTTTTAAAAACTGATATGCAGTGCAACAGAGTCTATATGTATTGAACAGTTCAAGCCCGGTAACAAACACAATAAACTAACTGGCCCTATCCTGTCCCTAGTGCTAAAATGTATAATTCTATCAAGTAACCAATCTACCTAACTACATATATCTTCTCAATTTCTAAACTGTTGTTGTAAGACCCTAAACTGGCTGTCTTGCAGTATGTTTCTGTGACACGACCTATCACATCGGTGGCTGATCTGAGAATGTCGTCTTTACATAGTGCCTAACAGGCAAATCAATATCATTCCTCCTGATTGACTGTGAGGCTGCCCGCAAAGCATTGTGGCAAGCCTATCAGCCAGGGCCTACCCAGCATCATGTGATATTTCATCTTCACTACCCTCCCTAGTCTACTAATTTTCATATGTAAAATGATGGGTGCCGTTTTGTGCGATTCGTCAGAATCAAACCACCAAAACTTTGGCTTCATTTTGAAGTAGAATCTTTATGAAATTCATAACGAATTTGATTAATTTAGAATTCGCTCATCTCAAATGAGGACTCCTTATATTCTTAGATAAATACCCAGCAGAAAGACTTGAAGTAATAAAGAAATCTGGAACTGTTTCTTTTTGCAAAATAAATTTCACTGTATTTAGCAAACTCCTTAGCAAGGCTTTTAGATCAAACAACTCTATTCAAGAAGTTCTGTTTGGTGCTACCAATCATAAAATCTCATTATTTGTGAACAACGTGATTTTCACACTTTTAGACCCCAACAAATCTCAAGAAGTGCTTGAAGTAATAAGAGAACTCAAATCTTCTTACTAGTGCGAAATAATGAAGGTAAACTTTAAATCTGTCCTATTTGCACATAAATTCGCCTTGGACTGAAGACTCAGACAAATCTGTTATCTAGAAATTACTTCACCTTATGTCCCAGTAATACCTGTGATCAGACTATATATTTAGATTAATTCAAGAGGACTTTTTAAGGTCTACTGTACTATGCTATCTGTGACAGTATAGGAAAGAAATGCTGAGCCTGGGAATATATTTTTGCCTATAATTTGATTCAGTATTTTCATGTACCCACACAAAGTGATTGACAGCAATGGCTAAAAATCTCTAACTACAAAACCTTCAAATACAATTCTCATCCCAAAACAATACAGAATTTATATATCACACTATTAAGGCTGTGTTTTTTCCCCACATTTAACATATACTGTACATGATGTATCATGTATGTTGAATGGATACCTCAGATGGATGCCATACAGTGGCATCTGTCAATTGTTGGGTTCCGTTGCAAAAAAAAGTGTCAGTTTAATACATGCGTTTTCTTTTACTGGACTCTGCACTCTATTTCATCTCAACATATATGTTAAAGGGAATGTGTCATCAGAAAATGACCTATTATTCAAACCACGTTTTTATGTCAAGCATATATTTTAGAATTTTGTTTTTAAAGTGAAGGGATTCTGTAACCAGCGACTTCCCTATGAAGCTGTTTGCATAGACACATACCTGTGGTTCACCTGATTAAAACATTGCTATACTTTTGTTGTTCTGTGGCTTCTCTGCACCCAAGCTCCACTCTGTGGCCAGCCTCTCCTTTGATGCTTTGCCACAACCTTGTTGTCACGGCTGTATGTGAGCAACAAGAGCATGCACAGAAAATAGAGCTACTGACCGGACCCAAACTAGGGAGGATAAAGGGTTACCCCTGTCAGACCCTCGAAAGCTCTCCCTATGCTGCTAAGCCCATGCCCGGATCCAAATGGTGGAAGGAGGCATGCCCGCGTACCTAAGACTGATGACCACTGTAACCCCTACAATAGTGGAAGGGGCATGGCCACTGGTGCCCTGCTCAGTATATGGAGGGAACCGCGGTCGCCTCGGATCCAGTCAGAAAACACACAGATACACAACAATGTCTGCACACTTAGCTGAAGGGGCTGCAGCCGCAGTGAAGACGGATCCAAAGACAGGCTGGCAATATCCGGAGTACTTGCTGCAGCAGAACACAGGTCCAGTGAAAGGATAGCATGCAAGGGAAGATACTCAAGCAAGAGCTACAACCCAAATGAGAAATATAATCCACACCTACAATAGGAGGAGGGGGAATATAAAGGCAGGGAAATCAAACGCAGCTGGGAGGAAGGAAACAGAAAACTCCTCCCAGCTCTAGTAGTGACATCATCACAGGGGTGGAGAAACAGAGCTGTGAGAACGTCCCAAAGCTCTGGTAGTGACAGTACCCCCCCCCCCCTCTACGGGTGGACTCCAGACACCCAGGACCCACCTTCTCAGGATGAGCCCTATAAAATGCCCTGATGAGGCGAGTGGCTTTAATGTCGACACCGGAACCCACATCCTCTCCTCAGGACCATAACCCTTCCAATGAACGAGGTACTGGAGAGAACTGCGGACAATGCGAGAGTCCACAATTCTGGAAACCTCAAACTCCAGATTGCCATCAACCAAAATCGGAGGAGGAGGCAAAGAGGAGGGTACCGTGGGCTGGACATATGGTTTTAAGAGAGATCTGTAAAATACATTATGTATCTTCCAAACCCGTGGAAGATCAAGACGGAAGGCAACAGGATTGATGACTGACAAGATTTTATAAGGCCCAATAAACTTGGGACCCAATTTCCAGGAGGGAACCTTCAGTTTAATATTTCATGTAGACAACCACACCAGATCACCCACACTCAGGTCCGGACCAGGCACACGTCTCTTATCAGCCACACGCTTATACTTCTCACTCATCTTTCTAAGATTACTCTGAATCTTTTGCCAAATGGTAGACAAAGACGAGGAAAATCTCTCCTCCTCAGGTAAACCAGAAAGAGCCCCTCCCGAGAATGTCCCAAACTGCGGATGGAACCCATATGCACCAAAGAATGGCGACTTATCAGAAGATTCCTGACGACGGTTGTTCAGAGCAAACTCAGCAAGAGGGAGAAATGAACACCAATCCTCCTGGTTCTCTGCCACGAAACAGCGCAAATATGTCTCCAGATTCTGATTGAGGCGCTCAGTCTGACCATTCGACTGCGGGTGAAAAGCAGAAGAGAAGGACAGCCGAACCCCCAGGCGAGAACAGAAAGCCTTCCAGAACCTGGACACAAACTGCGTGCCTCTATCGGAAACAATATCAGAGGGAATGCCATGCAATTTAACAATATGGTCGACAAAAGCTTGCGCCAACGTTTTAGCATTGGGTAAACCAGGGAAAGGTACGAAATGAGCCATCTTGCTAAAACGGTCCACCACCACCAGGATCACCGACTTCCCTGAGGAACGAGGAAGATCCGTGATAAAGTCCATGGACAGGTGTGTCCAAGGACGGGAAGGTATGGGTAACGGGAGAAGGGAACCTGAAGGCCGTGAACGAGGGACCTTAGCGCGAGCGCACGTCTCACAAGCAGCCACAAAACCCTCCACCGACTTACGAAGAGCAGGCCACCAAAATCTCCGAGCAATGAGATCTACCATGGCTCTACTCCCGGGGTGACCAGCAAGAACAGTATCATGATGCTCCTTGAAGAGTTTGTGACGTAGCTCAGGAGGCACAAACAACTTCCCAGAAGGACAACGGGCAGGTGCCTCAGTCTGGGCAGCCTGGACCTCGGCCTCCAAATCCGAATATAGAGCAGAAACAACTACCCCCTCCGCCAAAATGGGACTCGGGTCCTCGGAGTTTCCTCCTCCCGGAAAACAGCGAGAGAGAGCATCAGCCTTCACATTTTTGATCCCAGGGCGGAATGTGACGACAAAATTGAATCTGGAGAAGAACAGAGACCATCTGGCCTGTCTCGGATTCATACGCCTGGCCGACTCCAAGTATGCCAGATTCTTATGGTCGGTAAAAACGGTGATAGGGTGCCTGGCCCCCTCCAACCAATGGCGCCATTCCTCGAAAGCCAACTTGATGGCCAACAACTCCCTATCTCCCACATCATAGTTTTTCTCTGCCGGGGAGAGTTTTTTAGAGAAAAAGGCACAGGGTCGCCATTTGGCAGGAGAAGGGCCCTGGGACAAAACCGCACCCACACCCACCTCGGAAGCATCCACCTCAACAATAAAAGGTAAGGAAACATCGGGATGCACCAAGACGGGAGCAGATGCAAAACTCTCTTTAATCTTAGAAAAAGCTGCAAGCGCCTCCTCCGACCAAGAGGAAAAATCCGCCCCCTTTTTTGTCATGTCAGTGAGGGGTTTGACAACAGAGGAATAATTCAAAATGAACTTTCTGTAATAGTTCGCAAAACCCAGAAAGCGCATCAATGCCTTCTGATTCTCAGGAAGCTCCCACTCAAGTACAGCACGGACCTTCTCCGGATCCATGCGAAAACCAGAAGCAGAGAGGAGAAAACCCAGAAATTGAATCTCCGATACCATAAAAACACATTTCTCCAGCTTGGCGTACAATTTATTTTCCCGCAGAATCTGCAGAACCTGAAAAAGATGATCCTGATGGGTCTGAACATCAGGGGAAAAAATCAAAATATCATCAAGATACACTAATACAAATTTCCCCATTAAATGGTAGAAAATACTGTTAACAAAATGCTGAAAGACGGCCGGAGCATTCATCAGGCCGAAAGGCATAACGAGATTCTCGAAATGCCCGTTAGGGGTATTAAAGGCCGTTTTCCATTCATCCCCCTCTCTGACCCTGACCAGGTTGTACGCGCCTCTCAAATCCAATTTGGAAAAAACCTTGGCCCCAACAATTTGGTTGAAGAGGTCCGGGATCAGAGGAAGGGGATAGGGATCGCGAATCGTGATACGGTTCAGCTCCCTAAAATCTAGGCAAGGTCTCAGAGAGCCATCTTTTTTTTTAACAAAAAAAAAAACCAGCGGCAACAGGTGATTTTGAGGGACGAATATGCCCCTTATCGAGACTCTCGGAGATATAGGTTTGCATTGCGATTCTTTCCGGTTGTGAGAGATTGTAGAGGCGAGCTTTTGGCAGCTTGGCGCCGGGAATGAGGTTAATGGGACAGTCAAACTCCCGGTGAGGAGGTAGCTCCTGAACACCGCTCTCGGAAAACACGTCCGAGAAATCAGAGAGAAATGATGGCACAGTTTTAGTAGACACCTCTGCAAAAGTCGCTGTAAGACAATTCTCTCTACAAAAGTCACTCCACTCATTTATTTGCCTTCCTTGCCAATCAATAGTGGGGTTATGTCTAGTGAGCCAGGGTAACCCCAAAACTAGAGAAGAAGGCAATCCGTTAAGGACAAAACAAGATATATCCTCCACATGAGTGTCATCTACAGCTAACCGGATATTGTGAACAATGCCCTTCAGAGATCTCTGTGAGAGTGGAGCAGAGTCAATATCAAAAACAGGTATATCCTTTTCTAATGTGCAAACCTGAAAACCATGCATGGCTACAAATTGAGTGTCAATAAGATTGACGGCCGCTCCACTATCAACAAAAATCTCACAAGAAATGACTTTGCTCTCTAGCGCCACCCTGGCAGACAGGAGAAAACGGGAACTGCAGGTCAGAGGAAAAGCATCAATTCCTACATCAACTTTGCCCAAAGTAGCAGATGAAGCAGAGTTTGATGATTTACCTTTTGAGGTTTTTCTCTTATTATCGCTCTTAGTACAGTTCAAGAATCTCTTAGACGGACAAACATTTGCCAAATGACCTATGCCCCCACAACAAAAACACACCATACTCTGAGGACTAAATCCTCTTTTATCAGGGGCAAGTCGACCTAGCTGCATGGGCTCCTCCTCAGAGGGGAGCGAGACAGGATGAGGCCCCTGCACACTGAATGAGTCCGCACCACTGCCCCTAGACTGACAATGGCTGGACAGAGAGGTCTCGTTTCTTTCTCTTAGACGCCTGTCAAGGCGTACCGCCAATGACATGGCAGACTCTAAGGACGTTGGTCTCTCAAGGAAAGCAAACGCATCTTTCAATCTCTCTGAGAGACCATGACAGAACTGACTCCGGAGTGCAGCATCATTCCAACCTGAATCAGCTGCCCATCTCCGAAATTCAGAACAATAAAGCTCCGCAGACAGTTTGCTCTGGCATAAAAAACGTAAGTTAGATTCGGCCAGAGCAACACGATCCGGGTCATCATATATCTGCCCCAGGGCCACAAAAAATCCTTCCACGGATCGAAGGGAGGGATCCCCTGATGGCAGCGAAAAAGCCCAAGTCTGAGCATTACCCCTGAGCAGGGAGATGACAATCCTCACCCTCTGCTCCTGATTACCAGAGGAATGTGGACACAAGCAAAAATGGAGTTTGCATGCCTCTCTGAAGCGAACAAAACTCTCACTGCCCCCGGAGAACATTTCCAGAAGTGAGACCTTTGGCTCGCAACAGACTCCATGGGCCGGAGCAGAGCCCAATGCTTGAGGCTGAGTCATAGATTGACGGAGATCCGCTACCTCCAAAGAAAGGCCCTGCATGCAGTCAACCAGGCCAGAAAGCGGATCCATGTCAAAAAAGACGGTTTTGGTGGATTATAATGTCACGGCTGTATGTGAGCAACAAGAGCATGCACAGAAAATAGAGCTACTGACCGGACCCAAACTAGGGAGGATAAAGGGTTACCCCTGTCAGACCCTCGAAAGCTCTCCCTATGCTGCTAAGCCCATGCCCGGATCCAAATGGTGGAAGGAGGCATGCCCGCGTACCTAAGACTGATGACCACTGTAACCCCTACAATAGTGGAAGGGGCACGGCCACCGGTGCCCTGCTCAGTATTTGGAGGGAACCGTGGTCACCTCGGATCCAGTCAGAAAACACACAGATACACAACAATGTCTGCACACTTAGCTGAAGGGGCTGCAGCCGCAGTGAAGACGGATCCAAAGACAGGCTGGCAATATCCGGAGTACTTGCTGCAGCAGAACACAGGTCCAGTGAAAGGATAGCATGCAAGGGAAGATACTCAAGAAAGAGCTACAACCCAAATGAGAAATATAATCCACACCTACAATAGGAGGAGGGGGAATATAAAGGCAGGGAAATCAAACGCAGCTGGGAGGAAGGAAACAGAAAACTCCTCCCAGCTCTAGTAGTGACATCATCACAGGGGTGGAGAAACAGAGCTGTGAGAACGTCCCAAAGCTCTGGTAGTGACACTTGTTCTGTCAAAGCAGCCAGAAAGGAGTGGAGTTTGAGTGCAACAACAGCAAAGGTGACTCCCTCATTGCATCAAAGGCCTACATTGCATATTAAGAAAAAGTGTCATGATTCAGGAACTGAGGCATGTCCCGACAAAAGAAAAAGAGAGTGTTTTAATCAGGTAAATCACAGCTATGTGTCTATGCAAGCATTTTACTAGGGAGGTTGCTGGTTACAGATTCTCTTTAATTTTCTGTTTCACTATGTTAAAAAAGCAGTCATAAATCCTGCAGTTTTTACACTAGCCACTAGGTCTAAAATAAGACTTCCTGACCTTAGAGATCTGCTACTTGGGCCATACCATAGACACAATGGACAGGAGCTGACCCCATTGACTTAGTTACATAGTTAATAGGGTCCATCAAGTTCAACCAAGGGATGGGTAGGGAAGCGAATCCCAGAAAGGAAATGAGACTCAGATTACTACACATTTTCATAAGCATTAATGTAATTTACTTTTAAGAATTCATCTAAACCCTTTTTAAAACTGTCCACTGTTCCTGCTGTGACCACGTCCGGAGGTAGTCTATTCCACAGATTCACAGTTCTTATAGTAAAAAAGCTTTGACACCTCTGGAGACTGAACTTTTTCTTCTCCAGTTGGAGGCAGTGCCCTCTTGTCTTTTGCAGGCATTTTACATGGAACTGTTTTTCACCATATTTTTTGTATGGTCCATTTATATATTTGTATAGGTTAATCATGTCCCCCTTAGATGTCTCTTCTCAAGACTAAATAAATAAAATTATTTTAATCTTTCCTCATAACTAAGACCCTCCATGCCCCTTATCAGTTTAGTCACTCTCCTTTGTACTTTTTCCAGGTCCAAAGCATCCTTTCTATGAACTGGTCTCCAGAACTGAACTTCATATTCCAGATGAGGCCGTGCCAAAGCTTTGTAAAGTGTTAATATTTTATCCCTGTCCCACAAGTCCATGCTTCACATAATACATGACAATATCCTTGTAGCCTTAGAAGCAGCTGATTAACATTGTATGCTGTTTTTAATCTACGATCTACCAGGACACCCAAATACTTCTCTACAAGTGACTCCCTAAGTGTTACATTCCCTAGGACAGGGATGGGCAAACTGCGGCTCTCCAGCTGTTGTAAAACTACAACTCCCAGTATGCCCAGTCTGCCTACAGCTATCAGCCTACAGCAGGGCATGATGGGATTTGTAGTTTTACAACAGCTGGAGAGCCGCAGTTTGCCCATCTCTGCCCTAGGACATATGATGCACAGAGATTATTACTATCCAGATACATCCTTAGACTGCCCAGTACTACATAGCGTCAAGTGTCATCTGCAAAAATAGAAACAGTGCCATTAATTCCATCCTCAATATCATTAATAAATAAATCAAATGATAGAGGACCCATGGGGTACACCACTTGGGGTACACCACTTATAACCTGGGACTATTCTGTATAGGAATAATTAACCACGACTCTTTGGACATAGTCTTTCAGCCAGTTTGCAATCCAATTACAAACTATACTTTCCAAGCCTATATACCTAATTTAACCTATTAAACGTCTATGAGGGACAGTATCCAAAGCCATTGCAAAATCCAGAAACACTACAGCCACCCCTCTGTCCAGGCTTCTACTCACCTCTTCATAAAAACAAATCAGGGTAGTCTGAAATTTCTGTCCTTGGTAAACCCATGTTAGTTATCACTTATGATATTATTTACAGTCACATACTCCTGTATATAGTCCCTTAAAAGTCTTTCAAACATTTTAACACAACAGAAGTTGTTCTATAATTATCTGGTGGACCTATATCTCTTTTTGAAAACGGGCACCACATTTGCCTTGCGCCAGTCACTTGGCAATGTACCAGTTCCTAGAGTCTTAAATATTTTTAAACAGGGGCACAGCAATGACTGAAATGAGTTCTTTAAGAACTCTTGGGTGTAATATATCTGGGCCCGGAGCCTTGTTCACATTTAAGCTTATTTAACTTAGTTTGGACCATATGTACACTTATCCAGTTAAGTATATTACTGGATGTACTAACATAGAAACATAGAAACATAGAATGTGTCGGCAGATAAGAACCATTTGGCCCATCTAGTCTGCCCAATATACTGAGTACTATGGATAGCCCCTGGCCCTATCTTATATGAAGGATAGCCTTATGCCTATCCCATGCATGCTTAAACCCCTTCACTGTATTTGCAGCTACCACTTCTGCAGGAAGGCTATTCCATGCATCCACTACTCTCTCAGTAAAGTAATACTTCCTTATATTACTTTTAAACCTTTGCCCCTCTAATTTAAAACTGTGTCCTCTTGTGGTAGTTTTTCTTCTTTTAAATATGCTCTCCTCCTTTACCGAGTTGATTCCCTTTATGTATTTAAAAGTTTCTATCATATCCCCTCTGTCTCTTCTTTCTTCCAAGCTATACATATTAAGGTCCTTTAACCTTTCCTGGTAAGTTTTATCCTGCAATCCATGTACTAGTTTAGTAGCTCTTCTCTGAACTCTCTCTAGAGTATCTATATCCTTCTGGAGATATGGCCTCCAGTACTGCGCACAATACTCCAAGTGAGGTCTCACCAGTGTTCTGTACAGCGGCATAAGCACTTCACTCTTTCTACTGCTTATACCTCTCCCTATACATCCAAGCATTCTGCTGGCATTTCGTGCTGCTCTATTACATTGTCTTCCCACCTTTAAGTCTTCTGAAATAATTACTCCTAAATCCCTTTCCTCAGATACTGAGGTCAGGACTGTGTCAAATATTCTATATTCTGCCCTTGGGTTTTTACGCCCCAGGTGCATTATCTTGCACTTATCCACATTAAATTTCAGTTTCCAGAGTTCTGACCATTCTTCTAGTTTTCCTAAATCCTTTTCCATTTGGCGTTTCCCTCCAGGAACATCAACCCTGTTACATATCTTTGTGTCATCAGCAAAAAGACAAACCTTACCATCGAGGCCTTTTGCAATATCACTTATGAAGATATTAAACAAAATCGGTCCCAGTACAGATCCCTGTGGAACCCCACTGGTAACATGACCTTGTTTTTAATGTTCTCCATTGACTACAACCCTCTGTTGTCTGTCACTCAGCCACTGCCTAATCCACTCAACAATATGGGAGTCCATGCTCAATGACTGCAGTTTATTGATAAGTCTTCTATGTGGGACAGTGTCGAAAGCCTTACTAAAATCTAGATATGCAATGTCTACTGCACATATCATGCGATGTCTAACAGCCCTGAAACCATTGATATCAGCTCCTTTCTCCTCCTTTGTACAGTTGCAAGAAAAAGTATGTGAATCCTTTAGAATGATATGGTTTTCTGCACAAATTGGTCATAAAATGTGATCTGATCTTCATCTAAGTCACAACAATAGACAATCACAGTCTGCTTAAACTAATAACACACAAAGAATTAAATATTACCATGTTTTTATTGAACACACCATGTAAACATTCACAGTGCAGGTGGAAAAAGTATGTGAGCCCCTAGACTAATTACATTTCCAAAAGCTAATTTGAGTGAGGTGTCAGCCAACTGGAGTCCAATCAATGAGATAAGATTGGAGGTGTTGGTTACAGCTGCCCTGCCCTATAAAAAACACACACCAGTTCTGGGTTTGCTTTTCACAATAAGCATTGCCTTATGTGAATGATACCTCGCACAAAAGAGCTCTCAGAAGACCTACGATTAAGAATTGTTGACTTGCATAAAGCTGGAAAGGGTTCTAAAAGTATCGCCAAAAGCCTTGCTGTTCATCAGTCTACGGTAAGACAAATTGTGTATAAATGGAGAAAGTTCAGCACTGCTGCTACTCTCCCTAGCAGTGGCCATCCTGTAAAGATGACTGCAAGAGCACAGCGCAGACTGCTCAATGAGGTGAAGAAAAATCCTACAGTGTCAGCTAAAGACTTACAAAAGTCTCTGGCATATGCTAACATCCCTGTTAGCAAATCTACGATACGCAAAACACTAAACAAGAATGGATTTCATGGGAGGATACCACAGAGGAAGCCACTGCTGTCCAAAAAAAACATTGCTGCACGTTTACAGTTTGCAAGAACACCTGGATGTTCCACAGCAGTACTGGCAAAATATTCTGTGGACAGATGAAACCAAAGTTGAGTTGTTTGGAAGAAACACACAACACTGTGTGTGGAGAAAAAGAGACACAGCACACCAAACCTCATCCCAACTGTGAAGTATGGTGGTGGGGGCATCATGGTTTGGGGCTGCTTTGCTGCGTCAGTGCCTGGACGGATTGCTATCATCGAAGGAAAAATGAATTCCCAAGTTTATCAAGACATTTTGCAGGAGAATTTAAGGCCATCTGTCCACCAGCTGAAGCTCAACAGAAGATGGGTGTTGCAACAGGACAACGACCCAAAGCATCGAAGTAAATCAACAACAGAATGGCTTAACCCCTTAAGGACCCAGGACGTACCGGTACGCCCTATTTCCCGAGTCCTTAAGGACCCAGGACGTACCGGTACGTCCTGACTTGAAATCTGTATTCCGGCGCCCCAGGGGTTAATTGGAACGGGATTTCGGCTGAAATCATTCAGCCGGCATCCCGTAACAATGCAGGGGGGGGTCATTTGACCCCCTGTATCGTCGATCGCAGCAAACCGCAGGTCAATTCAGACCTGCGGTTTGCTGCGCTTTTTGCAGTTTCCGATCCCCGCGGACCCTGACCGCGGGGATCAGAAGCTTTAGAGTGGCTAAAATCATTATTTTTCACCCCCCCCCTGCACCCCTGCACGATTTTATGCCGGCGGGTGGTGCGGGGGGGGTGTCGCAGGCGGTGGGGGCGTTGCGGGAGGCGGGCGGTGCGGCAGGCGGGATCGCGATCCCCCGCCCGCCTCCCCATGAACGATCGTTGGCTTCTAGTGGTTATACCAGGGTGCCAGCACATTGCTGGCACCCTGGTATAAACGGCTGACATCTGTGCAGATGTCAGCCGTTTAACCCTTTCCATACCGCCGTCCGTACGGACCGCTGTATGGAAAAAGTTAACTGTCATCGGTCAGGGAGCTCCCTCCCTCTCCATCGGGGGGCTTCTGTGCCTTTGCAGCCCCCCGATGGAGAGGGAGAGAGCCCCCAGAGAGCCCCCCTCAGCCCCGTGCTTACCCTTCCCCGTCTGCGAAGTCCTGAGCAGACGGGGAGAGTTCCCATGGCAACAGGACGCCTGCTCAGGCGTCCTGCTGTCCATGGTGCTGAACAGATCTGTGCTAAAAGCATAGATCTGTTCAGTGTAAGTAAAATACAGTACAGAACAATATATATTGTACTGTACTGTATTATACAGACATCAGACCCACTGGATCTTCAAGAACCAAGTGGGTCTGGGTCACAAAAATGTAAAAAAAAGTGAAAAAAGTTAAGATAAAAAAAAAAAACATTTATCACTGAATAAAAATTAAAAAAATAAAGTACACTACACATATTAGGTATCGCCGCGTCCGTAACGACCTGATCTATAAAACAGTCATGTTACTTTCCCCGCACGGTGAACGCCATAAAAATAAAAAAATAAAAACTATGAGAAAATTGAAATTTTGCCCACCTTACTTCCCAAAAAAGGTAATAAAAGTGATCAAAAAAGTTGAATGTACGCCAAAATAGTACCAATCAAACCGTCATCTCATCCCGCAAAAAATGAGACCCTACTCAAGATAATCGCCCAAAAACTGAAAAAACTATGGCTCTTAGACTATGGAAACACTAAAACATGATTTTTTTTGTTTCAAAAATGAAATCATTGTGTAAAACTTACATAAATAAAAAAAAAGTATACATATTAGGTATCGCCGCGTCCGTATCGACCGGCTCTATAAAAATATCACATGACCTAACCCCTCAGGTGACCACCGTAAAAAAATAAAAACAAAAACGGTGTAAAAAAAGCCATTTTTTGCCATCTTACGTCACAAAAAGTGTAATAGCGAGCGATCAAAAAGTCATATGCACCCCAAAATAGTGCCAATCAAACCGTCATCTCATCCCGCAAAAAATGAAACCCTACTCAAGATAATCGCCCAAAAACTGAAAAAACTATGGCTCTTAGACTATGGAGACACAAAAACATTTTTTTGGTTTTAAAAATGAAGTTATTGTATAAAACTTACATAAATAAAAAAAATTGTATACATATTAGGTATCGCCGCGTCCGTGACAACCTGCTCTATAAAATTACCACATGATAAAACCTGTCAGAGGAATTTTGTAAATAACAAAAAAAAAAAGTGCCAAAAAAGCTATTTCTTGTTACCTTGCTGCACAAAAAGTGTAATATAGAGCAACCAAAAATCATATGTACCCTAAACTAGTACCAACAAAACTGCCACCCTATCCCATAGTTTCTAAAATAGAGTCACTTTTTTGGAGTTTCTACTCTAGGGGTGCATCAGGGGGGCTTCAAATGGGACATGGTGTCAAAAAACCAGTCCAGCAAAATCTGCCTTCCAAAAACCGTATGGCATTCCTTTCCTTCTGCGCCCTGCCGTGTGCCCGTACAGCGGTTTACGGTCACATATGGGGTGTTTCTGTAAACTACAGAATAAGGGCCATAAATAATGAGTTTTGTTTGGCTGTTAACCCTTGCTTTGTAACTGGAAAAAAAATATTAAAATGGAAAATCTGCCAAAAATGTGAAATTTTGAAATTGTGTCTCTATTTTCCATTAAATCTTGTGCAACACCTAAAGGGTTAACAAAGTTTGTAAAATCAGTTTTGAATAGCTTGAGGGGTTTAGTTTCTTAGATGGGGTCACTTTTATGGAATTTCTAATCTAGGGGTGCATCAGGGGGGCTTCAAATGGGACATGGTGTCAAAAAAAACAGTCCAGCAAAATCTGTCTTCCAAAAACCAAACCGCGCGCCTTTCACTCTACGCCCTACTGTGTGGCCGTACAGTAGTTTACGGCCACATATTGGGTGTTTCTGTAAACAGCAGAGACAGGGCAATAAAGATACAGTCTTGTTTGGCTGTTAACCCTTGCTTTGTTAATGGAAAAAATGGGTTAAAATTGAAAATTAGGCAAAAAAATGGAATTCTCAAATTTCATCCCCATTTGCCAATAACTCTTGTGCAACACCTAAAGGGTTAATGACGTATGTAAAATCAGTTTTGAATACCTTGAGGGGTGTACTTTCTTAGATGGGGTCACTTTTAGGGAGTTTCTCCTCTAGGGGTGCATCAGGGGGCTTCAAATGGGACATGATGTCAAAAAACCAGTCCATAAAAATCAGCCTTCCAAAAACCAAACGGCGCACCTTTCACTCTACGCCCCGCTGTGTGGCCGTACAGTAGTTTACGGCCACATATTGGGTGTTTCTGTAAACGGCAGAGTCAGAGCAATAAAGATACGGTCTTGTTTGGCTGTTAACCCTTGCTTTGGTAGTGGAAAAAATGGGTTAAAATGAAAAATTAGACAAAAAAATGAAATTCTCAAATTTCCTCCCTATTTGCCAATAACTCTTGTGCAACACCTAAAGGGTTAACAATGTATGCAAAATCAGTTTTGAATACCTTGAGGGGTGTAGTTTCTTAGATGGGGTCATTTTTGGGTGGTTTCTATTATGTAAGCCTCGCAAAGTGACTTCAGACCTGAACTGGTCCCTAAAAATTGAGTTTTTGTAAATTTCTGAAAAATGTCAAGATTTGCTTCTAAACTTCTAAGCCTTATAACATCCCCAAAAAATAAAATATCATTCCCAAAACAATTCAAACATGAAGTAGACATATGGGGAATGTAAAGTCATCACAATTTTTTGGGGTATTACTATGTATTACAGAAGTAGAGAAACTGAAACTTTGAAATTTGCAAATTTTTCCAAATTTTTGGTAAATTAGGTATTTTTTGGTGCAAAAAAAATAATTTTTTTGACTTCATTTTACCAGTGTCATGAAGTACAATATGTGACGAAAAAACAATCTCAGAATGGCCTGGATAAGTCAAAGCGTTTTAAAGTTATGAGCACTTAAAGTGACACTGGTCAGATTTGCAAAAAATGGCCTGGTCCTTAAGGTGAAAATGAGCCCAGTCCTTAAGGGGTTAAACAGAAGAAAATACGCCTTCTGGAGTGGCCCAGTCAGAGTCCTGACCTGCTGTGGCATGACCTCAAGAAAGCGATTCACACCAGACATCCCAAGAATATTGCTGAACTGAAACAGTTCTGTAAAGAGGAATGGTCAAGAATTACTCCTGACCGTTGTGCACGTCTGATCTGCAACTACAGGAAACGTTTGGTTGAAGTTTTTGCTGCCAAAAGAAGGTTTAACCAGTTATTAAATCCAAGGGTTCACATACTTTTTCTACCTGCACTGTGAATGTTTACATAGTGTGTTCAATAAAAACATGGTAACATTTAATTCTTTGTGTGTTATTAGTTTAAGCAGACTGTGATTGTCTATTGTTGTGACTTAGATGAAGATCAGATCACATTTTATGACCAATTTGTGCAGAAATCCATATAATTCCAAAGGGTTCACCTACTTTTTCTTGCAACTGTATATACATTGCTAAAAAAAAAAACATTTAGTAACTCTGCCTTTTCCTTATATTTATTTACTCTCTTTGCCACCTGCTGTTTGTTTTTTATTTTTGCATATATTATCTTCTTTTTACAGATTTTAAGCCTTTTGTAAACTTCAAAGACTACAGCTGACCCCTCAGATTTGTATTTTTTAAATGCCCTTTTTTGTCATTTATTCCCCTTTTTCAGTAGCTGTAAGCCATGGGGGGTTTAATTTTAGCGATTTATACTTGTTACTAGGGATGAGCGAATCAACTTTGGATGAAACATCTGAAGTTGATTCTCATAAAACTTTGTTTGAATACTATACGGAGCAAGCGCTCCATACGGTATTAAAATGTATTGGCTCCGATGAGCCGAAGTTATTACTTTGCGAAGTCTCACGAGACTTCGGGTAATAACTTCCAAAAATTTTTTTTACTGTTAAAAACCTTTCCCCGATCTCGGGTTTGGTTTCAAGTGGTACCTACAGTATAGCCTGTAGACGAAAGAGAAGTCGTCACAGTTCTCCATGAATCCAAAACCCTTCCTTCCTGCACCAGATTCTGAGCCACTTAACTCCTTAAGCTCCAGCTGTCTCTCTGGTGACACTCGTGGCAATGGTAGTATTTCTCAAAACACTACTTTGGAGATCCTGGACTTGAGCTTCTCTCCTAGTTCCCTAAAATCATTTTTAAGGACCTTCCATCTCCCCCTGACTGTTATTGGTACCAATCTGGACAATGACCACCAGATCTTCCCCAGCCCCACCCAGCAATCTGTCTATCTCAGGGTTTCTCAACTCCGTTCCTCGGGACCCACCTACAAGTCAGGATGTGAGAATATCGCACAGAAGGAATACCTGTGGTAAGTCCTGATGCATGGACACTAATTATATCACCTGCTCAATACTAAGGAGATCCTGAAAACATGACTGGTAGGTGGGTCCCGAGGACTGGAGTTGAGAAACCCTGGTTTATTTGATCCACAATATGCCAAACCCGAGCAAACAGAAGACAACACACTGTTTGGCATTCACAGTCTCGGCGACATATGACCCTCTCTGTCCTCCTAATAAAATGGTCCCCTACCACCAGCATCTGCCTGACCTTTACTGAACTCCTTTTCCCATCCTTCCTACAGCAGTCATCGTCCTGGTTGCTAGAAGCAATTACCTGCTGCAGTGTTGCTGGCCCTGGGCTTTCTTCCCTAATATCAGCCAAACAGGCATATTTACTAGGTCATTCCAGCTCAGGACCAGCCTACCTGGCACTTTTCCCTCTACCCCTTCTTGTAACATTAACCCAAATACTGACCCCATAGTCTTGATCTTGCCCTACTCCACCCACCTCCATTTCACTGACCCCAGCCAGTGCCTGCACAGTGAGGTCTAAGCCTCTCTCCAGGTTTACAATGCTCCTGCATGCTGCAAGCTGCGCATTTAGATCCAAGATCTGGGGTTCCAAATATGCAACATGCTTGCATCTAGTGCAAATGTATTCACCCTCAAATGGCTCTTCAAGTCATGCATACATTGCACAGGACACTCAGTAGCGTTGTCCATGTTAAAATGGGGATCAACAGTAAAGAAAGAAAACAGTAAGGCTTCATTCACACATCCGCAATTCTGTTCCGCATTTTGCGGAACTGAATTGCGGACCCTTTCATTTCTATGGAGCCGCACTATGTGCTGCCCGGATCCGGAAATGCGGTCCCGCACTTCCGGGTCCGCAATTCCGATCCCGAAAAAAATAGAACATGTCCTATTCTTGTCTGCAATTGCGGACAAGATTAGGCATTTTCTATTAAGTGCCGGCGATGTGTGGTCCGCAAAATGCAAAACGCACATTGCCGGTATCCGTGTTTTGCGGATCCGCGGATCCGTGGGTCCGCAAAACACACACGGATGTGTGAATGGACCCTAAATATGAATTTAGATTTAGACTCCTGACTGTAATTGGATAACTTGCCAGAATCAAGCAAATAATGCTCCTTGTCTTAGGGCCCTTTCAGACGAGCAAGTTTTATGCTTTGGACTCGCAGGGTGTGTCAGCGAGAGCACCCATCCTGACCTCCCAGCACTGATGGGTTATATAGCATTATATTGATTTATGATGCTATGTAACCCTTACAGTTCAGGAATGTATTGTATAACACTGACATAATGCTATCGGTGCTGCCGCATACTCACGCTGCGAGTCCGATGCGTGGTACTCGTTCATCTGAAAGGGGCTTTAAACTCTGATTCTTTAACTCCACTTATTCACAAGCCCACTTAGTGCAGCAAGCCCAGTAAGAGCAAGCTCAGGATGAGTCCACCAGTGCAATTAATAGCACCTGGGAGCACAAACCACTCCCCTTAAGGCCTCATTCACACATATGTGGACCACGGTCCGTGAAAACCCGTCCTGCTGAGTGCACGAGCGCACGGCGTCATTGGTCGCTATGACGTCGTGCACTTTGTTCAAATTAGCGTTCCTATGCCTATCTCATGCCAGCAGACTTGAGACATGCTAATTTCCATATATTTTTCACAGAAACCTAGAGGATCGTTGACTGTCTTATGACAATATGCCTCATGCATACTCAGCACCCTCTATAAGGAGAATAGTATCCCTACCAAGGCAGCCAAACAAATTTTCTTTGCTCGACTCTGCTAAAAGGTAGTTTACCAGAAAGATCTGGGTTCCTGGTATAAATCATTTAGTATTCTTTTCTTTTTTTAAAAAAAGAGGTTAGCTTGCTTGTCTCTTTTTCTTCTCAAAAGAAGCAACAATAGATTAAAAAAAGATCTAATGAAAAAGCATTGATTGACCAGTTTGAGGGTACCACAAAATATTAGGAGAAAATCGATCTATGATGCACAAGGATGTATGTATATATATATATATATATATATATATATATATTTATTATGAGCAAATCAATTATATTAATTTGGAATTTTTTTTAAAAATTGGGATTTTAACTAATGAACAATATTGAACAAACTTCTTCAAATTTATTGAAGTTTTCCTATTTGTTAAACTTTTTGAAAAGTTCAGTTCAGACCTGAATCTATTCTGTACTAATTAAATATGTTCACATTAGCCTAAAACTTGCCATTTAACACCTTCTAATACTCACCCCCACCACCCCCACACCCCCACAGGGTTATACTTCTCTCAATGTGACATGGAAACTAACTTTCCTTCCAGAAGGAAAAAATAACCTGAATATCAGATGAAAATATTGCTTACTTAACTTCGTGGGGAGTACTCTTATTTTTTATCATTAGGGAGACCAAAAAAATATTCATGATCCATATTGTATGCCAGACAACAATGCTCTCACTTTCTGGAAAGAATAGATGTAAATTATCATATGTTAATACTGGCATTAGATATCCACTCTTTTCTGTTTTGTCAGGCAAGCTAATTTGCATACCTTTCAGTTACTGGGAACATTTTTCAAAATGAGCTTTTATTATAAAAAAAAAAGAAGAATGCTAAATATTATCTCATGCCAGCATGATTAAGATATACAAAATTTGCATATATTCTTCCTAGAAACCACGAGTAGTGTCACCTGGCTTATAATATTCAGCATTCATATTTTTGGTCTCCCAAATGATAAAGAGTGCCTCAAAGAGTACCCCAAAGGCCAGTTAACTAAGCAAAGAAACTTTCTCTTGATAGGTTCTGCTTCTCTTGTCCTTCTTGAAAAAAGTATGTCTTATTAAGAGAAGATTAAGCCTGGGTGGGATATTCTATTCTATTTCTTGCCTCACTTTCAGTTGGCTGCTACATTGGTGGTCTCTCTCTAGTTTGTCTGAAATTAATCCCAAAAAATTTGGGGGAACTTTGGTTGAATTTTGAAATTGTAAGATTTGCTCATTCTTAACTCTAAAAAGTATTTTGCAAGTCATTTCAGGCAAATAAAGAAACACAATTTGCACAATTCAACTTTCTTTACAAAGTATAAAACAAGCTAAATGTTTCAAAACTACAACTTATACTTCAGTCATTGCTCAGTCTTTTAAAGATGCTCTGTCACCAGGATCAACCCTATACAACCAGGCATATAGCCTGGTAGGGTTGATGAAGCTGATAAAAAAATGCCTTTATTTTCACTGTAGGTACCAGCGTTCAGGAGAAATTTAGACTTTTAGTCCTATGCCAATTAACTATTTGAGCATCAGGAGGCAGGCTTATACAGTATGAACATTGCTCCAGCAACACCCCTGGTGCTCAATGCTAATGCTTCTTTCCTTAAAATCTGTCCAGCAGGTCTATGATATGTTAATGTTTTCTCCGAATGTGTGAGAGACATGACTACTAGTTGTCCGTAGGTTGAGAAATATCGAGGCAGCACATGTGGAGAAGGGAGGAGAGACACAGAGGAACTGCCGACGTTATATGTGTTGAACCATACAGTTTGTCTGCTACATTAGCGCGGATCCAAGAGCATTTTTTTGAAGTTTTAAGAAACGAGTTGGGACCTACTCCTTGAGTGGATTCTGCTGCTTATTTTAGACATTTCTCTAGGAACACTAACGTTGTTTCTGTTTTTCTGCTTCTTTCCTTAAAAACATGCTCCCTTCAGGTCTAGCGCTGAGATCTCGCGCCTTTGCACTCGCTCTCTAGAATAGAGTGTGAGCACAACATCTTTGGCTGCTTACAGAGCAGCAAAGATGAATACTGTGCATGCACCATTCACGTCAATGAACCCAGAAGGCATTGTTTTAATGAGCTTCATCGACTCTACCAACCTAAATGTCTGGTTGTATAGGATTGATCCTAGCAACAAAGCTTCTTTAAACCTATTTATGCAGAAAAACTACCTAAGCCAGCCTCACACCTGCAAGTAGCAATTTCAGGACAAAAGTGTTCACATCAAAGCAAATAAAACCAGTTTTTGCAGTAAAACATTTTTGAGCTACACGTTTGATGCAGTAGTACCAGCCCTTCACTAATACTTGGGTGTGACAATACAATTTTTGGGCATTGATGATAAACATTTGTTCAGCCTGATGTTGTGATGCAGTATGCCTTCACTAAAACAGTTGTAATTTGCGTTACGGATGTGAAATGTGGTAGAATTATTATTTCATAGAAAAATGTTCACTAAAACTCGTGCAATATTTTTGCAGTGATGATATGTCTGTTCAACTAGATGCTGTAATACATTTGCCTTCACAAACAGTTATAATTTCCGTTACTGATGTAAAATACGTTTGCTGCTGTATGCACCCCTTATCTTACAACAATGTACAATGGGTTTATTAACATGGCTATAACACAGATGCACTGGTTTCTAGAAAAAAAAGAATGGGCAATTCTTGCATGAATGTATTTTGAATGAACAAAAAAAATACTGTTTTTTAAGGAAACTGTAATGTAGAACTAGTTGCCAAAAGATGAGCTGACAGTAGCTTACCATTAAATACTCCTGATAGTGACCAATTCACTCCTTGCCTCTGATTACACCCCTTAATATTCTCTAATTTCTCAAATAATCTCTCTGTATAATTTTCTTATACTGTCCCTCCCTATCACTTTTTCTCTCCATATAGCCTTCTTATGCTGTCCATCCCTATCACATATTCTCTTCCTGTAGTCGTCTTATACTGTCCCTAGCTCAAAATATCAGTCGGGGGAGGCAGAGCCACACTGCACAGCTTCCTGCCAGTTTGCAAGTACGAAGCAGCATGATGTTCTGCTCATTCTGCACAGGCACCTCCCTGCTTGCTGTCCCCTGATTGGCTGATCTAGGATGTCTGTCAACCTGTGAACCACTGAGGGAAAGCCCACACTTCCTCCCAGTGTCATCTGAGCATCCTTCTTCTTCCTCCCCTGTGGTATTTCCCCTCCAACTCTCACTGTAGAATGGTGATATGCACCTTTTTATGCAATTTGTCCAAATTGGAAAAACATCGGATTAATTTTGCGGACAAATTTTTGTGAAATTCATAGTGCATATGGTTTGATCCAAATTGATTAGCTCATTCTTAGTCTGTGTGACAAACTCTGTAGAGACAAGATGTTGCTGGAATAAGTCATCATGGTGATCTGGGTCAAATGGAGATGAGGAAAGAGAATATCTATCTCAGTGGAGATGTCACTGGATTTAATATGTACTGTATGTAGTGTTATATTCTCCTGTATGTTTAGTAGTGCTGAAAGACCAGGCAGGGTGGTGAAGGTCAGGCTGTGGGTCGTATCTCAACTTCTCAGACCCCTCCACCATATTTTAATTAGTGACAACTGGAAGAGGCAGAACAAGGCAGCTAGCACTGGTTACCACAGAGGGGTGCTTTTGAGGAGGTATTTTGCTGGGGCAGTATTTTGTGCTGCACCGTGGTACAAGCTTCTGCTGGGGCAGTATGTTGTACTGCACAGTGGTATTCGGTTCTACTGATGCAGTATTGTCATGCTGCACTGTAGTATTTGATTCTACTGAGGCACTATTTTGTCCTGTGCTGTGGTATTTGGTTCCGCTGGGGTAATATTTTGTTCTGCAGTGTGGTAATTGGTTCTTCTGGGGCAATAGTTAGTGCAGCACTATGGTATTGCTCACCCTACCTACTTGTGTTGGCCCAATCTATTTGTGTTTCCCTACTTACAACATGCTGATATTTTAACTTTTATTTTTTAGTTTTTTTACAGGGCCACTTAAAGTCCCCAGTCCTCCCCTGCTAATGTTTCAACATTTACTGTGTCGCCAACTGATCTCTGTACTTTTTGGTCCCTCTGAACATAAAAATGTGATGACTATAGATGCCTGTAGTAGATTAATGCCATGAGTAGTGACAGGCTGAGCAGTTAGGCTACATGCACACGACAGTGAAAAACAAACATGTTTTTTAACGGCCATCACACGTCCGTTTTAAGACCAATGGTAGTCTATGGGATTTTTCACATGGCTGTTTTTTTGACTGTCGGTGAAAAACGGACATAAAAAAATAGAACCTGCTCTAATCTTGCCCGTTTTTCACAGACAGACTGTCTCCATACAATTGAATGGGTCCATTTTTAACGTTCGTTTCTCAGAAATGCATCAATGAAAAAAAAAGGTCCATTAAAAATGTCCATTTTTAATGGGCATTTTTTTTCACTGTGCATGTAGCCTTACATTTCTGTATAAAGTGGGACATGGAAGTACAGAAACTGGCAGAAATGGAGCTGGGAAGTATCAGAACAGGAGCGGTGGGGTATTGGGGAGGTTTTTTTTATGTTCTGACTTCACAACCTCTTTAATATTTCATTTGCCATAAAAAAGAAGGGCCACAAAATGCAAGAAAGTGCATAAGATTTTGTTGCACTGTCATCACTAGGAACATAGGACATAGCCTTGGCATCTATATTTTCACAAACAACATTATTAAGTCACATCTTAATAGTACTTACTGTATGTCCAAATGAGTTAAGAGGTAAATGCCATTCACATTTTATAAAAGCATTTTGACAAATCCCTTTAAATATGTTCAGAACTTCTATTTTTGGCACTTTGTCCTTCTTTAATTTTGATTTTACTTGTGAAACAACCTTCAGCCCTGCATAAACTGCAGACAAGTCTGATTATAACAGAAGAGGAGCAATTATGTCAGATTATTCAGAATTGTAAAGTCAATAAATTACAGGTGCAATACAGGAAGGAAAAGAAAATGAGAATCTGTGGGTGTGACAATTAATTTATAAACTGACAAGTTATCATGCTGAGCTGCTATTTTGAAAGACTGAACTGAAGTTAATAACAAACAGAAAATAACAAAATGCAAGTTCTTCAAGTGAGTTCATTGAATTTTAAACATTCATTTGACTTTTAGCACTTCAATGAAACACAGATTGCACTTTGCATTTAGTTTCTCTAATAGCATGCCTCATCAGTCTCACATTAGCTTAGTTTATGCTATGTATGTAGCGTATTCAACAAATATTTTATATTATGCATGCAGTCTGCAAAGTGCAAACCTCTGGTAAAATGTACAAATAACAACTTGGAAAAGTCTAGTTTAAACACCCAAAGTTTCATTTGAAAAGATGATGTATCAGAAAAATGTTCTTTGTAAGAATCTAGAGTCAAAAGAGGTTAAACTAATAATAAATCAAAAGGAAAAGCGAGCAATAAATGTTATGATCTTGGTTACCAATTTGGTTTTCTGTCTAAATCTGGAGACACATATATTATAATAATAGAAATAGAAACCTTCCCTTCGGAAGAAAATATGGCTGACTACAGCATGAATTATGAATCCTATAATAAAAATAATAAAGGATCTATAAAGCTATTGTCTTCCCTGAAAATGAAAAGGGTCACCTATCTGAAGGAGGTACAAATTAAGATCTCTTATAATATACTGCAATCATGAAAAAAAAAAAAAACATTTTAAAGGGGGCAGTATCACAAATTAAGACTTAACTTTTAATAAAGTAGGTATAAAAAAATACACAAAAGGGACAAGCCTAGAGAATCCCCTAGTGTAATGAACCCCCAAAAGGACGAACAAACATAGAATCAAACAAAACACCACAACCAAAACGAAGTGTGCTAGCACCTTGATGGACGGGTCACTGTGATTAAATTCAAGGTGATAGAATTTGTCCCTAGATCACCACGCGGCGGGGATTGGGATAGACGTATTCTGCAGAGGGAGTGCTGGTAGATCTTCAAACTGAAGAGCCCCAATGGACTCTATGAGCAATTACATTTTGGCTGCTTTATCTGATTTTGATGATGTCAGGTTTCTATAACAGCCACTATCTTTATGTACCCCTCTCTATTGTGCATTGTGAACGCTTCCGATTCCTACAAACTTAGCATTGCCTGGTCTTAAAAATGATCATCTATTTATGTAAACACACCGTCTGTGTGGGGATGGTAATTTATCCCACCCCCCTACAGGGTGTAGGTTTGACACTTTGTCATTATCTTTCTGATTTGAAAGTTAGTATTTTCCATTAATTATAATTTATTTACATCTATGCTTTTGCAGTCAGGGCCCTGCCCTAAAAAGTCTCTGTTTCGCCTGGGGTACCTGTCCATCTACATTACAAAGTATATTCCCTCTATTTACATCGCAAGCTTATCAGTACCTACATATTGATATGGCTTGATTCTATTAGGGCGGACCTATTCCATAGCACCGCCCTTTTTACTTTATGTACCACGGAGCATTAGCATGAAAGTAGGCCTGTTCTATTTACACGCCCCCTCTGGCCTCACTGAATGTTAGTGCACACGCTCCTGTGGGCGCAACTACGTCACAGGAGCGTTGCATAGGGGCCGGACCTGGGAGCTGCCTTGGCGCAGCCCCCTTTGGGCTTCTCGGGATTGCGAATGCACATGTGCCGAATGAAGTTGCTATGTTCTGACGTCACATGTGCCGCGAGCGCATCCGGGACTTGACCAACCAGATAAAAATTCAGGCAGCAATAGTAAACGTTGCTGCTCAACACACCAACAAGAAAGCAGGGACATTTGAACCACTGGATGTCCCTGCATGGATGAGCCCTGCCATGCGCCCGTTGAACTCCATGTATTTGAAGTAAGCAACATCTGTTTATACCCTATGTTATGTACTTTTGTTTATGAATCCAGGTTCTGATCAGATGTCATTTTTGAAATAGGAAAGTCAAGCCCCTTGTCCCCTGATGATTCCTGGGGCTGTTTAAATCCGATGAAACGCGTTGGGACACTCTTCTTCATCTTGTGCTTCTCAGGAGACAACATACTGCTCTGTGCAGAAACACATATGAATTTAAACCTTGACTCCCCCAGTAGGTACTACTGCACATATAGCTACGGTTGTCTAGGGTTTCGTTAACAGGGCCAGGTTCCGGACGCACCGCTCTTTTTAGGGCGATGACTCCATATTAGGAGGTCATTAGGGTGTATTAGCCTCATTAGGGCATACTAGAGACAGTTTAGGACCCCTTGCCCCGTCCCCTATACATGCAGAAGTTAAACATGACTCTTGATGGTGAGAAAGAAAGTAAGGATCCTCAAGCACATGAATGCGGAAAAGGTATCATTGAGTGAACGTAACTCTGAGCCACGTCTGCATTGTGCAATACTACTGGACCGGTAAGATCCACCCATTTTTTCAACTGGCTCAAGATACCCCTTTGGGGTATTCTGTATATGTTATAGTTGCTAGCACACTTCTTTTTGGTTGTGGTGTTTTGTTTGTTTCTATGTTTGTTCGTCCTTTTGGCGGTTCATTACACTAGGGGATTCTCTAAGCTTGTCCCTTTTGTGTATTTTTGATACCTACTTTATTAAAACTTAAGTCTTAATTTGTGATACTGCCTCCCTTTAAAATGTATTGTCTTCCCTGGCATTAAATGTGGTAGAAGAAAAGGAAAAGAAAAAACAGCCACAAGAAGAGGCGCCAACCCACTATTGGTCACTATGATCAATATATGAAATGGGAATTGGGAAGAAAAGTAAGAGCATGTGCATAAGTGTAATCATAAAATATTTATCATAAAATATATTCCCACCTAAAATAAAAGGATGATTCACAGGATAAAATCAATGCAATAAACATGTTATAAAAATTAAAATTGTGAACAGATCACTCACTTCACCAGAGAGGTGGTCTGTGAGATAAGCTCAAGACACCCACAAACTCAGCCTCCCTCGTCTGGATAGCTTGTAGTATCTTAGGAAGAACCGCAGTCCCACAGGTGGCACTTCTGGTAAAATCATTTATTGGTATCGCAGGCCACCTCATACCCCTTCATCAGGAGCACACAATTAGTGTATAAAACAATAAAATCATGAAATCCTTATTTACCAAGGATTTCATGATTTTATTGTTTTATACACTAATTGTGAATGCTCCTGATGAAGCGGGTATGAAGTAACACCCCCGAAACGTGTTGAGCTGATCTGCAATACCAATTAAGGAATTTTTCAGAAGTGCCACCTGTGGGACTGCCGTTCTTCCTAAGATACTACAAGCGATCCAGGTGAGGGAGACTGAGTTTGTGGGTGTCTTGAGCTTATCCCACAGACGACCTCCCTGGTGAAGTAAGTGATCTGTTCACAATTTCAATTTTTATAACATGTTTATTACATTGATTTTATCATGTGAATCATACTTTTTATTTTAGGTGGGAATATATTTTATAATTGATTACACTTATGCACATGCTCTTACTTCTCTTGACAATTACTATTTCATATAACGATCATAGTGACCAATAGTGGGTTTTAATTTTCCTTTTCTTCTAATGTATTTACGTATGTAGCAGTGCTCGAGTCTCTACACATACAGCCACTACCGGCAGCCTCCTACCCCCCTCTTTTATTGTGAATGGCTTTCCTTCCTTTTGGCGCCCTGCGGTTACTCTAAGATCTTTTGGACTTCCATCCAAATAGCTCTTTGATTAACACTCTTTTTTGGAAATTTTTGTTTCCTCCTCCTCTTCACTAAATGTGGCCACAAGCTTTGGATCGACGTTGGTTGATGGTTAAATATCAGTTAAACAAACAATCATCTGATAATCTTTTAGCTGACAGGGCCATACACATTAGTCCATTGTGGCAGTTAGAGTTGTTCAAACTGGCCATACATGTTCACTGAAACTGGAGAATGGATGAAAGATCTTTATAGGAAAACTTTCAAATAAAGATCTTTCATCCATGGAACAATCTTTCTTTGAAAGATCTTAAACATAGTCAACTTCTTTTTAGGCAATAATTGTCTGTCATCTATAGGATGAAGAGAATGATTGTTCATTGTTAACTTTCACCAACAAATGATAATTTTGTTGAAATTTTGATCTTTGACTTTTGACTTTAGACCTTCAGCTAGCTGTAGTCTGTATTTAAAGATATGTTTTTTTCTCTCTCTCTGTCAGTAGTCCTATCACATCAATTTACAAGCCAAGACTACACATGGATTTCCTGGTCTTAAGCTAGCCATACACATTCTACAGTTGTTGGTCAAATGATGGTTTACTTTGACCGACAGCTATTTTTCCAGACTTCCCCGTACATGTTCGATTTGGCTGAGCATGTTAGTGTATTCAACGGGGAGAGAGGAGAAATATGCTGACAGGCACTTCTGACAGCAGCTTATCTTCTGAGAGAACAAAAGAATCAGATAAAAATATTCACTTTACCCAATCCTTATCTTCCCCTACAGAAGAGTTGGGAACTTCCTATACACATTAGACTGTTGGCTGAACCCATCTGTCTCAACTGGCTTGTCTGACAATGCACTAATGTGTCTTTATATAGTGCATATGACACATATCAATATCAATTATTCCTCCTGATTGGCTGGGGATGACTGCAAGGCATTATAGGCAAGCCCACCAGCCAGGGCACCATCCTTTAGAATGACCCATTCTTTCACAAATGTTTGTAAAGGCAGATTGCATGTCTAGGTGCTTTTTTTTATATACTTGTGGCAATGGGACTGAAACACCTGAAGTTAGTAATTAAGAGTTGTGTCCCGCTACTTTTTCATATAGTGTAGCTTTTGCTTTTGACACTTTTTTTTGCCTCATTAGTGTCTAGGAAAGAGTACATGGCTTAGAGAAAAAGAGGTGCAGTTTAAAATGTACCGAAATCACCAAATTGCATGAAAATGTTGGCAGAAAATATTGGTATAAAGTAAGCTAATGAAGAGTTGACATAAGGAAAATTGTCTAGAAAGATATGCCAACACTACCAGATACCATGAGCCATGGTGATAAATTTGGTACATCTTCTATCTGCCTGGTCTAGTTTTAAACTGGCTAAATTTAAAGGGGTCATCCATATGTTTTACTTTTTAAAATTTCAACCCAAGCCTTTTGTACCTGTGTAATTATTCATACTCATATGCTCCCTGCCACTGCTCTCTTTGGCAAATTGGCTCCCTTAACTGGTCTTCCAATCCCAGTCCGTAAACTTTCTGATGGACGGTCTCACGTATGCCACTGCAGCCAATGACTGGACTCAGTAGTGATGTGTCCTGAAGTGGCGATGACCCAGCAGTAAAGTGCCGCTTGGGGACATGTCACCACTGAGTGCTTATTGCTTAAGGGGAATGTGTCATCAGAAAATGACATTGTTAAAATCATGTTTTTATGCTTAACATATTTTTAAAGAACTTTGGATGGTTAATTTTAATTTTCCATGTCAATATCTACATTTAAACAAAAAACATAAAATCCTGCAGTTTTCGCACTGGTCACTAAACCTAATCATAGGAGCCACTTCTTGGTCTGTGCAGAACACTTTACTGCAGTTACCTGCTTATCTGTCATTCTAATCCTCCTTGTAATGATATCACCTATATTTGTAGATAAGACAGGATCCACCATTCACAATAGGGGATTGTTAACGCTTATATATTCTTTCCTTGTACAATGACCGCTGCACAGGTCACAGAGCATTAGTGTTGAGTGCGAATATTCGAAAAGCGAATATTTTTCACGAATATTGGCACTTCGAGAATTTGCGAATATTTAGAATAATGTGCTATATATTCGTAATGACGAATATTCATTTTTATTTTTTTATTTTTTTAGCACAGTACATATCAGGTGATCATCCCTCCCTTCTTTTAGCTTGTGGGCCAATGAGAAGGCTTTGTCACAGCTTAGCAACATCCCTAGCAATCAATAGAAAAGTTGCCTACCCCATGCTGGTATTTCGCGCGCATTACGCGAATAATATACTGCCGATTTTCGCAATCAAGAATATAATCTCGAATTCGTAAATTCACGAATATATGATGAATATTCTACAAAATATTCGCGAAATATCGCGAATCCGAATATTGCTCCTGCCACTCATCACTACAGAGCATGCCTAGAAAAGTCTCCCATAATCCACCCAGACCAAGTAGGCTTTGTGAAAGGAAGAGAGGGGAAAGATAATACTACAAAAATTTTAGACTCCTTGTACTATGCTTCCCATAAACATACTCCCTTGGTCTTGATTGGCACGGACGCCGAGAAAGCATTTGACAGAGTGGACTGGACTTATATCAGATTGACTCTGTTGAAATTTCAATTCCCTGAACCATATGTCAACGCAATATTTGCAATGTACACTTGCTCCTCGGCGTCCGTGTCGGTCAATGGTTTACTGTCCTCTTGCTTTTCTATTAGAAATGGGACTAGACAGGGATGCCCCCTTTCACCCCTTATATTTGTGCTAGTGATGGAATCCCTTCTGCAGGCCCTTAGACAAAACAGAGATATCCAAGGTTTGAAAATTGGAACAAGCGAACTTAAACTAGCAGCGTTTGCAGATGACTTATTAATCATTACCACCAACCCTCACAAATCCATGCCCAAGATCCTATCAACTCTTAGTCTTTTTGGTTCCCTTTCGAACTTTAAGATTAACCCCTCCAAGACCCAAGTGCTCCATATAGGACTTTCCCCTGCTAGCATCTTATCTCTTCAAATAAACTCCCCATTCGATTGGAGATCCCAACAGTTAACTTATTTAGGAGTTAAACTATCCCCCCATTTACCTGATTTATTCAGACTAAACTATAGTCCTCTCTTAGCCTCTATGCAAACTCAGATAGACTCTTTAGACTCCAAATACCTCTCATGGTTTGGTAGGAAGAACATTTTTATGTCCCTGATTATGCCGAAACTCACCTACCTGATGCAAGTTCTTCCTATTAAAATACCCAAAGCATATTTTGTCTCTCTGAATAAAACTATTCGCAGGTTTATTTGGCAGGGTAAAAGCCCCCGTATTTCCTTTGATACGCTAACCAAGCCTAGGGCTAAAGGTGGTATAGGTCTTCCTGACCCTGAAGCCTACATGAAGGCAATCTAATTATCCAGGGCCATAGACTTGGTTAGAGAACCTACTCACAAATTTTGGCCTAAATTAGAAAATGCGCTACTCCCATCCCCAATCCGGGCTCTTCTGCTCGCAAACAAACCACTCCCTTTATCTAACTTGATACCTAAACCCCTCACTCGCAACACTCTAAAGGTCTGGAAATGGTTTTCAGCTGGCTCTGAAGGTCCTAAATTCCCTTCTCCCCTTTTGCTTATAAAAGACATCATTAATTTGGCTCCTAAGGAACTAAGAGAGAGTTGCCCAGCAATCCTGAGATATTCTGAGATAGCCACCTCAAAGTTACTAGACAAAGAAGGCTGTATTCTTTCTGATACTGAAATACCTGCGTTATTAGAGACACAGATACATAACCCTATTCTACAGCACTTCCTCAAGACTGAGGTTCTGTTGTGGGCAAAAAATGTCTCCCAAACAAGGGAATCTAACTGGTTTGAAGCAATGTTAGGGTCTAAGATATACCCATCCAAAACTATATCTAGAATATATAATAACCTGAAACTTTCCTCCTCCCTTTCTAAACCTGCAATTGTTGGCCTATGGGAAAGAGACTTAGAACGTAGTCTGTCGCCCCAGGAGGTCACCAAACTTTTAATCTCACCCCATAAACTATCCAGATGTATTTGCATACAAGAAAATAGTTATAAAATTCTTATGCGCTGGTATAAGACTCCTGACAAGACATGTCTGTACAGCCCAACAGCATCTGATGTCTGCTGGAGATGTCATACATCAAAAGGCAGCTTCATGCACATTTGGTGGTCCTGTGACCTAATTAAACCTTGGTGGCTCAAGATATTCAAACTATGTAACCAGATATGTCAGGTTTCTCTCCCATGTTCACCCGAGGTAGCCCTGATATCCCTGGGGATGGGCACTTTGGGATCACACAAATCATCCCTTTTCTCACTTTTACTGGCAGCTGCTAGACTTCTCTTACCAACACACTGGCTGTCTACTGACACCCCAAGTGTTGACCATTGGACTAACAAAGTAGATCAGATATATAGGCTAGAAGAAATCTCACATTGGGAGGCACACTCTAGATCTTCTTTTCTGAAGGTATGGTCACCATGGAAGAGCTATAGAGGTTTTGCTTAACAACTCACATAGATACATACCCATTTGGCGTTGAGTTCTTGTTTTAGTTTTTGTATCACATATGATTCGCCCTTTATATTGAGCAATAAGTTCTAACATTCCTAGCTTTTCGTCTGACCTGAATCTTACCTATGTTTAATAATAGCTAATACCTGTCAATGTTGGGCATATATGCCCGCCAGTTACTTGAATTAGTGACAATTTTTTAAATGTACTTGCCGCTTTCTTTTGTAATCACTTGCAATGTAATTACAATGTATCTTCTTGCTTGTAACTTGCTATGATATCTATAAAACAATAAAAATTGTCAATTAAAAAAAAAAAAAGAAAAGTCTCCCATAGAAGTCTGTGAAGTCCCCTCCCAAACCATTGTGTCTATGGCCCCTGTGGCTACTGTAAAGCTCAGGCAAGATGTCCGACCCCATAATCATGTTCAGGAAACTGAATAAATAAATCTGTGATCATGAAATAAAAACAGACTAGAAAAAAAGGATGTTGTTATCTGGTTTTAACTGGCAGATAAAGTTTTTGGTGACACATTTCCTTTAATTCCATCTTCCTGTTTACAACTCAAAAAGCTGTCATAGTGTATCACAGGCATGGCCAACCTGCGGCTCTCCAGCTGTTGTAAAACTACAACTCCCACCATGCCCTGCTGTAAGCTGATAGCTGTAGGTAGTCTGGGCATGCTGGGAGTTGTAGTTTTGCAACAGCTAGAGAGCCTCAGGTTGGCCATACCTGGTGTATCATATAATTTTTCTACAAGAAACACGTAAAAATAAATAGAAATTTAAGAAAAAAAATGCAAAACATTCATGACATAATTAAGAAATCTATACAACCCGTGTAATTGAAGTACTGTAATACAGCATTTTTGTAAGTATTTTAATTTGGACATTAATACTATTAATCATCTAATAAACTCATGAGCTAGATTACAGCTTGTTATATCCCAAGTCTACATTTCAATGCATAAGCACTGACTAGTTGTGACTTGTTCAGAGGAAAAAATGCCTCTTTAGCTTAAGCATGTGTGAAATGAATCCATCAAAAATAGATAAGGGCAGCACACAGGGAGCTCACATAATTCTTGCTCCAACTGACTGTAATACTCAATGTACCCGTAAAGCTTTAAAAAAGCAGTGCAGCAATAAATATACAAAGACAGGTAATATGGAAAATGGTGATAAGAGAGAAATATGCAGCCATCTGTAATGACATGGGATAAGTTAGCAGCAAACATGTCTGGCTGAAAAGATAGTGAAATTCGACTTCTGGTATATGTTATTTAAGTATATCCTGCAATTAGAAAAGACCTTGTAATCAAGATAGTAGCTTAAAGAGGTTTTCCAGTTATAATGATTTTAAGGAAGAGCCTGCAGTTTGCCTGCTGAAACAAAGGATTCATACCCACCTTTTCCATGCCACTCCGGGAATCCGCACCATCTTCTGGTTCCTGCACTTCCAGTTTACATCCGGTGGCACATAAGCATGGTCACATGCACCATCAGCGGTAATGTGTCAACAACCAGCACATTACTGCTGAAGCCAGTCATTGGCTAGAGCGGTGCATGTGACCATGTCCATGGTCCATGCACCACTGGATGTAAACAGTGCGGGGACCAGAAGATGGAGACAGCAGAGGCAGTGTGGAGGACAGGATCTACTTGTTGCTGGTAAGTATAAATCTTATGTGTCATCAGGCAGGCTGCGCGCACTTGCTTAAAAATCATTGTAAGCGGGAAAACTCCTTTAATACTGCAGGATAAAACTAGTTAGCATGTAACTGGTATTTTTAGCTAGAAAATACAAGGGATTACTGATAAAGATATATGCTGTAGTATCAAATGCTTTAGAAATCTTTTCATCCTTAGTACATTCAATCAATTTCCTTTTATGTTTTGCAGTTTTAAATCATAAGATTAAATAATAAGTTCTAGAAAGAGAATTTCCAGAGCTGGTCTCTTGTATGAAGCCTTTTAAGATTCAACTCACTGATATGCATACTGGCTTCCTACACTGGTGGCACATGCTGTGAGACTACTAATAGAATATCATTGAAGAAGAAATGTTATCAAAGCTCTGACCTCCATAATGGACATGTTTTTTACCTAGACAGAATGCTATCGCTACATTAAAATGAAACAGAACTATTATCTACATACTTAAATATGAAAAGATAATAAGATATGCCCTGCAGTCACGTAATATCTGCCAATATCTAATAGTAAATAATAATTAATAACCAATCAATACACACAGGTCGAGGGATGTTCTTTTGTCATTGATGAGTATCCTACAACCCAGTTTAAGTCTTATCTCTGTAAAATCTTTCCATGAGATAATATTACAGTGCAATACACCTATCTCCTCCCTGACTCTGTCCCACTTAGGGCTTTCTAACATTGCCAAATGTTTGGGCAGGACAAGCGGCGATGGGTGATAAATACGTCCATCTATGCTGGTTTGCACCAACCTATTACACAGGCCAATGCAATGCCAATGTGGAACAATTGCTACCACAGTCGTTCCTCCTTCATTCACTTCTATTGACTATTGGCAGCACATCACTGAGTACACAGGGGAAGGTGCTGTGGATTATTGTGCATGCCAATCGGTCAACAAACGAGCATTTACACAGGCCACAATTATACAATCCAAATTATCAGGAACAAACACTCCTATGAACACTTATTCCAGATAATCGGTCCTTATTTTGTAAGAGATGGTAGTAGGAGAGCTCCCATATCCATACCCCAGGCCATGCAGGGTGGTTGTGATTTTTTTCTATGTGTATTTTTTTCCTTTTGGAGAATCTATCACTAGTGTTTCCTTTAAGATGCGCAGCCGCGCAATTTCTTTAGTACCCCCACTCAAGGACTGCTCACCACTACAGGCCCAGCCTGAACTTAACACACAATCATGTCCGTGCTTCAGTCCAAAAAACCACCTTCCTTGTGCAATACACATTTTCTCATTCCCATCAACAGAAATGACTATAAAATAATGGTTTACTTTATATGGTTAGCGTAGTAATTATTTTATGGCAAATTTGCTCTTTAACAGATGTGATAATCATCTTATGTTAGGTTTTCAAACCTTTGATGGAGCATTGCTCTAAGTCATTAAATAACTGCCTAGGCTTAGAGGGAACACGGTATACCACCATCTCAATTCTTACTAAGTTCCTCTGATGAATCTACAAAGGTAGAAGAAACAAATAAGCAATTCAGTAGAATGTAGGGCAATTGTATAAAGAGGAAGGTTGCCGCATTGGGTCATTCATCTCTGGTGATAGCTCAGCTTTTCTCTAGGACAAATTATAGCTCCTTAGTGTATTGATAATTAGTTTTAGCTTTCTAATAATCAAATGCTAATATTTTATATACTGTACTGTAATCAAGTGTGTGAATGTAACGTTAGCCCACATAAAGAAGGTTACTTGCATATGGATGTGCTAGAATGGAATTGGTGCAATGACCTTGGTACTGCTATTCTGACATTAAAGAAGATGAGGCCTCATACAGATAAAGCAGCTGGGATTGTCAGAGACAAAGGCAGCAATCTAGACAATACAATGCTTGTACTCAATGATGTATTTACTGTAATGCATGATGTTGTAATGTGCAAAATATGCAGAACATGCAAAACTGTAAGGAGTATGCCCAAGTGGCAGGTGGCCAGAAAAATTACTTAAAAGCCCCATGGTTGGGCAAGAAGCCAGAACTCTTCAGCATCTCTATCTCTGGTTTGGAGCTCTTCGTCAACATATTCTACTTATTTCTTTCAATTTTTTACTCAATCTCTTTATTATCTTTATAGACTCTCTTAGACTCAATAAACTACTTTGCACCCTGTCAGACAAAAGACCTTTGTTTTCAGAACTACCAGAACTGCAAGACTTCTTTGCCAGAATGTTTTAGATTGTATATATTATTTTTTTGTCAATGGTAATGTGACAAGCACTAATAGTAAAGCATAATAGTGCTCTAAATATGTTGGTGCTTCAAGCAGTGACATTATGTAGAAAGTGCCCAAGTTGTGAGGCTTGCCATCGAGTAAGCCGGCAAGGGTCAGTTGCAGCAAAAAGATGAAGGGATATCCAGATATAAAGCATCTAAAAAGCAGTGGGTCCAGAACCTGTTTGCAAATGCTTCAAGTAATTTTTCTACCCCATTAAGAACAGGGGGCTCCTAGAAATGGGTTTATGGGGGGTGGGGTTAGGGATACATTTGCACTTACAAAGGTTTTGGAGGCCATCTTCTGAGTGTGTAATAATGTGCAACACAAGAAGGACTAACAGAAGTTACTTTTCATTGGCCTTCAAAATTGGTAGTGATGTGCTGCATCACATCTATATCCAAGTGGTGTTGTCACAGGCAGTGGCGTAACTACAACCGACTGGGCCCTACAGCAAATTTTTGAAGACTTCAAAAGACTGGAGCGCATTTTGGTGGCCTATTTTAATATTGATGGTTCTATGGCACCGTACTGCCATAAAAATCTTGTACAGCGTCAAAATGATACAAGCCCCTTCAAAGTGACTTTTTTTATGTTGTTCTCATAAACATAAAAATATGCTATACAAAATATAGCCAAAATTATTTTTAACCCTTTCTACCCCGGGCCAATTTCTGCCCTTCTGCCCAGACCATTTTTTTGCAAATCTGACATGTGTCACTTTATGTGGTAATAGCTTTGGAACACTTTTATTTATCCAAGCCATTCTGAGATTGTTTTTCGAGACATATTGTACTTCATGATAGTCATAAATTTAATATATTTCACCTAAATCTATGAAAAAATCACAAATTTTCCCCAAAAGTTAGAAAAATTCGCAATTTTCAAAATTTCAATGTCTCTGCTTTAAAAACAGAAAATGATACCTCATAAAATATTTATTACTTAACATTCTCCATATGTATACTTTATGTTGGCATCATTTTGTAGAAGGCTTAGAATTTTAAAAGCAATTCTTAAAATTTTTAAGACAATTTCCAAAACCCACTTTTTATGGACCAGTTCAGGTCTGAAGTCACTTTTTGGGGCTTACATAGTGGAAACCCCCCATAAATGACCCCATTGTAGTAACTACATCTCTCAAGTTACTCAAAACTGATTTTACAAACTTTGTTAACCCTTTAAGTGTTCCACAAGAATTAAAGGAGATCAATTTTCTAAATTTCACTTTTTTGGCAGATTTTCCATTTTAACCCCTTAAGGACCGGGCTCATTTTCACCTTAAGGACCAGGCCATTTTTTGCAAATCTGACCAGTGTCACTTTAAGTGCTCATAACTTTAAAACGCTTTGACTTACCCAGGCCGTTCTGAGATTGTTTTTTCGTCACATATTGTACTTCATGACACTGCTAAAATTGGGTCAAAAAAGTTAATTTTTTTGCATAAAAAAATACAATTTTTACCGTAAATTTTGAAAAATTAGCAAATTTCAAAGTTTCAGTTTCTCTACCTCTGTAATACATAGTAATACCCCCAAAAATTGTGATGATTTTACATTCCCCATATGTCTACTTCATGTTTGTAGCATTTTGGGAATGATATTTTATTTTTTGGGGATGTTACAAGGCTTAGAAGTTTAGAAGCAAATTTTGAAATTTTCAGAAATCTTCAAAATCCCACTTTTTATGGACCAGTTCAGGTTTGAAGTCATATTGTGAGGCTTAGATAATAGAAACCTCCCAAAAATGACCCCATTCTAGAAACTACACCCCTCAAGGTATTCAAAACTGTTTTTTCAAACTTTATTAACCCTTTAGGTCTTCCACAAGAGTTAATGGCAGATGGAGAAACAATTTTGAAATTTCTATTTTTTGGAAAATTTTCCAATATAATCCATTTTTTTCCAGGAGCAAAACAAAGGTTAACTGCCAAACAACACTCAAAATGGGTTGCCCTGATTCTGTAGTTTGCAAGAACACCCCATATGTGGTCGTAAACTACTGTTTGGCCGAACGGTAGCACATAGAAGGAGGGGAACACCATATGGGCTTTGGAAGGCAGATTTGGCAGGACTGGTTTTGTTTATACCATGTCCCATTTGAAGCCCCCTGTTGCACCCCTAGAATAGAAATTTCAAAAAAGTGACTCCATCTAAGAAAGTACACCCCTCAAGGTATTCAAAACTGGGTTTACAAACTTTGTTAACCCTTTAGGTGTTCCACAAGAGTTAATGGCAGATGGAGAAACAATTTAGAAATTTCTATTTTTTGGAAAATTTTCCAATATAATCAATTTTTTCCAGGAGTAAAACAAGGGTTAACTGCCAAACAACACTCAAAATGGGTTGCCCTGATTCTGTAGTTTGCAAAAACACCCCATATGTGGTCGTAAACTACTGTTTGGCCGAACGGTAGCACATAGAAGGAGGGGAACACCATATGGGTTTTGGAAGGCAGATTTGGCAGGACTGGTTTTGTTTATACCATGTCCCACTTGAAGCCCCCTGTTGCACCCCTAGAATAGAAATTTCAAAAAAGTGACTCCATCTAAGAAAGTACACCCCTCAAGGTATTCAAAACTGGGTTTACAAACTTTGTTAACCCTTTAAGTGTTCCACAAGAGTTAATGGCAGATGGAGAAACAATTTAGAAATTTCTATTTTTTGGAAAATTTTCCAATATAATCAATTTTTTCCAGGAGTAAAACAAGGGTTAACTGCCAAACAACACTCAAAATGGGTTGCCCTGATTCTGTAGTTTGCAAAAACACCCCATATGTGGTCGTAAACTACTGTTTGGCCGAACGGTAGCACATAGAAGGAGGGGAACACCATATGGGTTTTGGAAGGCAGATTTGGCAGGACTGGTTTTGTTTATACCATGTCCCACTTGAAGCCCCCTGTTGCACCCCTAGAATAGAAATTTCAAAAAAGTGACTCCATCTAAGAAAGTACACCCCTCAAGGTATTCAAAACTGGGTTTACAAACTTTGTTAACCCTTTAAGTGTTCCACAAGAGTTAATGGCAGATGGAGAAACAATTTAGAAATTTCTATTTTTTGGAAAATTTTCCAATATAATCAATTTTTTCCAGGAGTAAAACAAGGGTTAACTGCCAAACAACACTCAAAATGGGTTGCCCTGATTCTGTAGTTTGCAAAAACACCCCATATGTGGTCGTAAACTACTATTTGGCTAAACGGCAGGACATAGAAGAAGGGGAACGTCATATAGTTTTTGGAAGGCAGATTTTGCTGGACTGGTTTATTGACACCATGTACCCTTTCAAGCCCCCTGATGCACCCCTAGAGTAGAAACTCCATAAAAGTGACCCCATCTAGGAAACTACGGGATAAGGTGGTTGTTGTTTTGGGACTATTTTTGGGGTAAATTTGATTTTTGGTTAACATAGTTTGTAAAGTAACTTTTGAATACCTTGAGGGGTGTAGTTTCTTAGATGGGGTCACTTTTTTGGAGTTTCTAGTCTAGGCTACATCAGGGGGGGCTTCTAATGGGACATGGTGTAAAAAAAAACTGTCCATCAAAATCTGCCTTCCAGAAACCATATGGAGTTCCCTTCGTTCTATGCCCTGCCGTGTGGCTATATAACCATTTACGACCACATATGGGGTGTTTCTGCAAACTACAGAATCGGGGCAATAAATATTTAGTTTTGTTTGGCTGTTAACCCTTGCTTTATTACCGGCAAAATGGATACAAATTGAAATTTTGCCCAAAAATGGGTGTTTTGGCACAGTTTTTATTTTATATTTTTAACACCGTTCATCCGAGGCGTTTGGTCAAAAGTTATTTTTATAGCGACGACTTTTACGCACGCGACGATGCCCAATATGTATGGCTCTCAGTCTTTGGAGACACTAAGCAGGCATCCTAAAACTGCAGCCCTCCAGATATTGTAAAACTACAATTCCCACCATGCCCTGCTGATGGCTGTAGGTTGTCTGGGCATGCTGGGAGTTATAGTTTTACAACATCTGGAGGGCCGCAGTTTGAGGATGCCTGCTCTAAAACTAATATTTTTTGGGGAAAGAAAAATTGTTTCCGTGTCTCCAAAGTCTGAGAGCCATAGTGTTTTATGTTCTCTAGTGGACTGTTGAGGATTATAAAAATTTAGTACTCCATCGGAGTGTGATACTCCCTGAAGCAATTGATAATGCAGAGGCCCGGATGATCGGGGCAAGTGTCACATTGAGTAGTGGTGTCCTTCCGTATCCCCCTCTTGTGACACACTCTGCACTTTTTTTGGGTTCGTCCCTTCTTTCCAGTATGGGGGACCACACCTGGAAAGTGTTGGCCAGGGACGATCCGGGCGCCTCCAATTCCCGAGGTACTCCGGCCTGCTCTTTCCCGGTCCGAAAAGATCAGGTCCTTGAGGACTGCCTCATAGAACTGGAGGAATGTCCCTGTGCTGCCAGCGCTTCGGGATAGTACAAAAGAGTTGTACATGGCAACCTGTACCAAGTAGACCGCAACTTTTTTGTACCATGCCCGGGTTTTGCGCATGGCATTATATGGCGTGAGGACTTGATCAGAGAGATCAACTCCTCCCATATACCGATTGTAGTCGACGATACAATCGGGCTTGAGGACCGTTGCCGCGGTACCTCGCTCAGGGACAGGGGTGATGCAGTTACCGTGGATTGTGGACAGCATAAGGACATCCCTCTTGTCCTTATACCTGACCAGCAACAGGTTTCCACTGGTAAGTGCACGGGTCTCACCCCTGGGGATAGGTACCTGGAGGGGGTAGGCAGGGAGGCCGCGTTGATTTTTCCGCACGGTCCCACAAGCGAACGTGGATCTGGCGGCAAGGGACCTGAACAAGGGAATGCTGGTATAAAAGTTATCCACGTACAAGTGGTAACCATTATCCAGCAGTGGGTACATAAGGTCCCACACGAGTTTCCCGCTAACACCCAGAGTGGGGGGACATTCTGGGGGTTCAATACGGGAATCTCGCGCCTCGTACACACAAAATTTGTAAGTGTACCCTGAGGCACTCTTACAAATTTTGTATAGCTTCACGCCATACCTCGCCCGCTTTGTGGGAATATATTGGCGGAAACTGAGTCTCCCCTTGAACGCAACGAGAGACTCATCAACCGCGACCTCCCTTCCAGGTACGTAGGCCTGCTGAAATGTGGCCCCAAAGTGATCGATGACCGGCCGTATCTTATACAGCCGGTCATAGGCAGGATCACCTCGGGGTGGACATGCTGCATTATCGGAATAATGCAGACATTTCCGGATGGCCTCAAACCGGTGACGTATCATGACCATACTGTACAGTGGGGTCTGGTATAGGACGTCCCCACTCCAGTATTGCCTGACACTGGGTTTTTGGACTAGACCCATATGCAGCACGAGGCCCCAAAATGTCCTCATTTCGGCTGCACTGACCGGCGTCCAGCCACCGGGTCTAGCCAAAACTGAGCCTGGGTTTTGAGCGACGAACTGTTGGGCAGGGGGGGTCTGGGTTAGGGTTAGATGGAAGTTTGGAAGTTTGGAATAAAAGTACTTTTTTTTTTTTTTTTTCTAACTTACTTTTCCCTTCTTTCCCTGCCTAACGGTGCCTCTCCCTCACTGACCCTAACCTACATGGGTGGCGATGGGTGCAGGAGGGTGATGGATTCCGATTAGGGGGACACAGGAGCTGGTGCTGGACGATGCTGCACGGTCAGGGTGCTGGACAGGAAGAGGAGGGGAGAGAGGAGCGCAGGAAGTTTGAATCTCGCGCCTCTCTCCCCTGCACCAATCAGCACCCTGGACAGCGGCATTCAGCACCAGGGCCAGCACCGCCTCTCCAAATCCTCGGACTGCGATAGGTGGTGTATAATTACACCACCGATCGCAGTCTTTTTCCGGTTCATCGGGTCACAGGACACCCGAATGGACCGGAAACGCAGAAAACCGCAGGTCTGAATTGACCTGCGGTTTTCTGCGATCGCCGATACGGGGGGGTCAAATGACCCCCCCCTGCATTGTTACGGGATGCCGGCTGAATGATTTCAGCCGAAATCCCGTTCCGATTAACCCCTGCGGCGCCGGAATTCCGATTTTAAGTCAGGACGTACCGGTACGTCCTCGGTCCTTAAGGACTCGGGAAATAGGGCGTACCGGTACGTCCTATGTCCTTAAGGGGTTAATAATTTTTTTTATTTAACACATTGAAGGTTAACAGCCAAACAAAACTCAATCTTTATTACCCTGATTATGCGGTTTACAGAAATACCCCACATGTGGTCGTAAACTGATGTAAGGGCACACGGCAGGGTGCAGAAGAAAAGGAGCACCATATGGTTTTTGGAAGGCAGATTTTGCTGGACTGGTTTTTAGATGCCATGTCCTATTTGAAGCCCTCCTGATGCACCCTTACAGTAGAAACTCCCAAAAGTGACCCCATTTTAGATACTAGGGAATAAGGTGCCAGTTTTATTGGTACTATTTTGGAGTACATATGATTTTTAATTGCTCTATATTATGTTTTTTGTGAGGCAAGGTAACCAAAAAATGGCACAGTTTTTATCTTTTATTTTTTACAACATTCATCTGACAGAGTAGATCATGTGCTATTTTTATAGTGCAGGTTGTTTCGGACGTGGCAATAACTAATATGTCTACTTTTTTTTATTTATTTCACTTTAACACAATAATAGCAGTTTTGAAGCAAAAAAAAAATATTTTAGTGTCTCCATTGTCTGAGAGTCATAGTTTTTTATTTTTTGACCGATTGTCTTAGGTAGGATCACATTTTTTGCGGGATGAGGTGATGGTTTAATTGGTGCTATTTTGGGGGGCATACACTTTTTTGATCGCTTGGTGTTGCAATTTTTGTTATTTAAGGTGACAAAAAATGGCTATTTTTGGCACTGTTTTTTTTTTTTTTTTTTTTTTCGGTGTTCAGATGAGGGGGTTAGGTCATGTGATATTTTTATAGAGCTGGTTGTTTTGGATGCGGCAATACCTAATATGTATACTTTTTAATTTATTTCACTTTAACACAATAATAGCATATTTGAAACAAAAAAAAGATTATTTAGTGTCTCCATGTTCTGAGAGCTATAATTTAATTTTTTGAGTGATTGTCTTATGTAGGGTCTCATTTTTTGCAGGATGAGGTGATGGTTTTATTGGCACCATTTTGTGGGACATACACCTTTTTGATCATTTGGTGTTGCACTTTTTGTGATATAAGGTGACAAAATTGGCTTTTTTTGACAGTTTTTTTTAATGGTGTTTATCGGCCGTGGTGGATCATGTGATATATTTAATTTTTTTCAATTTTTTATTATAAAAGCAGGGGAAAGGGGCTTTTTTTTTTTTTTTTTTACTTAAAACTTTATTTTTTTTATTAAAACACTTTTTTTTGGTATTTTTTTTTAAACTTTATTTCTGTCCCACTCTGGGACTTCAACTTTTGAGGGTTTCAAAATTTGCGATAAGAATATTCAACACTATTCGCGAATACGAATATATAGCACTATATTAAAAATATAGAGTGGCGATATTCATGATTAAAATTGGCTATTCGAATATTCGCACTCAACACTACTTGTCACCCATCGGGTCCCTGCCACAGCAGCTCAGGGACCTGATGGGCTCCCTCACCCGCTGCAAACCCCTTCTATGCCGCGATCAGCGCTGACTGCGGCATAGAAGGGGTTAATCCGCCGGCATCGGCTTTTACAGCAATGCCGGCGGATACAGCTATCAGGGACTGCCCGATCACCATGACGTAATAGTACGACAAAATGCGACAAGTCAAGGGGTGAAAATAAAAAAAAGGGTGTATGTTTGAATATTTTACACACAGAAATTCTACTATACTATTGCTAAAACTAATAAATATATATAAATATAATAAATATAGCTTTTCATAAATTTTTTTATGAACGAAAAAGGGGCAGGATGTTTGTATCGGTGCTATACTATTGCTAACACTAGTAACTATTACTATAACTTTTTTATTTTCTGTACTTTTTATTAATTTTTTAAAATTAATTATTTATTTATTCTTTTTTTTACTTTTATTTTATTTTTTTAAGTGAATTAACCACTTTCTGCCACAGTCAGGGCAGGAGGGGTGAATTCAGAGCCTGCAGGCTGACAGTTAATTTTACAGCCAGCAGGTGGCGCACTTCCATAAGATAAAGTGCTCCCTGCTGGCTTTTACATTTTACACTGGCTATGATAGATGCTTCCAGCACCCTGCTACAAGCATCTATCATAGCCAGACTGCTCCAGCTAGCTTCCAGACTTCTCCCTGTGACCTCAACTGTCTGATGACAGCGAAGTCAAAGCAATCTGCTGTGACACGGACCACCAGCAGATTGCAATGTAACCCAACGCTTTTATACGTCGGGTTACAGATAGGAGTCTACAAGTGGTTAATAAGCTAATACAACAAAATCACATTACCATGATACAAGTGGCCGTAAAGTGACCATCCTGGTTTGCCTGGAGTTAAGCTAATACTGGCTTAATCTGTAATTGGCACACTACTGTATTCTGGATCTAAAATTGACAAGATGATATAAGGTGTACATCACTGAAGAATGATTTCAGTGGTTTACATGAAATGTGCTTTCTGTTTTGTACAATAGCCAAAGAGGACATTATAGACCTACTATAATATTGACCCATGCTCAGTGTGGATAAATGTAAGGTCATTCAATTGCGCACAGTAAACAAAATGTAAATATATTTATTTAATAGTAAAACTGCTAATGGGGATATCGGTTGACAGTAAACAGAACTTTAGTCACCAATGTCAGGAAGCTGCAGCCAAGACATAAATAAATTATGGGATTTATTAAAAGAGGGATATATATTAATGACAAGAACAAAGATTTGCTGCTATACAAATCACTAATCAGACTATACATGGAATATTGTGTATAATATTGGGCACCCATGCATAAGAAGGAAATAACTGAACAAGTAGCAGGAGGAGAGTGACCAAGATAACTTGGGTTCAAACTTGGGTTTATCTATAAAGACAGCTTAGTGGAAATGTAATTACAATGTGAAATATTTGAATGAACAGTAAAGAGACTTTCCTCGAGGGAGACTGGGAAGTTGCCGGATTCCTTAAGGGAAGCCTTGGTTACACTGATTTGAAAGCCGGATAAAGACCCATGTTTGTTGGACTCATATCGTCCCATTTCATTAATCAACACTGATAATAAAATTTTGGCTAAGATTCTGGCAGATAGACTCAAGCAGGTTATTACGACGCTTGTACATGAGGATCAGTCGGGATTTATTCCAGGCAAAACCACAACCGATAATATCATGAGATACTTCGTGAATACCCAGCTTGAACCCACAAATAGTGGGGAACTTATAATTGTGGCAATTGACGCTTCGAAAGCATTTGACACTATAGAATGGCCATTTTTGATATCGACATAAAAAGAAAATCGGCTTTGGAGACAATTTTGTAGCATGGGTCCAGCTATTATATACGGACATCACAGCAAGGGTAATGGTGAACGGAGAATATTCAGATAATATACAGATTAATAGGGGGGTCAGGCAGGGTTGTCCTCTCTCCCCCATGCTCTTCGCTCTTGCCCTGGAACCCTTGGCCAACATGATTAGACAAAATAAAGAAATAGTGGGGTTCAGGTTTGGTGTTCATGAGAAAAAAATTGCTTTATACGCAGATGATATTTTGTTGTTTGTGGGTAAGCATGCATCAGTAACCAGAATACTCCAGATCTTTGATCATTACAGTAAATATGCTGGGCTTAACATAAACTGGTCTAAATCGGCCTGTATTCCGATTGATCCTCTAAATGAGTTCGTACCAGGCCCCGTAGAAATTAAAAGTCCACAAGAACCAGTTAAGTACTTAGGAATACAGATAACCTCAAACCCTAAGGACTACGCTCAATGAAATATTGTACCCTTAATAAAAAAAATTAGGAAAAAAGTAGGTCTCTGGAAAAAACTTCATATTTCAATGGCAGCTCGTATTTAATTAGTGAAAATGTGTCTATTACCTCCTCTCAATGACATTCTATGGAATGCAGCGATAATAATTCCCCAAAAATATTTTAAACTAATAGGCAGTCTATTGGCTGATTTGATTTGGCGAGGTAAAAAACCCAGAATTAGAGCAGAAATACTGAATATACATGAGAGGAATGGCGGATTATCAGTCCCGGACTTGGAACTTTATTTCATCTCTGGCCATATTAAAAACATGATAGTTTGGAGCAATTGACAAAGATATAAGACCCTAATTGCAGCAATCGATAAAAAGCTGGATCGCTGCAATGTGTTTCAAATAGTTGAGGCTAAAACCTTAACGCTGCAGCGACCTAACAAGATACTGATTATAGAATTGCTGTCCAAAGTATGGAAGGAAGCTAGAGTGCTATGGACCCAAAATGAATTCCATACGGATACTCTATTATGGGAAAATTGCCATTTGATTGAATTCAAACCCATTGAGCAGGAAATCTGGCGTAAGATTGGGATTTTTAAACTGGGCCAGGTATGGAAAAATGGGGATATAATCCCATATCAAGAGTTAAAAAACCAATATGGACTGGGAAATAAAAATCTGGAGTTTTATTATTTACAATTGAAACAGGCTTTGCGAACAAGGATAGGAAAGGGGACACAGATCACCGCTCTCCCTCCCCCACTAGTAAGAATTTCCAGATTAACAGCAGGGAAAAAACTGATATCTAAAATATGAGAGTTTGTTACACCAGAAAACAAATAAAAAAGCAGTTAAATGCTTTATGCATAAATGGAGCACAGTTTTACCATCACAAAATCAGGAACTATGGGAAATGACTATTCGGGCTAAAAATAAGGTAACAAATAGTTTCTCTCAAAGAATTACACAATTCAATATACTATATCGCCTATACTATTCCCCTAAGTTCCTGATGAAATGTTACAGACTCAAAGAATTTGGATGCCTAAAGTGTGGAGAGAAGGGAGTGGATGATATCCATATTCTCTGGGCGTGTGGTGTTATTCAGGTTTATTGGGAGAAGGTGATTATACAAATCGACGAGTATCGCTCTTTCAAAGTCCCTCGGGACTTCGAAATATGTATTCTTGGAGTTATGGAGAAAATAGGTAACCCTAAACAGTGAGAAATAGCAGCTAAATTATTATTCCAGGCCAGGAAAAATATCATCCGACTCTGGGGAGATAGTGCTGGTCCCACGGTTGACAATTGGGTAAAATTGTCACAGGAGAATTCCATTTAAGCTCTCATGAGAAAAAACATTGATTTGCCCGATTATGGCATAAATGGCTGGGATAGCTGTCAGTGGGGGGGGGGGGGGAGGGGGGGGAGAGCTAGAGAGGGGCTGTTTTTTGGGGGGGGTTTTGTTTGGCTCTTCTGGTTCTTTTTTTTTTTTTCAGCTGTTGCAAGCAGTAAGCAAGGGGGGTTGGGTGGGGGGAATGGTATATAATATAAAAATGAATGCTGATTAGAACTCATAATGTACAGAATAAGTTATTGCTGTTGTGAATTACTATGTAATTTTAAAACGTTAATAAAGAAATATCTAAAATAAAAAAGAGAAATTTTTTTTTTTTTACTTTTCTAATGCTCTTTTTAAATGTACGCCTGAACCATGACAAGAGGGCACCCTCTACGTTTAGAGGAAAGAAGGTTTCACTATCCTCATAAATGGGTATTCTTTAGAACTCTCTGCCACAGGATGGTTCATTCATTGAACAGGTTCAGGTCGGATCTGGATAACTTTCTTGAATGTAAAAATATTGCAACTTATGAGTACTAGATTCCTTGAGGTGGGATGTTGGTCCAGGAATTTATTTTGATTGTCATTTTTGGAGTTAGGAATACATTTTTTCTCCCCTGATATGTGGCAATTGGTATTCACTTGATAGGGGTTTTTTGCCTTTCTCTGGATCAACACAGTAGAATTATAGGTTGTAGTTAATGGAGCTGGGTCTTTTTCCAACCATACCAACTATGCAACTATGCTAACACATATGCTAAAATAAATACCTAGAGAACTGCATGTGTGGATGCCTACTAAGTATTTGCTTAAAAGGATGTACAATATATTAAAAGCACTGTATATAGCTTGATGTTAAAATATATAAAGTTTGTCATTTAGCAATAAACTACTTAAATGTCTGCTGTGACTTAGTGTTCTAGGACATGTCAGAAATAAGCAATTAGAACTGGCTATAATAGCTTTGCTTAAGGCTTTTTAACACCACACTAGTCAAGCAAAGCTACAGTATATCTCTTTGCATAATATGATTGAACTGAAATTGCTTTGCTTTTTATATAATACGGCCCTGCTTCAACAAGAAATCATTTCATTTCATTTTCTAGTTCTGGTTTTATTGTTTTTAATTAAAGAACTGTGTAAACATTTAACAAAGTAAAATATCTGAGTGTAGCTTCAGATTTTGAATTGCTTCCGTATTTAAATTTTTAACAAATATATATATATATATATATATATATATATATAACTTTATTTTTATCAATTAAAAACATTTAAAGTGAATGAACAAAAAAGAAATCTAAATTTAATAATTGCTGGCACAGCTCTTTGCCGCCAAAACAGCATCAATTCTTCTAGGCACACTTGCACACAGTTTTGGAAGGATGTAGGCAGAGAGGTTGCTCCAAACATCTTGAAGAAGATAGTTCTCATTTACAGAAGATCGGTCTTAATTACATTTGCTGCATGTTTTGGGTCATTGTCCTGCTGCAGAATAAGGCTAGGGCTACACAGCAACATGTGTCGCGTGACTTCTTGTAACAGAAAAGTTGCACAACATTTTTTATAATGATAGTCAATGGTGTCGCACTGCCACATTCTGCAACTGCAACACAACTGTCGCAAAAAATCTATCCAAGTTGGATTTCTGACTATCATTACAAAATAAAATTCACAACATTGTTGAGACATGAATGTCACAAGACACATGTTGCAGTGTAGTCCTAGCCTAGATTTGGAGCCAATCAGGCACCTTCCTTATATTATTACATGATGGATAAGTATCTGCCTGTTTTTTCTGAGGACACCATTAATCCTGACAAAATCCCCAACTCCTTTTACTGAAATGTAGCCCCAAGCTTGCAAGGAACCTCTACCATGCTTCACTGTTGCCTGCCGATATTCATTATGATACCACTCTCAAGCCCTGCAAACAAAATGCCTTCTGTTAAAGCATAGTATAGAGCACCTGCTGCCAATTTTCTGCTTGTTTCCATGTTGAAAGTGTTGTTTTTTTAGACGCTAAATTTCTATTAAGACCACTTCTAGCCAGAATTCTCCAAACAGTAGATGATTGTGGCTCGATCTCATTGGTTTCTGCCAGGCCTAAGCTGATGGCTCTGCTAGACAGGGGCGGATTGGCCATAGACCCTACAGGGAAATTTCCCCTTGGGCCGATGCCCAGGGGATCACACATCCCTCCTCTCTGCCACTGGCCAGGTACATAATAACCTCTTAACAGTAATTAACGCTGTGAAACAGGTACTCATGAATCTGGCCAGTGACCACACATGCCCTCCTCAATTCAACTGCTGTGGCCTGCATCTCCCTTCCTAATCCCCCTGCTCCATATCTTAATCAAAGACAACTGGAAGAGAAGGACAGAAAATGGCATCAATTGATGGCCACCACAGAGGGACAACTTTTTGGGCAGTATATTGTACTGTACTTTGGTATTTGGTTCTGCTGGGATGGTATTTTGCACTATGGTATTGTTGGTCCCATGTACTTATGTTGCCCTGTCTTCTGTTAAATTGGACCGGCCTACAACATGAGGCCACTTTTATTTATTTTTTCCAGGGCCACTTTAAGTTCCCAGTCCACCCATGTTTGCTAGACATCTTATGATTTTGAAGGGAAGTAAGCATGATGTGTTTTTTATCTGCTGCACTAAGTTTCCTTGGCTGACTATTATGTATATGGTTCCTCAATGCTGAGAAATATAGGCAGGTACTTATCAATCATGCAATACCATCAGCGAGGCATCTGATTGACTTCAGCAAATGGCATTTTTCATGCAGACAAAGTTAATACAAGGCACTTACTAATTGATTGTCCATATTGTCTCTTTTGCTGGTTTGATTCATATTTCAATTGCATTACATACTGCTTGTTTCCTGGGGTTACAACCACCACTGCAGCACATATATGAGTTGGCTAGGATGGGAGCTGCTGCGCATGTGTGCCTACTATATGTGTGCTCCTATGGTCCTGGCCATCAGAGAGGCCAGGGATTTTTCCTATAGTGTGCAAGCACGACCACCACTGCTGGATTGCAGGGTAGTCGTAATCCATGGGTATAAGCAGTGTATAATGTGATGGAAAAATGAATCAAGCCACCAAAGGCGGCAATATGGACAATAACAATACATTAGTAAGTGCCATGTATTAATGTATTAACTTTCTCTACATAATAACTTTTGCTAAAGTGAGACCAAGCCTTTAAAAATGTATAAAATCCTACAATCTTCACACTGACCAGTAGACCTAAAGTAAGACATTATTTCCTGTGCTGCACAGGTAACTTTTCATCAGCTATCTTTATTACCATAAGCAGAATTACAATGACTAGTAACACCTCTCTATACATAACACAAGAACCACAGATTATCTACTCTCTCCTGATCTCTATCTGGGTCACAGAACATGCCTATAAAACCATCCCATAGAAGCCAATGGTTCCCCTCCAATGATTCCTGTCCATTGTGTCTATGTGTCCATGTAACTACTCTAAAAAAAACAAGAAATCTTAACATATCTCAGTCCCAGTGGTCAATGTTCAAATTAAAATCAACAAAAATTCTTAAAAATGTGTCTGTAGGTCATTTTCTGATGACGCCTTCCCTTTAACTGTACTTTAGACTAAACTAATGTAGGGAAAAAAGGTTAACCCTGTCTGTTTTTGGTCCTGAAGTTGTAATAACCTAGTTGCCCCTAACAAAGTGTATATTACTTAGTAATTAGCAACAAGGTCATGAAGACACTTTCTATCACTCACAATTTACTCATTTAGAATCCAAATAGATGTATCTAAGGGTAAAGTATCATCCTAAATTTGCCCATAGGGGGTCATTTACTAAGCTGAAATACACCTAAATTAGGCAGTGCCGCTATCTGCAACTTCGCCCCGCTCATGCCAGGTCTAAAATACATACAGCGCCGCCGTGCTCTGCCCCCAGCGCCGCCTTCCACCCCATGGTTTCCGCAAATGCACCGGACGGAGGAGACAGCGGGCCACTGCGCTCGCCCCACCACTGTCCTGCCCCCTACTCCGGCACACCCTATTTAAACACATAGGCCACGCTCCCAAACATTGCGCCACAACACAGGGCAACTGCCTACATCCTACAAGCGCCCTCTAGGCCACAGAGCCCCCAAACTACGGACCATAGCAGTCCACACTGAATCACCAGCACACAAGCGGCTCTTCCAGGTAAGAATACCTACATCAAGTTTGACTGCTCAGTAGCCCAGGGGATCTTGGATCTGGGGCAGCAGGGTGCATTCCAAGTATGCCACCACCTGCATGTGTTACAAAGCAAAACTAAGTGTAGAAGACAAGCCTGAGAATGCAAGATCACCCATAATGCCGTGCAGCCAGCCATTCTGCAGATAGCCGTCCCTTGTGATGTCACAGCCCTATAAAACCCTCATCCCAGGTGGTCTCCACCATTGTCCTGTGAGCTGAGCATAGAGAGAGACGTGGAAAGCGCTCACGCACTAGAGACAGTGTTGCTGAAAACGATTAATAGAAGAATATTGGAGAGGAAGAGAGCAGAGAGAGAGGAGTCAACATAGTGACCCTGTCATAGACTGGGGAGGGTGGCAACTTTATGAGGAGTCAATATAATGGCCCTGTCACAGAGTGGGGAGATAGGGGCAACATCAGTGGCAGTAACAGCACAAGATAGTGACAGTAGGAGAAGATGGCAGCAGAGACAGCAAGTGTGTGGCATCAGGCAGGTGGCAGCTTCAGAATAGTAGCTGAAGCATGTGGCCAGAAGTAATGGGCCATTTTTCACCATGTTTTGCTGTGGCTGCCAGAATGATCTAGTCTGATGCATCAGGAACTGGCATGTGGAAATCCTGGCTGATCCACGCCTGATTCATCTTTACAAAGGTATCTCAAAATTTTGTGCTGAAAGGCGAGTTCTCTTTGGGGTAACTATGCCTCCCACTGCACTAAACACCCACTCTGATGCCACACTACTGGCTGGAGCGGAAAGCTTGTCCAGGGCAAACTCGGCCAGTTGCGGCCACAAATCAGGTTTGGCTGCACAGTAGTCCAGGGGATCTTGGATGGGGTGGCAGGGTGCATTCCAAGTATGCCACCACCTGCTGGTTCAGTTTCTGCTCCATGCTCCTGCTCTTTTTCTTATATATATTCAGTTTATGATTGTAAATATTGTATTTTGTTTTGACTGACTCCTTCTTGCCCTAGCTATTTTCACTTTTTTCATTTTTATTTTTTACTCCCTGCCTTTCTGGGGCTATAACTTTTTTATTTTCCATTCACATTCATGTTGTAAGGGCACCATTTAATTTTGCATACAGTGTAGTGGGAAGCTAGAAAATTCCAAATGGGATGGAATAGGAGAAAAATTCAATTTTTACTGCACCCTCTACACAATCATACAGGCAGGGCTCCATAGGAACATTGTTCTGGCAGGCCTCTGATCCTTCAAAGGGCCTGAGGTTGTGATAGTGATAGTCATAATCTCAGAGACCACAGCATTTGAGGGGTTAAAAGTCCATGATCGGCATTATCATTGAACTCCTTTGCATCTGGGTGTCTGCTGGTGGCTATGGAAACCTTTCAGCTCCTTTCATCATACACATATGTTAGCAGTCTGGAAAGAGTTAAAGGGCATCTGTTAGCAGATTTGTAGCTATGAAAACTGCCTGACTTGTTGCATGTGCACTTGGCAGCTGACGGCATCTGCGTTGGACCTATGTTCATATGTGCATGCATTGCTGAGAAAAATGAAGTTTTAATACACCTAGAGACTCAGCTCTCTCTGCAACTGCCACACCCTCTGCACTTTGACAGATCCAGGTGTGATCATGCTTACATAGCCTGGCCTTCTCAATCAAAGTGCAGGGGGCACATCAGTTGCAGAGAGAGCAGCGCCGCTATGTGTAACACCAATGTTACCGTAGCTCCTAAAGGTTCACTTCCATATATTAACATAATTTTTCTAAGCAATGCGGGCACATATGAATATGGGACCAACACAGGTGCCTTTCAGTTGCCAAGTGCACATGTAACAGATTAGCCAGTTTTATAGGTACAAATCTGCTGACAGATGCCTTTAAGGGGTAGCCTGTGCTGCTACACTAAGCTGTGAACAGTAAGTAGTTCCAGATATTTACTTTACAGTAGGCACCTGAACATGAGAAATCTCAATCAGAAAAGGACACATTGACTTCTCTAGTTGAATATCATATGTATGCTCTGTGAAGTGTATAGGGAAAAGGGGGACCAGCTGAGTAGAGCCTACCCTTAATTATAATCCTGCCCTTTCTTAAAAAAATAGATGGATATGGATACAAAAAAGGAAGTGTCAGTTTGAGAGCGTAGTGACAAGTGTGAAAAATGCTAAACTCCAATAATTAATGACATGGAAACCTAAAAACCTATTTTGTCATATTTTTTATGATTCATTTTCGGGTATATACGGTTATTGACAGAAAGTAACACTCCAAGATAGAAATGTCAGATTGCTGTAAACTCAGCGTGCAGTTATGTCTCAGGCAGATATGTAAATGATTACAGGTGTGGTCTGATTAGACTCTGAGTTTTGCCGCAAGAGAGTGTAAAAATTACATTTTGATCACTTTTTATTCAAATTTCTTCGGTGCTGAGATGATGAAAGAACAACCAATTGGCCATTTTGATTTTATTTTCCTTTAAGGCATTCACTGTATGGGATAAATACATTGCTATTTTGATAGTTCAGGCATTTTGGGACATAGCAATGATCTTTATTTTATTATTGCTTTTTTTATTTTAAATATGGGCAAAAGGTGTTGATTTGAATTTTTATATTTTTAAAAATGTTTTTTTACCTTTTTTTCACTTTTTTAAAGTCCACTAGAGACAATCGTCTGATCAACATGCAATCATCTGACTGCTTCTCCCATAGACTATAATGAATTACCAATCGCTATGTTCCTATGGAGCCCTGCCACTACAAAGTAACATAGTAATATCGTTTATAAGGCTGAAAAAAGACATATGTCAATCCAGTTCAGCCTGTTATCCTGCAAGTTGATCCAGTGACTTTGGTAAGGGAATTTTCCTTACTTTAGGGGGAAAAAATTCCTTCCCGACTCCAATCAGGCAATCAGAATAACTCCGTGGATCAACGACCCCTCACTAGTAGCTATAGCCTGTAATATTATTACACTCCAGAAATACATCCAGGCCCCTCTTGAATTCCTTTATTGTACTCACCATCACCACCTCCTCAGGCAGAGAGTTCCATAGTCTCACTGCTCTTACCGCAAAGAATCCTCTTCTATGTTTGTGTACAAACCTTCTTTCCTCCAGACGCAGAGGATGTCCCCTTGTCACAGTCACAGTCCTGGGGATAAATAGATGATGGGAGAAATCTCTGTACTGATCCCTGATATATTTATACATAGTTATTAGATTTCCCCAAGTGAATAACCCTAATTTTGATAATCTTTCAGGGTACTGTAGTCCACCCATTCCAGTTATTACTTTAGTTGCTCTTCTCTGAACCCTCTCTAGCGCTGCTATGTCTGCCTTGTTCACAGGAGCCCAGAACTGTACACACTCCTCCATGTGTGGTCTGACCAGTGATTTGTAAAGTGGTAGGACTATGTTCTCATCACGGGCATCTATGCCCCTTTTGATGCAACCCATTATCTTATTGGCCTCATTTATTAAGACCGGCATTTTAGTCGTCGTTCTTAATAACCCTGTGCGCTGGTGGTAGTTCCGCCGAAGTTATGAAGATGCACCTGACTCATAACTTCAGCACATCCACCACCTGTCTAACTTTAAGACAGCTTTCTTGCTGTATTACATTTGGACCATTTTCTATGCCTAAAACAGGCGTAGAAAATAATAAATGAGATAGTCTTCCCAGTCCATCCCCTTTCCCGCTCACACCATGCCCCCTTTTTTAGATCTGGAGTGAGCAAGGAAAAGTGGCACAATGTGGCGCAAATAAACTTTGTGCCGCTATCTGCAACAGATATACTCCAGAAAACTACCGTATATCAGTTGGTAAATGACCCCCATAGTCCTTAAGGGTTTAAACATGTTTCCTGGTTCACTAAGGTAGACAATATAATACATTGATTAAGGTTATTGTTTGCCCTTATATCATAGTTAGAATCCATCCTGTTTCTTTTGCTCCTGACTGTTATAAGCAGGGATTCCTTGCCTAAAATGTATCTGGTTCTGTTACCAACTTGCTTACTCTAATGTTTGCTGATATTGGCATTTTGCTTGTTATGCCTTTTAAATGCCTTTTACATTCTGTGCTTCTTTGCCGGGTATATCTCTGGTTTTCCAAAGTCTTGAATCTTAGTCCATTGGCTTTGATTGAGTACATCTTAGAATCTGTGTTTCTTATTTTTGTATGTATTGTAGTTGTGTTTGTTGTGGGTTCAGCTTTCTGTTTGTTGTTTGGATTTTGTGATTTTCTATCTAGTTGGATTTAGCAGTTTCGGTTTAGATTTTGCTAGGTTTTAATCCTCTTCCTTACATTCATCACTATTTTCCTGTATGTCATTGCTGTCTGCTCCATTGCCAGACTCAATCTCACTCTTTCATTGACATCCTCATCCAGTTTTATGAAATCTTTTGGTGAATTTATTGTTCTGTACTTGTCTGATAGGTGCTTCATATATCTTTCCTCCCGACTGTTCATTATGTAATTCTGCTGTAGACAAGTCATGTGGCTATCTTAGTACCAGGAGCCATTGATTAGGACCTGGAAAAAGTGACTGCTATAGGTAAAGTCAAGTTCTGCAGCCGTGCAAACAACCAGTGTCATCATACAGCCATAATCTGCTGCTCTATTCTACCAGGTAAATATAAAAGATGGCAGCTGACCATACACCAAAAATGTATGAGATTTGATTTGTTATGGTCTGTAACAAAAAATATCCATCATATCCAGACTCCATGGCACTTGTCCAGCTAAATATCACTTATATCTCCGTGTAAATTTTAAGTCTCCAACAACCAACTTCCATTGCACTGAAAATTCTAATTCAAAATTAGAAAGTTTAAATGTACTTAGAAATGCATAACATGTAGCAATAGACACTAATGGCTGCTTGAATCCAGTCTCGATGTTATTCACTTTATGTCTAGAATATCTCTTATTTTTGACATTTTCTTACTGTTTCTCATTTGGATTAGAGAGAACTGATAGGGCACACAGTGCCCTCATTATCTCCTGACACCTGAGCAAGAGCGACAGAGATAACATCTATTGGAAGAGAAGTAATGTGTATAAAGAACATTTAAAATTATCATTACAGCTTAGTGACTTTGGTATAAAGAATTCTTGTTAAAAAAAGATTTTTCTAGTATAAAAAGATGGCATTTTAATGATATTTCACTACCTACGGATAATTACTGTTTGAATGTTAATGTAATTATTACATTTCAAAGTATAAGATGTAGAAATATTTGCTCTTCATGTTTTTTGGGTTAAATTAGTGTTGTGAGATTTTTTTTTTTAAGTGCCACTTTCATGAGACCATAGAGCTATAAATAAGGGCATATATGAGATGCTCACATAGGTTTAGGTGTTCTGGGGGTTCGGTTTGCCAACCTTGCAGCCAGGAGAAGATCCCTTTCAGTCAGTGGATCGTCTTCAACTGGTGTTGCTTCACAGTCTCATGGCAAAGCTGACTGGAGGGAAGGCTTGCACACCTTTGGGGGAATGTTTTTTTATGATTGCATTTTGCTCATTTTGGGTTAAAAATATATATTTTCAGTTGGTGTTTATTAAAGATAGATATTCAGCTGTTCTGTCACAAAGGGTTAACTGTTTTTCTAGCTGTGTAAATCCTACTTTCACTTTGTGCCAGTAATCTAATAACTCTTGTCTCTAATTTAATAAAAGGTCATAAACACTCATTTAAGTCACATTCTTATCAGTAAGATAAGGATTCAGCTATAAAGAGAGTGTTTATAAGGTCAGACATCAGAAATAAAAAGCCGTCAGGTGAGCTGGCTGACAGAACAGAGAGAAAATTCAGATCCTGCTTCTTGAGCATCTCAGCACTGTACAGAAAAATGGCTCCATATTTTTCATAAAGCCCAATGAAAAAATTTATTTTCAAACTGAGTACAATGTGATAATAAAAATTTACCTAAAGGTGCACTGTACATAGCCTTTAAGCTTTAGAGATGACTCTATTCAAAGTGCCACTATAGGGCACAACCACATGTACAGCAAAATATTCACAGCGTATTTACTGGAATTCTGAAGCTGCAAAATCAGCACCAAATTCTGTATGCATTATAAAGGGTGAAATGCATGGTAGAAATTTTCTGCAGGGCATGAGCAAGCTTATTTTTAAATGTCATTCATTTTGCTGCTACTGTAATGGTGTTTCTACAGTGGCAAATCTGCAGTGTTTGTGCCACACACATATGCATAACAGATCAATGCAGAGTTTGTAGATGTGTGATACATGTTCTTTCAAGAGAAATCTAGACGTAGATGTAGAGGACCTGGACAGAAATACACAGATGACATTCAGGTTAGCCCATTCGAGATAGTAGCCAGGTGCAGGAGTGATAACATCACTCTGAGGTGTTACACTACTACAACATTAACAAAGATCCAATCGTCTCTTCCTTTCTTTCTCTACCTTGGAGAGGATCAGGAGACCAGTTTGCAACAGATTGCTAAGTAGTTTTATGGGTAAGGATTTCTTATAACTTGTCATTTATTCATTTAAATTCTGCTCATTCTGAGCTTTGCAGTCAAGGAGGCGGTCCTATCAGTGATTGACAGCTTTCCCTCTATGACTGTGCATATAGAGATAGCTGTCAATCATTCATAGGAACACCGTGTTCAATGCGACAAGTTCACTTTAATCCTATTAGAGATACCCAAACAATACTCACTATGGATGGAGGGTGGCATCATTCCTATCACTAGCAGTAACCAACCATCAAAAATATTTTTCAGATGTCATGTGTTGATATTTTAAAGCATTACAATGAGCCGCAGTGGAGGAAGCTGCATCTGGATAATCACAGAGGACTAGTGTTGTCCACGAATATTCGAAAGGCAAATTTTTATCTCGAATATCGCCACTTCGAGAATTAGCGAATATTTAGAATATAGTGCTATATATTTGTTATATCGAATATTCATCATTTTTTCCATCTGAACACATGGTTCCTCCCTGCTTCTTGCTTGTGGGCCAATGAGTCATTGGCCCACAAGCAACTTAAGCAGGGAGGAATCATTACTTCATATGGAAAAAAATGACGAATATTAAAAAAAACGAATATATAGCACTATATTCAATATAATGCTATACATGTATATTCTTATTTTAGAATATTTGGAATTTTTTTCCATCTGAAGTGAACATATTGAATATAGTGCTATATATTCGTTTTTTAGACTTTTTGTCATTTTTTTCCATCTGAAATCATGATTCCTCCCTGCTTAAGTTGCTTGTGGGCCAATGACTCATTGGCCGTCATCAAGAAGCATGGCGGAATCATGTGTTCAGATGGAAAAAATTACGAATATTCTAAAAACAAATATATAGCACTATATTCTATAGTGCTATATACTCGTTTTTGACCCACGCCTGTATTGATCACGTATTATTTGCATATTACGCGATCATTACCTTGCAGATTTTCGAGTAAAAAAAAAAAGAATGTAGAATATAACGAATATTCGAATTCAGGAATATTCTACAAAATATTTGCGAAATATCACAAATTTGTATATGACCCCTGCTGCTTATCACTACAGAGGACCCCAAAGCTGAAAGAAATGCATCCACTCTTTGTAAAACAGGATCTTCTGACCTAAGACTAAATGACTGAAGAATCCCTTGCAAAAGAGCCTTAATAATTCCAACCCTTTGGGTCTTTTATAACCTTTCCTTAAAAAAAAATTTAGTTTGCAACTTTCACAAAATTTTTTTAATTGAGAATGATCGCCATTAAAAAAGTATGGTAATTTTATATGATGTTATGGAAAAGCCACAGGTGTAGCATCGCCATCCTGCAAATTGCAAGTGAGTTGTTCTTTAGAAACCAAATGAGTAAGAACATTTTGCATCACGAAAACAAAGATCTGAATCTGGTCAGCCAAATTCTGCATAGGATCAGTGTCCAACATGATACAGCTTCCGCTGGGGGTCAGGCATAATATAACATTGCCGGTTGTGCACTTGACTGCAAAACTGGATTTCACCTATAGCAATCATCTTTAGCACGTTCTAACGGTGGCTCATGGTAATTAAATCACCCAGGATTTACACTATGGCTGAATTGCACAACAACTAGACGGTAGCAAAAACCATATAAATGGAGTTCATAAGAACACTGGCAGACAAGACACTTCAATAAATTCACCAGTGGTTGACAGGAAACAAAAGCTGAGGGTCGTAGAAGGAGGAGATGTTCCAGCAACGATGTGGATGGCTGATGTATGGCAAACAGGTAGATAGTGGATGAATGGCAATGAAAAGAAATGAAACAATACTGAATTGACCCTAACTGAAATCTACCCAGCATTAATCATAACCAAGCAACAGTATAGCAACAAAATCCAAACAAAGCAACACACTACAGATCCCAGAATCCACACTAAACTAGAAAAAGATCAGAGTAAGGCCTCATGCACACGACCGTTGTTGTGTTCCGTTCCGCAAAATGGGGTTCCGCTGTTCCGTGATCCGTTTCCGTTTTTTTTTTCCGTGTGTCTTCCTTTATTTTTGGAGGAACACCAGACATGAAGGAAAGTAAAAAAAAAATTAAGTCAAGTTTGCCATGCAAATGATAGGAAAAAAAAGGACGCGGACGCGCGGACGTGGATGACAATCTTGTGTGCCTCCGCGTTTTTTCACGGTCCCATTGACTTGAATTGGTCCGCAAACCGTTTTCCAGGAAAAAAAATAGGACAGGTTATATTTTTCTGACGGACTGGAACCACGGATCACGGACGCGGATGGCAAACGGTGCATTAGCCGAGTTTTCAACGGACCCATTGAAAGTCAATTGGTTCTCAGAAAATCACGAAAAACGGAACAACTGACACGGAGTGTGCATGAGGCCTAACACAATCTGGGAGCATATGCACATGGCAAACACTATACCGACCCACACTTAAGTGAAGTTTGTCATCAGCGACCTCTCTATCCAATGGTTTACATAGACACATAGCTGTGGTTCACCTGATTAAAACACAGTTCTTATTTTGTTGATCCGAGGCTCGGTTCCTGACTTATGATACATTTACTTAATATGTAAATTAGGCATTTGGTGCAATGGGAGTGTCAGCATTCCTCTTGTTGCACCCAAGATCCACTCCTTTCTGTGGCCAGACACTCACATCTATGTCACTCACATCTATGACACTCACACAAACAGTCGCTGGTGACAGATTCCTTTTAATACTTGAAAAAACGAGATCTTTTTTAGTAGTTTTCTTCTGTTGGCTAGGGCCAAAAAAAAATCTGGAAAATAATGGATTTGTCAAACCAAAGTAAAAAAAAAAAAAAAGTGGTTTGTATGAATTATTCTGCTGAAGTATACTGTATTAGGGTATAATATTGTGGCAGTACAATGTCTACAATGTGAGTCATAAAGACTTCTGCAGAAAATGCAGCTTTCTATCCAGGGACAAAACCATCTATGTAATGCAAAGTAATGACAGATAATATAGTATTGACTGAACGCATTCAAAAGCTTGCATGAGGTGAATGCAGTGTCAGCAATTAGTCTGAAGTGATAGTTACAGCTATGCAGGGGTCCACCTTTTTAACAAGAGAGCTTGGGCCTTTGTTTGCAAGAGGCTAAGAGCTTTTTTTTTCTAATAATTATCTGAGTCTTTGTGTGCTTTTAGTAGCATTTTGGTGCTAGCATCCAGTCTTATTAGAGCTATATTGTGGCAGTCATGAAGTGTCACCCACTACAGCTGCCAAATGCATTTCTAACGTCTTGGTATCGAATTGCATATTTCCACAAGTAATCTAATTAATTCAGCTTTCATTCACAACTGATAAGGAAAATGTTTTAAAAAATGTTTTTCTACATCCAAATTCCCAGTACTGGCAGTTATTCAAGTTTCCATGGTTTCTATGAACATTAAAATGGACATTTGTATTTTTTTTTTTCTCTCTTTCTGTCCTTAATTAATTACATCTTTCTGTACAAATTTGCAATTTTAAATGTTTTTGTTTCCTTTTTTTAATACAGATTTATTTCGATGGAATCTAAAGGCAAACCTGTTGATTTTCTTTGTTTATAGCACACTCACCCTTAAAGGGGTTGTGTCACTTCAGCAAGTAACATGTATCATGTAGAGAAAGTTAATACAAGGCACTTACTAATGTATTGTAATTGTCTATATTGCTTCCTTTGCTGGCTTGATTCTTTTTTCCATCACATTATACACTGCTCGTTTCCATGGTTACAACCACCCTGCACTCCATCAGTGGTGGTCGTTCAACAACCTCTCTGTGAACCAGTGGATGAGCCGAATATGTTTTGGATTTTTTTACCGCCAGGAAAAATTTGTTACCACGAAGAACAAGAAAATTCGGCTTCGGCTTATGGATACACTAAAACATCATTTTTTTTGTTTGAAAAAAGCTGTTATTGTGTAAAACTTAATTTAAAAAAAAGTATACATATTTGGTATCGCCGCGTTCGTATCAACCGGCTCTATAAAAATATCACATGATCTAACCTCTCAGATGAACACCGTAAAAAAAAAAAAAAAAAAACTGTGCTAAATAAACCATTTTTTGTCACCTTACATCACAAAAAGTGTAATAGCAAGCGATCAAAAAGTCACACGCACCCCAAAATAGTTCCAATAAAACCGTCATCTCATCCCGCAAAAATCATACCCTACCCAAGGTAATCGCCCAAAAACTTAAAAAATGATGGCTCTCAGGCTATGGAGACACTAAAACATGATTTTTTTTTTCTTCAAAAATGAAATCATTGTGTAAAACTTACATAAATAAAAAAATATATACATATTAGGTATCGCCGCGTCCGTATCGACCAGCTCTATAAAAATATCACATGACCTAACCCCTCAGATGAGCACCGTAAAAAATGTAAAATAAAAACTGCTAAATAAACCATTTTTTGTCACCTTACATCACAAAAAGTGTAATAGCAAGCGATCAAAAAGTCACACGCACCCCAAAATAGTTCCAATAAAACCGTCATCTCATCCCGCAAAAATCATACCCTACCCAAGGTAATCGCCCAAAAACTTAAAAAATGATGGCTCTCAGACTATGGAGACACTAAAACATGATTTTTTTTGCTTCAAAAATGAAATCATTGTGTAAAACTTACATAAATTAAAAAAGTATACATATTAGGTATTGCCGCGTCCGTATCGACCAGCTCTATAAAAATATCACATGACCTAACCCCTCAGATGAACCCCGTAAAAAATGTAAAATAAAAACTGTGCTAAATAAACCAATTTTTGTCACCTTACATCACAAAAAGTGTAATAGCAAGCGATCAAAAAGTCACACGCACCCCAAAATAGTGCCAATAAAACCGTCATCTTATCCCGCAAAAATCATACCCTACCCAAGGTAATCGCCCAAAAACTGAAAAAATTATGGCTCTCAGACTATGGAAACACTAAAACATGATTTTTTTTTGCTTCAAAAATTAAATCATTGTGTAAAACTTACATAAATATTTTTTTTTATACATATTAGGTATCGCCGCATCCGTGACAACCTGGTCTATAAAAATATCACATGATCTAACCTGTCAGATGAATGTTGTAAATAACAAAAAATAAAAACGGTGCCAAAACAGTTATTTTTTGTTATCTTACACTCAAAAAGTGTAATATAGAGCAATCAAAAATCATATGTACCCTAAACTAGTACCAACAATACTGCCACCCGTAGTTTCTAAAATGGGGCCACTTTTTTGGAGTTTCTACTCTAGGGGTGCATCAGGGGGGCTTAAAAAAAAACAGTCCAGCAAAACCTGCCTTCCAAAAACCGTATGGCATTCCTTTCCTTCTGCGCCCTGCCGTGTGCCCGTACAGCGGTTTACGACCACATATGGGGTGTTTCTGTAAACTACAGAATCAGGGCCAAAAATATTGAGTTTGGTTTGGCTGTTAACCCTTGCTTTGTAACTGGAAAAAAATTATTAAAATGGAAAATCTGCCAAAAAAGTGAAATTTTGAAATTGTATCTCTATTTTCCATTAATTCTTGTGGAACACCTAAAGGGTTAACAAAGTTAGTAAAATCAGTTTTGAATACCTTGAGGGGTGTAGTTTATAGAATGGGGTCATTTTTGGGTGGTTTCTATTATGTAAACCTTCAGACCTGAACTGGTCCCTGTGACTTCAGACCTGAACTGGTCCCTAAAAATTGGATTTTTGAAAATTTATGAAAAATTTCAAGATTTGCTTCTAAACTTCGAAGCCTTGTAACATCCCCAAAAAATAAAATATCATTCCCAAAATGATCCAAATATGAAGTAGACATATGGGGAATGTACAGTAATAACTATTTTTGGAGGTATTACTATGTACAGTCGTGGCCAAAAGTTTTGAGAATGACACAAATATTAGTTTTCACAAAGTTTGCTGCTAAACTGCTTTTAGATCTTTGTTTCAGTTGCTTCTGTGATGTAGTGAAATATAATTACACGCACTTCATACGTTTCAAAGGCTTTTATCGACAATTACATGACATTTATGCAAAGAGTCAGTATTTGCAGTGTTGGCCCTTCTTTTTCAGGACCTCTGCAATTCGACTGGGCATGCTCTCAATCAACTTCTGGGCCAATTCCTGACTGATAGCAACCCATTCTTTCATAATCACTTCTTGGAGTTTGTCAGAATTAGTGGGTTTTTGTTTGTCCACCCGCCTCTTGAGGATTGACCACAAGTTCTCAATGGGATTAAGATCTGGGGAGTTTCCAGGCCATGGACCCAAAATAATAACGTTTTGGTCCCCGAGCCACTTAGTTATCACTTTTGCCTTATGGCACGGTGCTCTATCGTGCTGGAAAATGCATTGTTCTTCACCAAACTGTTGTTGGATTGTTGGAAGAAGTTGCTGTTGGAGGGTGTTTTGGTACCATTCTTTATTCACGGCTGTGTTTTTGGGCAAAATTGTGAGTGAGCCCACTCCCTTGGATGAGAAGCAACCCCACACATGAATGGTCTCAGGATGCTTTACTGTTGGCATGACACAGGACTGATGGTAGCGCTTACCTTTTCTTCTCCGGACAAGCCTTTTTCCAGATGCCCCAAACAATCGGAAAGAGGCTTCATCGGAGAATATGACTTTGCCCCAGTCCTCAGCAGTCCATTCACCATACTTTCTGCAGAAGATCAATCTGTCCCTGATGTTTTTTTTGGAGAGAAGTGGCTTCTTTGCTGCCCTTCTTGACACCAGGCCATCTTCCAAAAGTATTCGCCTCACTGTGCGTGCAGATGCGCTCACACCTGCCTGCTGCCATTCCTGAGCAAGCTCTGCACAGGTGGCACTCCGATCCGGCAGCTGAATCCTCTTTAGGAGACGATCCTGGCGCTTGCTGGACTTTCTTGGATGCCCTGAAGCCTTCTTAACAAGAATTGAACCTCTTTCCTTGAAGTTCTTGATGATCCTATAAATTGTTGATTGAGGTGCAATCTTAGTAGCCACAATATCCTTGCCTGTGAAGCCATTTGTATGCAACACAGTGATGGCTGCACGCGTTTCTTTGCAGGTCACCATGGTTAACAATGGAATAACAATGATTTCAAGCATCACCCTCCTTTTAACATGTCAAGTCTGCCATTTTAACCCAATTAGCCTGACATAATGATCTCCAGCCTTGTGCTCATCAACATTCTCACCTGAGTTAACAAGACAATTACTGAAATGATCTCAGCAGGTCCTTTAATGACAGCATTGAAATGCAGAGGAAAGTTTTTTTTGGGATTAAGTTAATTTTCATGGCAAAGAAGGACTATGCAATTCATCTGATCACTCTTCATAACATTCTGGAGTATATGCAAATTGCTATTATAAAAACTTAAGCATCAACTTTTCTAATTTCCAATATTTATGTAATTCTCAAAACTTTTGGCCACGACTGTATTATAGAAGTAGAGAAATTGAAACTTGGAAATTTGCAATTTTTTACAAATTTTTGGTCAATTTGGTATTTTTTTATAAATAAAAATGATTTTTTTTAACTTCATTTTACCGGTGTCATGAAGTACAATATGTGACAAAAACACAATCTCAGAATGGCCTGGATAAGTCAAAGCATTTTAAAGTTCTCAGCACTTAATGTGACACTGGTCAGATTTGCAAAAAATGCTTAAGTCCTTAAGGTGAAATAGGGCTGAGTCCTTAAGGGGTTAAGAGTTACCTGTAACTGGGTGATACACATATGCATCTTTGGACCAGATTTTTTTTTAAGCTCATGAAATGTATAGTGTGAATATCAATTCTTCAATGATAATATGGTTCTAAAGGTTGCATGACGTAACTGCATTAGAATGTGCTATTTTAGTTAAGTACACAATAAATGCAAATTTGAACAGAACAAGTTCACAAGCAGGCAGTGATTTAAGAAATTACATGGTGTAGAAATATAGCTCTTAGCAAATACACTTCCAGACTTCCCCAGTGCAGCTAACCTACTGCTTTTTTGTGCTTCATTTCCTCACAGAGAACCGTTTCATATCTTCTACACCATATTCTAAGAGCTAGACTCTATAACACTATAGCCAATAGCTAGTCTTTTGTCTGTAATTTCATGGAATTTATTATAATCTTTTGGCTGGTAAAGGTAAGGTTTTATGCACACGACTGTATTTTTCATGACTTTTTGCGGATAGCACACAAGCCATTCATTTCTATGGGGCCATGCAAACATACATGTTTTTTGCAGATCCATGTGGCTTTTCCGCAAATTCTTATCCATATTGCTGACAAGAATTGCCCATTCTTTTTTTTAAATTAGAATTTTTTTTTTTTCCTTTTCATCATATAAAAAATTCAGAAACAAGACATGACAATAAAAAAATAATACAACAGGACATAAGCGAACATATTCACTGTATATACACATACATTTGTTACTCGCTTATCCTTAGGCATCAGGAATCTATCCCTGTCCTATTTCTTTTCTCATGTCATACATATACAAAAAGCAAATGTAACCCCCTCCTTCCCCCCCCCCATGGTTGTCTTGATGGTTACCGCAAATAGAAAAAAACAAAACCAAAAAGAAGAAATTGATTTCATGATCTCATATCAGGGGTTTAAGTCATATCTAAATCAATAATTTATCACTTCCTTCCTACTCCTTAATCCCCTCTTATCCACTGTTCCTGACTTTTTTTTTTTTTTATATTTATGGGTACAGGCATATTCATATCTACGTACCCTCCCGCATAAGTTCTTCCACTCTTCGATATTTGGTGGTGTGTCCGCCCCCCACTCTCTAGCCACTACAACCCGTGCCAGCATTAATCCTTTGGCCCATTTCATTTCTA